>NC_138770.1:118332295-118884795 GCF_965119305.1 Pelophylax lessonae | reverse complement strand
TAAAAATGAACCGATGTCTTGATAAACTTTGTTAATAAATACCACCACTGCTGCACATGAGGTTGGTGGGGTAATTTTACTTTTGACATACAGATTCAAATTTTTAATGAATAACGGTAATGGCTGCACACTCCTCATATCGGGCTTCATAGAATAATATGCCTTTAAACGCAATTAACGATAAAAGCGATACAAATCCTGTCATAAACAAAAAATTCATTCTTTCTTTCGGGCAAAAACCTAGACCCTTATTTAAAACCTCTATGTCAGGTTTAGACAAGGTAACAGATGAAATATGATATACCATTTATCTCCTTGGCCGATCTCATTGCCACACCGCGGAATCTTTGATCTCCGGTATCGTTTACCTCCCCTACTCCTGGTCCTTGACTTGTGGCTGTGAATTTTTCACATCAACATAGGGGATATGATATAAAAATGAATAATCACTACACATGCCAATCACCATATGTTGTGTACATTATCAAGTTCCCATGTTGCTTGTATTATGTTGGGGAAACCACTCAGAAAGTTAAAGATTGTATTGCTCGCCACAAATACTCGATTAGAGACAAAGTAGTACAACTACCATTTGAGAGACATTTTTTTGAAAACAGTCATTCGGTGTCCCAGTTGAGATTTATGGTTATAGACAATATACAAAAAAATAGGAGAGGAGGGAACCGTGAATTGCAGCTGAGAAAGGGTGAAGTCCCATGGATTCACTTTTTAGAAACATTGCATTCTGAACTGGATTAATATTTATTTTTGTGAGTACTCTTTTGCGAGTGTTTGGGTGATCTGGGTAGTAGAAGGAATGTGAGTCAATATTCTATATACCCACAACAGTGATAACAGCAATGAATATATGACTAGTGTCTGTGCTTTGGTAATTAATGAGTGTGTATTATAGCTACCATCATGATAAATGTTTGTTTTTCTTTTACCAATGGGATGAAATAAACTGGATATTACTAATTGTTTTGGGGAAAGGATTCAACACTTGTAACCTTATCTCAGTCTTCTTAATGGCTAATTGGAGACATCTATTTAAATGAATTAATGATTGATGACTTGGCAGATTCCTGATTGATGTTAAGAGTATATAAGTCTTTGTATGTGGTAGATGCTTTAGATGTGTTTCTGTCTGTAATATAATTGCAGTTGCCTGCCAGTGAGTGTCAGGTCCACAGACTGTACTGTGCCCACTGCCCACCACTCATATAGGGTGGCACAGCACCTTGCAGATAAAAAATGCATTTAATTTTTCCTATAAAAAAAAATAAAATTCATTTGAATTTCAGTAGCGCAGGGATGGTGATAACCTCTTACCAAATAAATAGGATGATAACATATACCAAAATATATGAATTAGATGTGATAAATATAAGCATAAAATCATAAATACATAAAAGCATGAAATCCCATCAATAGGAGTCCATAAAGTGCATAGAGCAATGAAAGTGCAAACATGAAGGATCACAAGTGCGACCTATGGGGACCACCCTTGCTTGCCACCACCACACAGTGTCGGGAGAATTATCTGAAATTCAGTCTCACCAGACGCCTATGCCTAACCACTCTCATGGACTAGGCAACAACAGCATATAGTAAAATCAGGTTTCCTCCAGATCTCTGATTTGTGCTGCAAAGACTCCTCTGGAAGATTTCCTGGTAAATTTATAGTGCACTATAGTTTTTAATAGGAAAGCAGAGGGACTGGCAGGAACACCAGGGATTTCACATGAAGAAAGCAATAAAAAAAGAACAGGATACTTTCTCGTATAAATACACGGGACAGCAGGCACGTCAGAAATATGAAATGTTGGTAACAAACGCTTAAACAAGGGGTGCAGTTTCAGCTGTCAAAACTTGGCAGAGATTCTACCCTTTTCCACTGTAATAAAAAGTACTCTTGTTTCTATCTATGGAGTGCTTCTGTCTGATGACAACATAGGAACATAAAGGGAAATCTTTGCAATAGACACTGCAGTAAAGCAGCCCATAGATGTTTCAGTTTTTTCATTCAACCATCAGGTTGAACAAAAAAATCCAACCCTCTTTCCTCATCCACACCTTTTGGTGAATGGGTGAATCCTCCGCTGAGCATTTGTATTCTAACAGGGGGACACAGTATTGTATTCTGACACCATCAGAACACACTGATTGGCGCTGCCAGCTATGACCGGCGGCACTGATCGAACGGCTGTACAGAAGGCTGGTTGTACAGATCTGCTTTCCTCCGACATGGATCTAAATTCGGCCAGTCCCTGCTGAACCTTGATTTTGATAAATATATTGCCGGCTTAAGGATGTAATGTAAAAAAACAAAGTTTGGACTAAATATGCAAATTTAAGACCTGTTTTGTTATAAAGTTTTAATTTGTCTCCTACAGGATCAGTGATGTGCGGCAATTCCTGGAGAGCATACCTTTTAAGTCTGAGAAGCTGCCCTTCAAATTGGCCACCTCTTTCCCTCTGTGTAACATCTTGGATGAGACCATCACCATCCAGGAAGCCCACCTCAAAAATGCTGTTCTGGTCCAAAGAATGCAGAAAACCACAGAACCCTTCAGAGACTCTTAGTCCAGTATCCATCAACAATCGGTGCTTTAAACCACCAAGACTGATTTAGCACTTTGTCCCCCCCTTTTTATCAAAGATCTGAGAAGCACTGTGAACAGACTGGACTTATCCACCTGTTTAGCGGCTTGTTTTGAATGCCTTTTTACATATTTTTTGGGTGCATGTGTGTAAAGATGGATGCTTGCAAGACTGTCACCCTTTTTATACTGCTTTACACTGTGATGTTCTGTACCTTCTGGGTACAGAGGGTGCTCTAACATCTCCATTATAACTCAGAATGCATCTTCCTCATTGGTTCAAAGCTCCTCAGGTTCTTCCTAGCATACGCAAGGCCTGTGCGTGTGCATTTAACAAATGGTCTGCAGACTTTTACATTGGTGGCTTGAAGCTAGATTTATGATCTATTCTGTAGAGAAGAGCACCCCTTCTATTTTTTTGAAGGGAGACTGTTTATTTAGAACAACCCTCAGTCCATTGAGTTACTCATAGAACTAAATCCGTATCTATGGCAGGATGTCCTATAGTAAACCATCATTTTCAGGGATGAGACTTTAAACTGCCCTTTACTAAGGTAATGTTCTGGGGGTGTAAGGGCCTTTGCACATGGTGGCATAAAATGCGCTTGTGGTTTCTGGGAGCCACCGCTGTTTATTTTTGTCCATAAACATGCATTGCAAAAAACGCAGTACATGGGTATGCATGTGTATATGTTTTGAAAAATATTTGCGGATATAAATGCAAGTGCTGGAGTTCACGCGCACATAGGCGCATACAGTGGATTTGGAATACGTGCACATGGACAAAAATACGCTGCAGCTACCATAGAGCCACAACAATAAAATCACATTTTACTCTGTACGGCTATACACCTTATATGTATGGCTGTGTGCAAGAGCCTTAAATCAGTGAACGGTCTGTAAGCATGTGGAAAGACTTTAACTCTTCTTGAATACCTAAAAGATGAATGCTGGTAGCTTTTGGTTTGGAATCATCAACCGCTTTTGGAATTTTTTGGTTTCAGCATATGAATAAAACAGTTTCATAAAATGACAAATGAATAGAACAGTTTTCATAAAAGGACAATGAATAAAGAGAAATGTGATGACCAGGAACCTGATTTTCACACTAGGAACCAACCAACAGCTTAAAGCCGTAGTAAACCCCGCTTGCTGACTTGTACCTACAGGTAAGCTCATAATAAAGTTTACCTGTAGGTACTAGGAATACCTCCTAAATGTGCAACGTTTTGGAGATATTCACTATTTCTGCAGTCGATGACTTCGCCAGCACATGTGCACTGCTCTCTGAAGGGACGGCATACTGAGTATGCCATCCCTTCTGAGCGCTGTACCGTGATTGTGGCTGCTGTGCACATGTGTGGGAGTGACATCATCGTGGCTCAGCCATTCAAATAACCCGAGCCTGCGAACCCGGAAGGAAGACCGGGTGAAGATGGAAGCCCTGTCTGCGATGACAGGGCGCTGCTGTAGGGCTTCATTATAAGGTAAGTTTCATAACCTGCTAGTATGCAAAGCTAGTACGTTATGTCCCTAACTTGCAGGGGAAAGTATTTTTTTTTTTTTCTGTAACCCAGACTTTACTACTGCTTTAAGAGCATTTTTATTGGGCTTTGGGCTTGTGTACATTTATAAATGGCAGCTTGCTTTCAGATGTATCCAGCCTGCATTTGAGATGCTTCTGAGATCATCTACAGTTCATTGACAGGTGCATTTGACCTCTTAAGCTGCTTCTTGCTACTTTTGCATTCCCATTGATCGATATAGGGAGAGAAGTAGTTCTAAGGCAAACAAAAGCTGATGCAGGCACTTGGGGTTTGTGTTTGACAGTCTTGTTAAATACTACTGATTACTTCCGTTAGTGTTTAACAAGCGGGGCCAGGGCTACTTCTATTTAGCCCTGGTTCACACTGGTGTGACTTTAAAATCACGCTACTTCAGCCCGATTTCAAAGCCACACATCAGTGCGATTTCCACTGCCGATTACGTTGTGGCTTGCGACTTCATTTAACAGAAGTCTATGCAAGTCACAATAAAATCGGTAAAAAGTAGTGCAGAACCTTTTTCATAGTTGCGGTGATATGAACCGTTCCTTTTTCGGCAATAGAGTGCAACTTCTCATGTGATTTGGAACTGTCAAATTGCATGACAAGTCACACCGGTGTGAACGGGCTTAGTTACATTTTCCACTACCTTAAGTGTGAGACCTGCTGGTAGAGAAGCAGCATGCCACACTTTGTAGGGAGGAACAATCCTCCAACGAAAATTAAGAGGTTACAAGAATGTGGAACATGCACTGTTTTTAGTGCGTTCTGATACCTTAGACAGACTCTTTAAAATGAATAGGCTGCCCTAATGTAACGCAGGCTGATTGATGCATGTGCATTAGCACACTGCAACAGTGTGATTGAATCCTTAGACAATAAACAAATTGAGTCACCTCTACTGCCTCTTGCCATCAATGTGTTCTGAGAGTACTAGAGCTTTTGATCTCACTATATATCAAGGCTGAATGTAGAAAAGAGAGACCATTTCTCTTATTGCTAGCAGCATCAGATCACTTCACTGCAGGAACAGCCCTAAAGTTCTGAAAATGCAGGGTATAAATCTATTTGGATATAGTGACCTCATTGCAGGGACAGGTGACTCAGGGAAGTCTCTTGTTTAAGTGATGTCATATGGCATATTCCTAAAAGGCTCTTTTAAGTACATTTTAGCAAACTGTTTTACTCTGTGTTGAAACATAGATCTGCCGTATTAGAATATAATTATATCCCTGTAGCAGGCATTATCCTGTCATATCATTATCAAATCAAGTATTGGCAACCCAAAGCCTTCAGGGAATTTTGTATTGGTCAGAAAGGAAATAATCATGCATCTTTTTGCAGGTCCTGGCCTGCAGCTCATAGGACAAAGGGGCCAGCAGCACTACACGTGTATTGTCTTGCTCTTCCCCTGCTATTATCCCATCCTAGAAGGGGGTCATACAAATCTACATATTAATCGGCATGCTGTCTTGAAAAGATTGCTGTGTGTTAGTAATGAAAATTTTTAGATTTTGCTTTTATAAATTAAATGGTTTAAGCTACTTGTGGCTTTTTATTGCATTTGATTCAATGTGTGTATAAAGTGACATTCTTGTTTAACCATAACTATTCTTAAAAATGCTCCTCCCCCCCCCCCCCCCCCTCCTCCTGCTACCTATCGTATCTGCCTTATGTAAAAAACTATGTGTATACTTACTTATTTCTGCCTGCTCCTGTCAAGTCATGTGATCCCCTGTGTCAGTGAGCGGCCGGCTGCACAGGAGTCAAGAGAGCACTCAAAAATGGCTGAGAATTCCATTAGAAGAGAAGTCACCCATAGGATCCCATAGCCGAGCCGATGTTGGCGTTCCCTTCACTCACCTTCAGCTGGCCGATTACTGACACAGTGGGGCTATGGAATCATGTGACTGGACTGGAGTGGGCTGATAAAAAGGTTAGTTTACACATCTTTTTGTTACATAGGGTGGCAGGAGGAGGGAGGGGACATATTAAAGAATAGTTATGGTTAGACAGCAATTCCAATTTAAAGGAATGTGATCACATGAGTTTTGACAGAGAATAGTTTCCAACATATTGGCAACTGCTGTTTAACCACTTGACCTCCAGGCCTTTTTCTGACACTTTTGTTTACATGTAAAAATCTGTATTTTTTTGCTTTTTCAAATGCAATTTTGTTTAAAAAAAAAAAATACACTTTTTTGAAGTTTAATGCAAAAAAACACAATACATAACCCAACTTTTAGGGCAAATATAAAAGATGTTATGCCGAGTAAATAAATACCAAACATGTTACGCTTTAAAATTGCGCACACCTGTGCAACGATGACAAACAACGTAAATGTTACTATCCATAGGAAACTCTTTAAAAGCCGTTACAGGCTTTTACTTTACATTTACATAGGAGGTCTGGTGCTAGAATTACTGCCCTTGATCTGATGTTCAGGGTGATACCTCACATGTGTAGGATGATTTTTTTTTTTTTGTACGGAACCAATGCGTTAGTTCGCCTTTCAGCGCGGGGGGCGGTAGCCCTTTAAAAAAAAGTTTTATTGTTTATTTTTACATTGTTGCCTTAATTTTTTTTTTAAATCATATTTATTGTATATGTAAACATTCATGTGACACGTACTCTTTATGGAGAGACCCCAAATCCCTTCTCTGCCTTTAAAAACCATTTGATGACACCAAGATCAGTGTGATCAAATGTTTTTTTTTTTTTTTAATGGTGCTGTTGACATCTGGGTAACCCGGAAGTGATGTGATGTCATTGCTTCCAGGTTACTATATCATAGAGCCCAACAAAGCCCGGTGTTCTGTGAGAATTACCTACCCGTGAGAAAAACCTACCCCTCGTCACTTCCGGTGCACGGCACTGTATGTAGTGCAGCGGTTACATTAAAACAGCTGTGCTGCAATACGAGTCATCTCCGCTCCTGTCCCTGTCACTACCCTGATCTCGGCAAGTAAATATAAAAGCGGCGGCAGGTGTATGAAAACATTAATGACAGAGCCGAGAGCCGCTTTTATATTTACTAGCCAAGATCAGGGAAGTGACAGGGACAGGAGCGGAGATGACTCGTATTGCAGCCCAGCTGTTTTATGTAACCGCCGCGTGGGTAGGTTTTTTTCACGGTACACAGTGATCTTTTCATACTAGTGCGCATGCGCACTAGTCAGCTCCTCAGCTGTTCCATTAGGTATCCAGGGCTGTGAGCATGTGCACTGCTGCGCTGGTCAGCTGTTCCTGGCTGGAAGTGACGAGGGTAGGTTTTTCTCACGGGGTAGGTAATTCTCACGTTACACCCATCTCGTCTTTTTTTCTTTTCAAATATAAACTTTATTGAGAACATCCGGATACAGGCATCACAAAGGTCATACATGAGGAAAATGACAGAGGTATATATCAAGCAATAACAATGAACAAAACAAGAAGAAGCAATTCAACACATCTGTCTATGTCCAGTTAGGAGATCAAGTCAGTATAAAGTACCTCAATGAGGGGGTGCCAAAAGTAGGACAAGCTCTTCGTAAGTGCCATTAAAGCAGGGGTGGGGAACCTACGTCCCGGGGGCCGTATGCGGCCCTCAAAGTCAATTGGTCCGGCCCCCCGTGCAGCTGAGTCTGTGTCTCTCAGCTGATCTGTCAGAACAGAGCCAATGCTTCCTGTATAGTTCTGACTCCGTTCTGACTGTCTGAGTGAGTGACAGGCGGAGTGATATCAAATCACGGCACCGCTGCTAGCCAGCATTTCCCGCCAGCAGCACACACAGCATTACCAGCCAGAGACAGCAGTACCAGCCAGAGACAGCAGTATAAGCCAGAGCCAGCAGTACCCACAGCAGAACCAGCAGTACCCACAGCAGTACCAGCCAGAGCCAGTAGTACCCTCAGCAGTACCTAGAGCACAGTACCAGCCAGCAGTACCCACAGCAGTACCAGCCTGAGCCAGCAGTACCCACAGCACCAGCCAGCAGTACCAGCCTGAGCCAGCAGTACCTACAGCACAGTACCAGCCTGAATCAGCAATACCCACAGTAGTACCCGCCAGCAGTTCTTTTCAAAACTTACCACCACAAAGTCTACTGCGCTCCAGACTGACCGACGCAAACCTGGAAAACCAGTTGCGAGTAGCAACATCATCAATACCAGCTAACATCACACACCTCACCAAAGAGAAGCAGTTGCAACCATCACATTAGGGGTGAGTTAATTACATTTTTGACCAAATATAACAGGCACGTTTTTAAGTTGATAATTTTGTACAGCCCCCGAATGATTTTATAAATACCCAAATGGCCTTTGGCAGAAAAAAGGTTCCCCACCCCTTCATTAAAGGAACCCTTTCCGGCATGTAACCTTTTTATTTTTCTTTTGTTTTGTTTAAAGTAAACAGATAGATGATCTCTCGCAGAGACCACAGGAAGAATCAACGAAGAAAAAAATACAGCAAGAGTAGAAGGGGATCAGGAAGGGAAGGAAGGAGAACATGGGAGATGAGAAGAGAAGTGAGGAAGAAGTGGGGTGGGGGGGGGGTTCATGCTGTTGTCGGACAACAAATCATCCAGATCTTAACTGTCGATGTAATGAATCACTCCCCCATTAGGCACGCCCCCTCTCCGGACGTGACCAATAGGTCCCAGATCCTCCACTTATCCGCATGCTTGTCTCCCCTGTGCTGAGAAGTCACAATCAGGCTCTCCAGTCTATTGATATCCTCAGTTTTCCTAAGCCACTGGGCGACCTGTGGAGGAGCCGCCTGCTTTCACAGGAGTGGTATGCATGCTCTAGCAGCATTTAGCATGGGGCAGAGCAAGGATTTCTGAAAAGTCCCATAAGGAATGTCAGATACTTGGAGTAGGAAGAACCGCGGGTCATCCGGGATCGCTTGCTCTGTAAACAGCGCTAGAATTCTCCTGACTTCACCCCAGAAGTTGGACAGGAGAGGGCAGGACCAGAAAATATGTAACAACGTGCCCCTGGCTTTTCAGGACCTTCAGCATTGGTCCGAAGCTTCGGGAAAGAAGCTATGTAGACGTGTCGGTGTATAGTACCAGCGCATGACGATCTTGAAATTGGTCTCCTGCGTTCTCGTACAGATCAAAGGAGCTCAAGGCCAAACAGAGCATATTAAGTTTCTGTTTAGTGGTAAACCGGCAGCTGAAATCTGACTTCCATTTCTCAAGCCAGGGCAGGGGTGTCTGGTCAGGTTGTGGATGCAGAAGGCCATATGATAACGAAAGCAAGTGAGGGAGCTCCCCCTCCCCTACGCAATGCGTCTCCAGGAGAGTCAAAGCTGAAAAAGGCAACGGGCTTCGGAAGAGAGACAAGAAAATGGTGTACCAGAATGGCAGACCAAAATGGAAGGGCAAAGGAACCACCCAATGCCATCAGTTCAGACACAGTAGGCCAACGGGACCCCCGTCAAGAAGTGATGGGCCTGAAATATCACCCTCTGGCTTAGAGTCAACAAGGCGTGGTCTGAGAACCCCAAAGGGAATGACGGATGGCCTAAGATTGGGAGGAGGGGTGAAGGTGCAGGGGCAAGGTGAAGGCGGTCACACAGGTGCTCAGCCACAGAAAGGGTGACCCCGATCAGCGGGTGCCGCTTAAGGGGGGCCGAAGCGTCCCGGTGACACCAAGGGTGCCCCCTGAAATAGAAAGCTGCATTGTGCCTGTTCCAGCTGAACCCATAGTTTAGGAGAAGCGTGTCTGCACCAGTCCAGGACTTTACTCAGATGTGTCGCCTGTTGGTATTTACGAATGTCGGGAAGGGCTAGGCTCCCCGAACACTTCGGTAACGTGAGAAGAGTCCTACGAAGCCTGGGTTTCCTGCGAGCCCAAACAAATTGGATAAAGAGAGCGTGCACTTGTCGTCAAAACAGCGCAGGGATCTTCACGGGCAGGGCCTGAAGGAGGTACAAAAATTTGGGGAGAATGCATATTTTGAGAAGGTTTCATCTGCCGAACCACGAGTGCGTCTCTGACTGCCACTTATCCAGCAGTAGTTTAGTTTGAGTCACCAGGGGTGGGAAATTAAGAGGGTAGACCTGTGACAGGTCCGGAGGCATCAAAGTGCATAGATATTGAAGCACCTTGTCCGACCATCGAAACCTGAAGCTATTCCTCAGGGTTCCCATCATAGCAGCCGGTAAGCGTATCCCTATCGCCTCTGACTTGGTAAAATTGATTTTCAGGTCGGACAACATACCGTACAGTTCAAATTCTTTCATTCAGGTTCGGGAGTGAAACCACTGGATTGGAAACAGAAAACAGCAGGTCGTCGGCGTAGGCCGGGACTTTATGCTGACATGATCCCACTCGAATCCCCCCAATGTCCGGATTTAGGCGGATTCTACCGAGGAAGGGCTCCAAGGAAAGGGCAAACAGGAGGGGCGAGAGGGGGCACCCCTGCCTAGTGCCGTTCCGGATAACAAAAGGAGCAGACAGCAGGCCATTTACCTTCACCTGCGCAGAGGGATCAGAATAGATGGACCTGATCCAGTGCAACATAGTGTCCCCCAATCCGATATGGCGTAACACCGTGAACATGAACCGCCAGTTCACACGGTCGAACGCCTTCTCAGCATTTGTACTGAGAAAGACGCTGGGAGTATTGCTGGAGCAGGCCACATGGATCAAGTTAAGGACCTTAACCGTGTTGTCCCTCGCTTTCCAGCGAGGGACAAAGCCCACCAGGGACGGCAGATGGCTGACCAATCTAGTGGCCAGAATCTTCGTGAAAAGTGTAAGGTCCAGGTTAAGCAGGGAAATTGGCCTGTGGCTGCCGCAGGCTGTAGGGTTCTTACCCTCCTTGGGCAGAACGGTAATATGTGCCCTCAGGGTGTCAGTCCTAAATGAAGAGGTGGCACCAACGGAGTTAAAGAGGCATGTCAGGTGAAGACCAAGGATGGGGAGCAACGTTTTATAGTACAGCAGCGTAAAGCCATCTGAGCCCGGGGCTTTCCCCGGTTTAGTAGATGTGATGGCATGTTCCACTTCCAGCGGTGTAATAGGTGCGTCCAAGGCCTCCGCAATCTCCCCCGAAAGCTTGGGCATGTGAGAAGATTCAATATAAGCCGTCAGCCTGGATTCCGTAGGAGATGGGATCTCAAGATTGTAAAGGGAAGAATCCCCGAATGCTTGGACTATCTGCTTGGGTAGAGAGAGCTTATGGCCACAAGGAGACATAATGTGTGGGATATAGGTGGCCGAACGAAGGTCCCACACTGCTCTAGCCAGCGTCCTCCCGCACTTATCACCAGATTCAAGGCAGACTCGCCGGCAGCGCTGGAGAGAGGCCTTTGCCCTGAACATCAGCAGATCAGAGATACGCTTGCGGTTGGCGCCCAATTCCTCAGATAGAGCCAGAGTAGGGTTGTGCTTGTGCTTAGCTTCCATTGTGTGTAGGGAAGCAAGCAGAGACATCAGCTGTTCATTGCGTTCGCGTTTTATCCTGGCCCCGTGTTTAATCAAAATTCCACGAATGACCGGCTTGTGAGCCTCCCACAGGACCCCAGGGTCACAATCTGGAAGGTCATTCAGCTCATAATAAGATTGAAGTTCCCTCTGAACGTCAGTCAGGACGGCAGGATTTCATTCAGCCTCCAGAATTTAGACTTGGAGGCGGAAACCTCCGAAAGAGCATACGTAAGCCGGACAGGAGCATGGTCCGACCAGGTAATGGAACCGATGGACGACAAGCGAACCGCATGCAGTTGGGCGTGAGGGACCAGGAAGAGATCAATCCTAGAGTAAGTCCCATGAGGGGGGGGGGAGAAAAAGGTGTAGTCTCTCTTGCCCGAGTGCTACAACCTCCATATATCGATGAGTTGGGCCCGGTGAAGGGCCTGGGCGATCCTCCTATGGGATCTAACGGGGACGGACGAAGAACCCGTAGAGGAGTCAACTGAAGGGGTCAAGGGAACATTAAGGTCCGCACCCAGCAGCAGCTGGCCCTCCAAAAAGCTTGAAAGGACAACCAGGGCTCGAGAGAGAAAAACATCCTCGCCAGGATTAGGTGCGTAGATTGAGGCAAGGGTAACCAGGACATCGCCAATCAAACCCTTGACAAAAGCGTAGCGCCCCTCAGGGTCCAAGACCTCTCATCGTCCAGGGCAACCGACTGGGAATCAAAATGGAGACCCCTCGTGACTTGGACCCAGCGAAGGTAGAGTGGTAAATAAATGGGAAGGAACTATTCCATAAAATAGGTAGGTTATCAGTCCGGAAATGGGTTTCCTGCAAGAAGGCCACATGTGCGCCCAGGCGTTTCAGATCATGAAGCAATACACAACGTTTTTCAGGGGTGTTGAGACCCCTCGTATTCCAGGAGACCAGCTGGAGGTCGTCCATAGCGTGGGGGGGACGGGGAAATGGACCAAGGAAGGGGAAAGAGGGGAAGAGATGAAGCAGAGGAAGAGAGACAGCAAGGGGGAACGAAGGTAGAGAAAAAGGAAACAAGAAAGAAGAGGTCCGAGGGCCGAGGTGAGCTACCTGAGCAATAGGAAAAGAAAAAAAGCAAGCAGTTTAGGGGCGTACGACAAAAACCGTCCCAAAACCGGCCCAATCAGTGTACACCGACCTATGTGGGAGCGTGGAAGAACGATACCCAAATAGGGCCCCCCCCCAGCAAATACAGATCCAACAATAATCAACTGGGATATGAAGAGAAAGACCTATGAAAACTCAGAAAAGCCGTGTAATAAGGCCCACATCATCACCATTACCCCTCACCCACTGTGGCAGCACAGGCACGTGTCTCCATCACCCCCCGCAGGTCACCACAGCCAGAACCAGGAGGGCTCACCCCAGCGACCGCAGTCACCCGGGTGGGCCCCCGCCGCTAAGACCACTACGTGGTCACCATGATGGCCACATGAGGGGGGAGCGACCGCCATTGATCAAATTGTAAGAAAAAACAGCATAAAGCATCAAAATAACAGTAACAAATGCCCCCCACCACCCCACAGCCCCCCATATCATCAGCAGGGGGGGGGACTCCACAGTCTCCAATGAGGCAGTGACACCCGAGGTACAGTGCGGAGTGCGCGATCTCCGGGCTCTACGGTGTTGCTGGGGAAGGCCATCAGGTCTTTGGGGAACCAGACCGACACCCGGCCCCACGACAGGGACAAGCCAGTCTTGCACAGGGACAGGGTCTGCATCCAGGAAGACGAAGAGGTCAGGCAGGTCACGAGGCGTCCGCAGCGCGAAGCTCCGATGGTCCTTCCGAAGGGTGAAGGAGAAGGGGCACCCCCATTTGTAGGTGCAGCCTTTCTGGCTAGCAATTTCCAGGATCGGTTGGAGCAGGGATCTTCGCAGGAGGGTGGCCTTAGAGACATCCGGCAGCACTTTAACAACGGATCCCAGATAGTCCACCTTACTGGCCTCCCAGGCCTTACGAAGGATCAGCTCCTTAAGGGAGTAATGGTGCAGACGGCATATCACATCCCTGGGCCGTGCGGGGTCAGAAAGCTTAGGACCCATGGCTCTGTGAATGTGATAAAATTCCAGGTGTTCTGGCAGGTCCAGTACAGGTAGAAGCCGGAAGACAGCCCCCACAGCCGTCTCCAAATCCTCAGCCGCAGCAGCCTCAGGAAGCCCGCGGAGGCACAAATTGTTTGCGGTGGCTTCTGTCCTCCATTGCTTCTAGCTATAGCCGCATTGACACGTTAGTCTCTGAGTAGGTCAGCTGCCTATCTTCTAGGGATCGGACCCTGTCCTCTAAGGAGGATAATGTAGCCTCACCTGCAGACAAGCGGATTGACACCGCCTGCACTTCCCCTCGCACGGCCTGCCAGTCCTGCCGATGCGTCTCTTCAATTCTGTCAGCCAAGAGTTTGAAATCTGCCCTAGTAGGCAGTGCCAGAAGCAGGAATCGGAGCTTGTGGTCTGCTCAGAGAGCCAGTGGGTGGAAGAATGTTTGTAAAACAGTCGAAGGAGAGTTCAATTGGACGTTGGACGGAGCGTCCGAGTGGACGGACGCTGCAGGTGAGGCAGGTTGATCAAGCGAGGCCGAGCCTTCCCGCGGCCTACCACGTGGCACGGCCATCTTAGTGGCTGAGATCTGGGACCCCGGACTCAGTAAAAAACTGAGTATTCCTCCCGCAGTCGTAGATGAGCGGGTAGAGGAAGATTTGCCCTTTGTCTTTCTCTTGCGGGAGGAAAGCATATCAGCCAATATCAGTAGAAAAAAGCTGGGATTTCAGGGCAGCAGGCAGGAGCTCTCCCAGAAACGTCTTCACCCACACATGTCCAAGCCATACCCCATCGATCTGGTCTTTTTTAACCTCTTTGATTTACCAGAGGAAGCACCAGCTGGTCGATTGGGACTCCTGGTGGGACAGGAGAACCCAGGGAAGGAAAAATGGTACCGGAGTAATGCCTGCGGCTGAAGGCATCATGCCAGTGTAACCATTGAAGCCCAGGAGGATTTGGCTACTCAAAGACCAGGCCCTATTTTGCGATTCGGCACTGCATGACTTAAACCGACAATTGCGCGATCGTGCGACGCTGTACCCAAATATGTAGCCCAGAGGAGGTGAATCGGGGACGCACACAGATCCTGGCCCTAAGGTAAGCGAATGATATAGGCTCATCAGCGCTGTTACATTTACACTGGTTGGTAGTAGTTTATGCACACAGAATAGTTTTCAAGGTGCGGGAGTCTCCGGAGGTCTTCTTCTCTTACTGGTGTATTTTTGTTGTTGCACCTGGCTATTTTCTTTACCACTCAATATTCGCTTGTGCCTTGCAGGGCAAGAGCCTTAAAGAAAAAGAGGGAGCAGTGCAGGGAGATGTCCCTAAAAAAAAAATGGGCCTCATGCAAACAAAAGCTGTCATCCACCTGAAAAAAAGTGCGTTGCCAATACTGCATTGACGCTCTAACCAAAAAAAAAAACTAGCTCTATGTTTAAAATATTGCTAGACACCATGAATACAGAGATGGTTAAAACTTTCAAGTCATTTAGGTCTCTGCAAGAGCCGGGTCCTTCAAATGCATCTCAACCAAGTACGTCATATGCTAGCACAGCACCTCCGGCCCATGCAATCCGCAGTCATAGAAGAACACGGGGTGCTGGAACAGCTGGAGGACAACTCCAGTGAAAATTCTAGCGTGGAAGTAAGGGAAGAAAAATCAAGTCGGGTGCAAAAATTTCTGTTCCCCTCTGATGAGACAGATGATTTATTGAAGATTATATACAATACGTTGAATTTAGAAGAAAAAGATCTGTTGAAGGATGGGAGAAATGTCCAAAGCTTGAGCAGCTCTGTCCAAAGTGGCCAGAAAATCTGACCTATCTTTTGAGGACGCAGGGGCGCTTAAAGATGCCATGAACATAAAAGCGGAAGGTTATTTAAAGAAGGCATGGGATGCAGGTGTTGCTAACTTTCAACGGGCCATTGCGTCCACCTGTGTAGCCAGGACATTGGATCTCTGGTTACAGCAGTTGAAGATCCTCCTAGAACAAGATACCCCTAAGATTTTAGACTCACTCCCTATCCTCAACAAAGCCGTGGCTTATATTGCGGATGCCTCCGCAGAGGCCATCAGGTTTTCAGCTAGATGTACAGCGCTCATTAATGAGGCCAGACGGGCGATCTGGCCTAAAGGCCGGGCAGGAGAAGCTGCTTCTAAAGCAAAGTTATTCTCATTACCGTTCAAGGGTGGCTTAATATTTGGTGAAGACCTGGATTTGGTTTTGGAGAGGTCTGCTGATAAAAAAAGGTTTTCCAAATCCAAAGAGGCAACAGGCCAAAAAGCCTTTTAGCCCTTGCAGGAAAATCAGTCAGAAGGACGCAGGCAAGAAGGACCAAAATAGACCCTGGCAACAGAAGAAGGTTAAAGGCAGAGGTGGATTTCTGTTTAATCCCTCCCAAACTAAATACAAAAGCCAATGACTCTCCTTGCAGGGTATGAGGGAGGCTGGGGACCTCCCTACCCTCTTGGCAAAGGGTTACAACAAACGAGTTCATCCTGGATCTAATCAGCAATGATTACAGGATAGAATTCAATCATACCACCCCCAAGCCATTTTTTGGTGACTTCACTGCCAGAAGACTGCCAATCCAGGAGTTTCTAGATCAGGGAGTCATTTCCCCCAACCCTTGGGAGCAAGGTTATGGGGGATTTTATTCCCATATGTTCATCAGAAGGAAACCTTCAGGGGAAATACAGGTTGAAGCTGAATTTAAAGGAAGTCAACAAAAGTGGTATACAAAATATTCAAGATGGACACGATGTTCACAACAAGGGAGCTATTATTCAGAGACAATGATCAATGTGAAAGAGGCATACCTGCATATTCTGATCAGAAGCTGCTCCAAACTCTTCCTCAGGTTTGCAGTGAAAGGACCAGGTCAGACCATCTTTTTTCAGTTCAACGCTCTCCCGTTCGGGTTGTCATCGGCTCCCAGGATCTTCATGAAGATCCTGGCAGAAGCCTTACAGGGGCTGAGGACTTCAGGTATCCAGATAATACCCTACCTGGACAATCTGGTTTTTGCAGAGTCATCCACAGAGCTGGAGAAAAACTTAACCTACACGATAAACCATCTGCAATCACTGGCGTGGATTGTGAACTCAGAAAAGTCAAATTTGCAACCATTGCAGAAAGTTGTCTTCCTAGGTTACTTACTGGACTCGGTGAAAGCAAAAATATATTTACCGGAAGAGAAGAAAGATCTGTTGAAGATAGAAACCTCCAATCTCCTCTTGAGACAGGCAGTATCCATCAGGGAAATGATGAGGCTTTTGGGCCTATTGACAGCATCTATCCCAGCTATCTCTTGGTCTCATGCACCCATTAGAATACTGCAGAATTTCTCCTTGTCAGTATGGAACGGGCAACAGAGTACCTGGAAACGATTGAGTAACCCTTCCAGATCAAGTAAAAGAGTCTCTGCATTGGTGGCTGCAGGAAGACAACTTGTCAAAAGGGAGATTGGTAGGATTTCTTCCACCATGCATTCATTTTGATTAGTTCCTAATGATTTCACCTGGACAAGATGTTTTTCTTATATTATAACTTACTGCCGCAATCTGTTGGACCACCAGATTCAGAGACTCGCTATCCACGATTCCTCTGCCGGAATGAATGCCTGTATATGCCAGACAAATCCTGAAAGAATCTGGTCCCCTCCACCATTGTTATTATTTTATTCATAAGGGCTCATTCTCATGGGTGCACAGTCCCATACAGTGTGAAGAGTTTTATGTCTTAGTGCAGAACTGAATGCAGGCAGCTTATATAAGTGATATGCATCAGCTGTACAGGCTCAACCACACAGCCGAATTTGACAGTTGCGCAGTATTTTATTGGGATTTTATGTGATAGATCAACACAAAGTGGCACATAATTGTGAAGTAGAAGGAAAATGATAAATGGTTTTCAACATTTTTTTTACAAATAAATACCTGAAAAGTGTGCCGTTCATTTGTAGTCAGCCCCCTTTAGGCTATTTTCACACTGATCTGACACGAAAGTAGTGCGACTTCTGATCGGACTTCCATGACTTCCAGTGAACGGGATTTTGAGACTGTCTGGTATGAATCTTAAAGGGGAACCCCAGGCCAATAAAAAAAAAATTTGGGCTCCCCCCAACACCATACTAGACCCTTCGGTCTGGTATGAATTTAGAGGGGAAACGCAGCGCTACAAAAGTAGTATAAAAAAAACTACATGGGGTCCCCCTCATAAACTATACCAGACCCTTATCCGAGCATGCAGCCCATCAGGTCAAGAAGGGGGGAGGGCGAACTAGCAGCCCCCCCCCCTCTCCTGGACCAAACCAGGCCACATGGCCTTAACATGGGGGGTGGGTGCTTTGGGTCAGGGGGAGGCTGGGCCTCTTCCCGACAATCGTGGGCGGTGGTTGTGGGGGTCTGCGGGCAGGGGGCTTATTGGAATCCCGGCTCCTTCATGTGAATGAGTATGGGGTACATTGTGCCCCTACCCATTCACCCCCCCAAAAAAGCAGTGTAGTGTAAATAAAATCAAGAGACAGTTTTGACAAGTCCCTTATTAAAAGTGAAGAATGTCCCCCTTCGTAGCTCCAAACGTGTGTTCTTCCTCCGATGCTGTATTCTTCTTCCAGGCTTCTCACTCCGGTGTTGTGTTCTTCCTCCAGGTTTCTCCCTCTGGTGCTGTCTTCTCCTCTGCTGCTATCTTCTCCAAACACAGCACCGGAGGGAGAAGACCAGAGGAAAAAAACACGTTGGGTCTACAACAGGGGACATTCTTCACTTTTAATAAAGGACTTGTGAAAAACCAACTCTTTATTTTATTTACACCACATTGCTTTTTTTAATTTTTTTTTTAGGTGAATGGGTAGGTGTACAATGTACCTCATACTCAGTCACATGGGGGAGGCCCCCTGCCCCAAAGCACTCACTTCCCCTTGTTGAGGGCCTTTGGCCTGGTATGGTCCAGGAGCTGGGGGGGGGGGGGTGCTAGCTCGTCCCTACCCCCATCCTGTCCTGTCCCCCCCTCTTTCCAGACCTGCTGAGCTCTCAAAGGGAACCACTGATTTTGAAAAGTCATGCAACTTGTGCTCTGGAAGTTGGAGCACATGTTGAATCACTGTAAAGCGGCACTTAAGGCCCGTACACATGTGCAGATTGTCGGCCGAAAAGATTCGGCCGACGACCGATCGGCCGATTTTCAGCTTGTTAGTATGATGCTGCCGACAGCGCACTTTTGGCCGAACAGAATCTGTCGTGCAAGCATTAAAATTTTTGTATGCCGACACCAGAACTGCCGATTGTTCGCCAGTCAGTACAGATTTCGGCCGACAGACAGCAGATTTGCAAGACTGAGCATGCTCAGAAAAGAAAAAAAGACAAGGAAAGTTAACCATCACATGACATCACTTCTGCAGTCGGCTGTTGTTGGCCGACAAAATTCGTGTGCAGTCTTTTGCACTTTTCAACAGACAAGACAGCCCGCGGACAAAAGACGGCCGATCGGTACGTGTGTACGGGGCTTTACTCTGATAGCCCTAGCTAAAATCTAGTGGAACTAATTGCCTTCAGAAGTAACCTAATTAGCAAATATAGTCCACCTGTGTGTAATTTAATCTCCGTATAAATACAGATGTTCTGTGAAGCTCTCAGAAGTTTGTTAAAGAACCTTAGTGAACAAACCGCATCATGAAGACCAATGAATAAACCAGACAGGTCAGGCATAAAGTTGTAGAGAAGTTGTATAATCCCGGTTATATTTACTTTATTTTTCTTGCACCTTTATTGCACGTTTAGCACCTTACATTGATACTGCGTTCCCAACACAGGAGTCACAAATATCTACGATTTTTCCACAGTATTGTTTTAGGTGCAGACATATCACTGCAGCTTTGTTGCACTTAGCACTTTTTAATGTCACCTTATCTACAGCATAGAAGTCACGATTGTTTTTTATCTGCCGATTGACTGTAGTATACCATATTTATTGATTTTTATTCTATTTATTTATGCATTACGAATAAGCGCAGCTTCAATACTATACCAATTGCTATACATTCAGTTATCTGTGAAAGGCTGAAATAGGAGCTGCAGCTATTCCCACCTTTTACATTGCCCTTTCTGATCCTCTCTTCTACCTACTAGTGATAGCGCAGGGGCATTCTCATTTATTATCAATACTGAGTTGGCCCACCCATTGCAGCTATAACTGCTTCAACTCTTCTGGGAAGGCTGTCCACAATGTTTAGGAGTGTGTCAATGGGAAGGTTTGACCATTCTTCCAGAAGTGTATTTGTGAGGTCAGGCACTGATGTTGGGCAAGAAGGCCTGGCTCACAGTCTCCCCTCTAATTCATCCCAAAGGTGTTCTCTGGGTTGAGGTCAGGACTCTGTGCCGGCCAGTCAAGTTCCTCCACCACATCCATGTCTTTATGGACCTTGCTTTGTACACTGGTGCGTAGTCATGTTGGAACAGGAAGGGGCCATCCCCAAACCGTTCCCACAAAGTTGGGAGCATGAAATTGTCCAAAATGTCTTGGTATGCTGACGCCCAGAAGTCAGTGCTTGATACCCTAAGTGGCATTTGTGATACTGTGGTCCCTATGGATCCTTTTGTTCTTTTACTTACCAAAATGGAGGATATTGTGGGGAATAAGTATTCTAAAAAAATTTTCTCACTTTTGCATTGTTCTATACGAGACCAGAATTTTTGCGGTAGAAATCAGCTGACCCTCCTACTATATAAAATAACTTATGAAAGCAGACACTGCCCAAAGACATATGGTCTAGCTGCATTGATGCAGAGGGTTGAGTCCCCTGATAACAATATTTATTACTGTACCGGAGTATACCTGTGGCATCAATCTTCCTTTCCTTCTGACCCCCCCTCCCTTTTCTGATATGCCCCCACCTCAAATCTAGGTGGCGCTGCTGTGCTTTTCATCCTACCTGCTGACAGGAGTAGTGAGTGACGCTGTTGTCACAACTCTTGTCAGCCTCTAGTGTCAGAGCTTAAAGCTGAGTTCCATCCAAAAATGGAACTTCCGCTGATCTGCTTCCTACCTCCTCCGGTGGCAGGGGGGAACGGGTACCTGTTTTTGACAAGCACCCCTCCTCACTTCCAATAGACAGCACTGCGTCGCCGTTCCTGGGAAGTTGGACCCCCTTCTCCTTCCCCTGCCACCGGACCAATTAGAGAGCCCAGCATGCTTCGCGCATGCGCAGTCGGGAACCGGCTGTGAAGCCGAAAAGATTCACTGCTGGTTTCCCTTACAACGAATGGTGGCGGCAGCCCAGGTCACTGTCTATTTATTTATTTTTTTTCATTTATTCTTTTTTCAACTTTTTTGTATTATTTAATTTTTTCATGAATCATAGGTGTTTGCAGATAGAATAGTGGATTGGTTGTATGGATACTTTTGCATAATTGAGTGTTTTTAAATAATAGCACAGTTCATGAGGGAAACGACATTGTAATGTATTCAGAAAGTGATGTCATTTGGGTATAGGAAGTAGAGCATACACATCCATTCTAAGAGCTGTTATCCGATTGGCCAACTAGGGAGGGAGGTATCCCCGCATATATAAATTAGTACAACGGCGAACCGGAAATTAAGTCCCTGATAATGCCCTGGAGGAGGGGCGAAACGTGTTGACGTATTTCCGGTTCTGCTAACCAACAACGTCACTTCTGTCCTAAGTGAAAGTCGTTTTATGCCCATTTTTATCTACAATCTTGTAAGTTGTTTTGCATTTGCGCAAATAAATATAATTTTACAGTACTTCACTATGAGTACCATTTTGTTTTATTGAGTCTGGAGGACACTAAAGCCGCTCCAAGAGTAATATTGGTGAGACCCGATTTAGACGCCTAGAGGTATTTGTAGCCATAACACCGGATGCAAGCTTGGTTGACCCGCAGACCGAAAATTTGTGGGTGAGTGGGGATACGAGAGGGGAGTGTGGCCCACTACACAGCATGTTTACATGAAGCACTTCAGCACTTTTTATGGATTTTGGAGCACTGAGCACTTTATATGAGAACTTTTGAAAGACTTTGTACATGTTTTTTATATTTTTTGAGCACATGATGTTGTATTATATGTTTTGACTTACAAGTGCTGTATTATTATAATTTTTTTTTTAAGTGTCTATATATTAAAAGTCAGCAGTTAAAGTATTTGTAGCTGCTAACTTTTAATTTTTTATTTTTTTTTTCCCCATCTGGAACATCGTTTTAATGCAAGATTATCATAGAGTTCCCATGCACCTGGGGCCCCTGGGCAGTGCCCATACATTAAAAAAAAATAAAAAGAGATAGGGGGTAAAAGGATGTAAAGAGGAAAGACAGGGGCGTAACTACAGGGGTTGCAGGGGTTGCGATTGCTACCGGGCCCCATGCTCCAGGGGGCCCAGTAGCAAACCAGTGGGTGAACTTCCAGGATTGCAAAAGTCACACTTGCGACCGGGCCCTGGCATTGCACCACTGTGGGGAGGCCCCAAGATTGCAGGAAGGGAGCCCACTGCAGAACTTGTGAAAGGATCCTGCTGCGGGACCGTAATAAAAGGCCATGCAACGAGAGTAAAGAGCCCCAGGATTAGTGGGAAGAGCCCTGGGCTTGAAGGGAAGGGCCCCGGCCAGGGATCTGGGGGGGCCCTTCATGGTTTCTTGCATCGGGGCCCTGAAGGCTCTAGTTACGCCTCTGGGGAAAGAGATTGTCACACGGATCTCCACACTGTGGCCCTCCAGCTATTGCGAAACTACACGTCCCATGAGGCATTGCAAAACCCTGACATTCACAGACATGACTAGACATGATGGGAATTGTAGTTCCTGAACAACTGGAGGGCCATAGTTTGGAGACCCCTGAGATAGAAGATGAGTAAAGAAGAAGAGTGAGGACTCATGCAAATATACATGGACATCTAGCATAAAATTTCTAGCACTTTCCTGCTGGATATGTCCACCTACACAAGTAAATGACTCTATGCAGCCATACTCCTCTCAATGCCGATGGCTTGTATCAGCGTTTCCCTGTGCATGCGCATACATCATATTTTCCAAAACATGAAAGCAGCGCCATCATTGATTACACAAAAACACCCATATACAGCCATTTACCTGTATGGGTGGCTGGACGTGGCACCCTGGATTTTTACGCTTAGAGGACTTTACAGCCTCTAGACATCTGTGTGCATGAGGCCTAAGGGGAAAGAGGTAGGGTGGCAGAGGGAGAATCCTATACACCAAATACTGATCAATATTAATAAAATTGACATTACCAGGAAATTATACTTTTAACGTATATTAAGCAGAGTTTTTTTTTTTATAAAACAATTTTACACTCAGTAATATAAATTATTGATGAAGAGACAGTCCCAATATTTATTTTAGTAGAACCTACAGATTCTCATCCTGCTCTCTTGTCTTGTATTAATAAGAAGACAAAAGGGATATCACTTTGTACTGGGCAGCACATATAGTGCTATACACTTCTTTTGCCAGAATTCCTACCTCCTGCCTCTTATCAGAAGTGACCCCATAGTTCTGTAAATAGTTAATTCACCAGTCACCCTCAAGAAGAGAATATGGCTATTCACACTGTCCATACACAGCTATGGGAAGCAGCGCTGACAGCTACTGCCCGCCCCCTAGTGGCTGCACCCAGCGCTGGCTGCACACAGCACACATTGGCACTGACATGGAAGAGGGAGCGCTGGAGCCTCGGCTCAGCTCACTGACAGCCAACTGCAAGAGGGACAGCAACCAATCATCACAGCGCCAGGTGAGTGCCAGGTGTACCAGGGGCCATCTCATGGTGTCTGCAGGGTACAGTACATGGCATTAGAATATACACTCAGCATTCCAGCTAAAAGATCACAGGCTCTCCCTAAGAATCCTCTTCCAGTACACACATACATTGTATAGATGTCATGTCCAGCATTGCACACAGCACTGTGCACACACACTCATCTTCTGCCATATACAAACTCATACTGACCTACTGGAGATATAAACTCTACATCTATATTGTATCATTCTCTATATATATTAACACATCTGTATTTTATCCCAGTCTATATACTGTATATTAATTCATCTATATTTTATCCCTGTCTATTTATATTAATTCATTTATATTGTATCATTCTCTATATATATTAACACATCTGTATTTTATCCCTGTCTATATATATTAATTCATTCATATTTTATCCCTGTCTATATATATTATTACATCTATATTTTATCTCTGTCTATATATTATTAAATCTGGATTTTATCCCTTTCTATATATTAATACATCTATATTTTATCCCTGTCTATACATTAGTACATCTATATTTTATCCCTGTCTATACACTATTACATCTATATTTTATCTCTGTCTATATATTATTACATCTATATTTTATCTCTGTCTATATATTATTAAATCTAGATTTTATCCCTTTCTATATATTAACACATTTTTATTTTATCTCTGTTATATATTATTACAGTATATTTTATCCCTGTCTATATATTATTAGATCTATATTTTATCTCTGTTATATATTAGTAAATCTAGATTTTATCCCTTTCTATATATTAACACATCTATATTTTATCCCTTTCTATATATTATTACATCTATATTTTATCTCTGTCTACATATTATTAAATCTAGATTTTATCCCTTTCTATATATTATTACATCTAGATTTTATCTCTGTTTATTTATTAGTGCATCTATATTTTATCCGTTTATATATTAATACATCTATATTTTATCCCTTTCTATATATTTTTACATCTATATTTTATCTCTGTCTACATATTATTAAATCTAGATTTTATCCCTTTCTATATATTATTACATCTAGATTTTATCTCTGTTTATTTATTAGTGCATCTTTATTTTATCCGTTTATATATTAATACATCTATATTTTATCCCTTTCTATATATTATTACATTTTTATTTTATCTCTGTCTATATATTAATAAATCTAGATTTTATCCCTTTCTATATATTATTACATCTATATTTTATCTCTCTCTATATATTAATGCATCTATATTTTATCTCTGTCTATATTAACCACCTAAGGACCGGAAGGTTTTACCACCCTAATAACCAGGCCATATTTTACGATACGGAACTGCGTTACTTTAATTGACAATTGCGCGGACGTGCGATGCTGTACCCAAATAAAATTGATGTCCCTTTTTCCCACAAATAGAGCTTTCTTTTGGTGCTATTTGATCACCTCTGCGGTTTTTAGTTTGTGTGCTATAAACAAAAAAGAGCGACAATTCTGAAAAAAAACAAACAAAAAAAAAAAACATATTTTACTTTCTGCTATAAAACATTCCCATTAAAAACATTTTTCATCAGTTTATTCCAATATGTATTCTGTACATATTTTTGGTAAAAAACCCAATAAGTGTATATTGATTGGTTTGCGCAAACGTTTTTGCCAGTGGCAGCCCGTCCATTGGGGGCGCAGGGGCACGCCCCCCCCATCCGTGCGTCCGGCCCCCTAATCTACATGCAGGGTGCCGGATGCATGGATTCCAATAGGGGATTTTTTTTTTTTTTGAAGCACGTGATTAGAGCCAGAGGCTCTAATAGGCTTCAAAAAAGGGTGGGCTCGGGGCGCAGAGCACTGCGCTGCGCCCTGAGCCCACCCAGTTGTATGACAATAGCGAATGAATATTCGCTATTATCACACTCATTTTCCTACCAGCCAATCAGGAAGTGCGTCGCGAGACCCCTTTCCTGATTGGCTGAAAAGAGATTTTACTGGCCATTGGCCAGGAAGAGGGAGGAGTTGTACAGCCGGAGGAGACTCACAGCCTCTCGGGGAAGGAGCAGGTAAGGATGCTGGCTGTCCGGCTGGGCAGCCAGCCAGCTGTCCGTCCCTGAAGGGGGGAGGAGGGAGGGGGGTGGTAGATTTCATTGCCTGCCAGCCGTCCCACCAGGAGGGGAGGGGTGTTGGTTTTGTCGCCCCCCCCCCCCCCAAATTTTCACTCACCAGCCACCACTGGTTAATCCGTCTACAAACTAGGAGATAGATTTTTGTCATTTTCTTTATTTCTTTATTTTTTACTAGTAATGGCGGTGATCAGCTATTTTTAGTGGGACTTCGACATTGTGGCGGACAGATCAGACCCCTAACTAACATTTTTGACACTTTGGGGGGGGGGCAGTGACATTACTACAGTAATCAGTGCTAAAAATATGCATTTTTACTGTACTAATGACACTGGCAGGGCAAGAATTAACACCATGAGCGATCAAAGGGTTAAATGCGTGACTAGAGGGTGCTTTCTAACTGTGTAGGGGATGGGCTCACTGGATGAACACAGAGGATGTTCATAGGAGGAACACAGGATCCCTGTATTCATGACTGACAGAACAGCGGTGTGCCTTGTTTACTTCGTCAGACTACCGTTCTGTCTCCATGCAGAGCGACCGCGGGTGCCTGGCGGACATAGCGTCTGCCGGACCCGCTGATCCGCTTACCCTCATGCCAATTGGCACATGCCCAAACTAACTGCTGCTACAAGAAACGACGTACAGGTACGCCATTTTGCGTAACAGAGCCGACCTGGCGCAGTATAACTATGGCGGCTGGTCGGCAAGTGGTTAAAACATCTATATATGATCCCTGTCTATATATTAATTCATCTCGATTTTATCCCTTTCTACAGTGCCTTAAAAAAGTATTCATACCCCTTTAAATATTACACATTTTGTCATATTACAACCAAAAACGTAAATGTATTTTATTGGGATTTTATGTGATAGACCAACACAAAGTGGCACATAATTGTGAAGTGGAAGGGAAAATGATAAATGGTTTTCAAAATGTTTTACAAATGAATATGTGAAAAGTGTGACGTGCATTTGTATTCACCCCCTGAGTCAATACATTGTAGAACCACCTTTCCCTGCAATTACAGCTGCAAGTTTTTTGGGGATGTCTTTACCAGCTTTGCACATCTAGAGAGTGAGATTTTTGCCCATTCTTCTTTGCAAAATAGCTCAAGCTCTGTCAGATTGGATGGAGAACGTCTGTGAACAGCAATTTGCAAGTCTTGCCACAGATTCTCAATTGGATTTAGGTCTGGACTTTGACTGGGCCATTCTAACACATGGATATGCTTTGATCTAAACCATTCCATTATAGCTCTAGCCAGTGGCGGAACTACCGGAGTCGCAGCAGTCGCCATTGCGACTGCGCCCTGGAGTTCCGCCACTGTGGGGCCTCCCCCCGTTCGTCCGCCCGCCTGCCCATTCGTCCATTCCGTTCGTTCGTTCATCTGTCCACCTTGCAGGGGGTGTGGCCAGCCACAGAGGGGAGGCTGAGCTGACCACTGGAGTGTCCGGAGGGTGGAGAGCCCTGCCTATCTTCTCCAGGGAGAGAGAGAATCAGTGTAGGGAGGCAGAGGTGGATACTAAAAAAAAAAAATGTCAGCTGACCAGCTGACACAAATAGAGTGAAGGGGGAGGAGCTGTCCCCTCTTCAAGAAGACCTCATGACACAGAGGAGGCGTGTATATACTGGGGGGAGGGGGAATCCAATGTCTGACCAAGTAAGTGACAACTTTCTAGTGCAACTGATCCCAACCCCCACCACCTCTGCCTCTCACTGATTCCCCCTGGGGGGATCAGTAAGAGGCAGAGGTGGGTGGGGGGAGGATAACATCACCGCTGCCACTAATCCCACCCCCTCACCACCACCACTGTTGCCACTAATCCCACCCCCTCACCACCACCACCGCTGTCACTAATCCCACCCCCTCACCACCACCACCGCTGCCACTAATCCCACCTCCCTCACCACATCCACTGCTGCCACTAATCCCACCCCCTCACCACCACCACCACCGCTGTCACTAATCCCACCCCCCTCACCACCACCACCGCTGTCACTAATCCCACCCTCCCTCACCACCACCACCGCTGCCACTAATCTCACCCCCCTCACCACCACCGCTGTCACTAATCCCACCCCCTCACCACCACCGCAGTCACTAATCCCACCCCCTCACCACCACCACCGCTGTCACTAATCCCACCCCCTCACCACCACCGCGGTCACTAATCCCACCCCCTCACCACCACCACCGCTGTCACTAATACTACCCTCCTCACCACCACCGCTGTCACTAATCCCAACCCCCTCACCACCACCGCTGTCACTAACAGGTGACTCTAACAGGTTTTCTTCTAAGATTGCCCTGTATTTGGCTCGATCCAACTTCCCATCAAATTTGACCAGCTTCTCTGTCCTTGCTGAAGAAAAGCATCCCCACAACATGATGCTGCCACCACCATGTTTCACAGTGGGGGTGGTGTGTTCAGGGTGATGTGCAGTGTTATTTTTCTGCCACACATAGCGTTTTGCTTTTAGGCCAAAAAGTTCAATTTTGGTCTCATCTGACCAGAGCACCTTCTTCTATATGTTTGCTGTGTCCCCCACATGGCTTCTCACAAACTGCAAACATGACTTCTTATGGCTTTCTTTCAACAATGGCTTTCTTCCTTCCTCCATAAAGGCCAGATTTGTGGAGTGCACGAATAATAGTTGTCCTGTGGACAGATTCTCCCACCTGAGCTGTGAATCTCTGGGGTCACTTCTGATAAGAGGCAGGAGATAGGAGTTCTGGAAAAAGAAGTCTATATCAATCATTCAGAATTTGGTGGTCAGAGTACCCATAGGGGGATGCTGCCCAGTACAAAGTGATATCCCTTTTGTCTTCTTAATAATACAAGATTGTTGAATAGGGATCTGTAGATTCTACTAAAATAAGTATTGGGACTGTCTCCTCATCAATAGTTTATTTTATTAGGCGTAAAATTGTTTTATAAGAAAAAAGCATAATTTCCTGGTAATGTCCATTTTATTAGTATTCATCAGTATTTGGTGTATAGGATTCTCCCTCTGCCACCCTACCTCTTTCCCCTTAGGCCTCATGCACACAGATGTCTAGAGGCTGTAAAGTCCTCTAAGCGTAAAAATCCAGGGTGCCACGTCCAGCCACCCATACAGGTAAATGGCTGTATATGGGTGTTTTTGTGTAATCAATGATGGCGTTGCTTTCATGTTTTGGAAAATGTGCTGTATGCGCATGCACAGGGAAACGCTGATACAAGCCATCGGCATTGAGAGAAGTATGGCTGCATAGAGTCATTTACTTGTATGGGAGGACATATGCAGCAGGAAAGTGCTGGAGATTTTATGCTAGATGTCTATTCGCATCTTCTTCTTTACTCATCTTCTATCTCTTTCTCTCTTTACATCCCTTCCCACCCCCTATCTCTTTTTTCAGGGCCGTCTTAATGTATGAGCACTGCCCAGGGGCCCGGATGCATGGGAGCCCTATGATAATCTTGCGTTAGGCTCAGCCACTAGAGGCTGACAAGAGTTGTGACAACATTGTCACTCACTACTCATGTCAGCAGGGATGGAGAGAAGCACAGCAGCGCCACCTAGTCTTGAAAAGTACAGCCAGACAGGGGAAGCAGCTGCTATTTTTTGTAGTATTCTAGTACAGCCTGGACAGCTAACTTTCTTCAAACAATGAGCTGCAGTGGGCACAGGAAAAGTTGCTTTCTAAATTTCATCTGACCACCTTAAATGCACTTTGCAGATTCTGAGGCCACATGGAAAAAGGTGTTATGGTCAGATGAGAATAAAATTGAAATATTTGGCCTTAACACCAAACAATATGTCTGGTAGAAATTCAATACAGCTCACCATCCAAAAAACACAATTCCTACAGTAAAGCATAGAGGCGGTAATATATTGTTATAGTGGTGTTTCTCTGCAGCAGGGACTGGAGCACTTGTCAGGATAGAAGGAAAAATGGATAGGGTAAAATACCATAACATTATTGAGGAAAATCTGCTGCCCTCTGGCAGAAAGTTGACAATGGGAAGAAGGTTTACCTTCCAATATGACAATGGCTCAAAGCACACAGCAAAAATGACCACATAGTGGTTAAAGGAGAAAAAGGTGAATGTTATTTCATGGCCTAGTCAGAGCCCAGACTTAAAACCTATTGAAGATCTGTGGAATGACTTGAAGACTGCAGTCCACAACTGGTCAGCATCAAATTTAACTGAACTTGAGCAGTTCTGCAAAGAAGAGTAGGCAAATATATTGCAAAGTCTAGATGTGCAAAGTTAGTAGAGACATATCCCAACAGATGAAAGACTGTAATTAAAGCAAAAGGTGGTCAAACAAAATACTGACACAAGGGGAAGGGGGGGGGGGGTGATTCATTTTGAGGGGGTGGGGGTGTGATCCATTTTGCAACTCAGTGATTGTTTTTGAACTTTTTATATTTATTTTCTGACATGTTGGTGCCAAATATATATATATATACAGTATATAAAGTATCTCACAAAGTGAGTACACCCCTCACATTCTTGTAAATATTTTATTATATCTTTTCATGTGACAACACTGAAGAAATTACACTTTGCTACAATGTAAAGTAGTGAGTGTATAGCTTGTATAACAGTGTAAATTTTCTGTCCCCTCTGCAATTTTCTTTCTCCTGATTTTCAGTGAGGGCGCAACTTCTGGGGCTCTCGGCTCTCTTTTCATTTTTTTGGGGCCGAGATTGCCTGGATGTCTATATGTGTTTAGTAGTTGTGGATGGTTAAGTTGTTTTGCGCTGGGGTATGTCCTGTTTGGCGCTCTGTTTGTGTCTTTATGTTCAAAATTTTCAATAAACAGAATTTAAAAAAAAAAAATTTGCTGTCCCCTCAAAATAACTCAACACACAGCCATTAATATCTAAACCGCTGGCAACAAGTGAGTACACCCCTAAGTCAAAATGTCCAAATTGGGCCCAAAGTGTCAATATTTTGTGTGGCCACCATTATTTTCCAGCACTGCCTTAACCCTCTTGGACATGGAGTTCACCAGAGCTTCACAGGTTGCCACTGGAGCCCTCTTCCACTCCTCCATGATGACATCACAGAGCTGGTGGATGTTAGAGACCTTGCGCTCCTCTACCTTCTGTTTGAGGATGCCCCACAGATGCTCAATAGGGTTTAGGTCTGGTGACATGCTTGGCCAGCCCATCACCTTTACCTTCAGCTTCTTTAGCAAGGCAGTGGTCGTCTTGGAGGTGTGTTTGGGGTCGTTATCATGTTAAAATACTGCCCTGAGGCCCAGTCTCTGAAGGGAGGGGATCATGCTCTGCTTCAGTATGTCACAGTACATGTTGGCATTCATGGTTCCCTCAATGAACTGTAGCTCCCCAGTGCCGGAAGCACTCCTGCAGCCCCAGACCATGACATTCCCACCACCACCATGCCAGACTATAGGCAAGACACACTTGTCTTTGTACTCCTCACCTGGTTGCCGCCACACACACTTGACACCATCTGAACCAAAAAAGTTTATCTTGGTCTCATCAGACCACAGGACATGGTTCCAGTAATCCATGTCCTTAGTCTGCTTGTCTTCAGCAAACTTCAGCAAACTGTTTGCGGGCTTTCTTGTGCATCATCTTTAGAAGAGGCTTCCTTCTGGGACGACAGCCATGCAGACCACTTTAATGCAGTGTGTGGTGTATGGTCTGAGCACTGACAGGCTGACCCTCCCCCACCCCTTCAACCTCTGCAGCAATGCTGACAGCACTCATACGTCTATTTGCCAAAGACAACCTCTGGATATGACGCTAAGCATGTACACTCAACTTCTTTGGTCAACCATGGCGAGGCCCGTTCTGAGTGGAATCCGTCCTGTTAAACTGCTGTATGGTCTTGGCCACCGTGCTGCAGCTCAGTTTCAGGGTCTTGGCAATCTTCTTATAGCCTAGGGCCCTACCTAGGTCATCTTTATGTAGAGCAACAATTCTTTTTTTTCAGATCCTCAGAGATTTTTTGGCATCAGGTGCCATGTTAAACTTCCAGTGACCAGTATGAAAGAGTGAGAGCAATAACACCAAATTTAACACACCCGCTCCCCATTTACACCTGAGACCTTGTAACACTAACGAGTTACATGACACCGGGGAGGGAAAATGGCTAATTGGGCCCAATTTGGACATTTTAACTTAGGGGTGTACTCACTTTTGTTGCCAGTGGTTTAGACATTAATAGCTGTGTGTTGAGTTATTTTGAGGGGACAGCAAATTTACAGTGTTACAAGGTACTCATATTTACAAAAATGTGAGGGGTGTACTCACTTTTGTGGAATACTTTAACTGTACATCTTCTGTGCTTTGCTGTAAAGGGCAATTCCTGTTTTTTACAGTTTTGATTAGTACAAGCCATACCAGAAAATTAATTATCTTTGTAAATCGCATTTATTAACTGTGTTTTTCTATTCTGAATGTACAATGTCTTGAGGTTTCCCCAGTGCTAATTTAGCAAAGTTTAAAAATTGTGTGTTGCCATAAGGGAACTGCACAGTAAATACATTGTAGTGCTGTCTCTAGGTGAATAATCCTTACTAACCTATAGAAATCCTGGAGGCAACTATTGCCAATCTGTTGAAAATGCTGGTTACCTGGCTATACCATTCATTCTAATAAATGGTTATGTCAAGTATGGGAAAGTATGAAATAACAATACAAAGGTTCCTACATATTGTATACAAAATTGGATATAACTTGATTTTAGTATATACACTCAAAAGTATTGGGACACCTGCATTTTGGGTTTCATTAACTTTTAATTGACACCCGCGGCAGATCGCAAATGAAGTTCGTTTTGCATGCGGTCTGAATTGCATGTTCCTGTGCGATTTGTGTGCAGGCATGGTGTGAACCGGCCCTGACTGCATCTTATCAGATGCAGGGCTGCTGTTATAAATCATGGGGTCCCGTACAGCCTACCTTTTGGGGCCTTTTTGACCCACCCTTGACCCAACCCCTGGCCCCTCCCCTGTCCCGGCTTTAAACATGTAATGAAATGAGATATGACAGGTCCTCTTCATGGAGAGATCTGGGGTCTATTAGACCCCAGATCTCTCCTCTAGCCTTCAAAAGCATCTGATCATATTGAGATTTCTGCTCCTACAGGGCTTTAGAAAGCCCTGTTTGTTATTTTGCAGAAATTAAGTGTAGAGGTGCCTGGGCCCCTTGTTAGGCTGATAGGGCCAATCCCGATATAACAGGACTGGCTGTACTGCCTTATCAGCCCGGGTCAGATGTATCATCCTATCAGATGCAGTCACTTTTTTGGCAGCGCCATTGTATTCAGGCAGCTGCAGGCACTCAAACTGCTGAATACTGAATTCCATAACCGGTAGTGGAGATTCTTCCATCCAGGATAACAGAGTGAAATCGAATGATTTTCTTTCATTTAGCCCCCATTCAGCCCATGAGCCAAAAAGAGAGCCATGTATGGTTACCTTAAGGAAGGGGTGTCCAAACTATGGCCCTTCAGCTGTTCAGGAACTACAATTCCCATGAGGCATTGTAAATCTCTGACATTCACAGACATAACTAGGCATGATGGGAATTGTAGTTCCTGAACAGCTGGAGGGCCATAGCTTGGACATTGCTGCCTTAAGGGCAAGTTGGTAGACCCCCTAGTTCCACAAAGAGAGATAACATTGTTTGTAGGCTGTATACAGAGATCAGAACAGTTCTGCCAGTAGGTGACCAGAGTTCACAAAAATATAAATAAGGGCTCGTTCATACACATGGCAACCCTTGCTGACCCTCTAAAAAGTGATCCGCGGTGCAGCGCTTTTCAGAGTCATTTTGCAGGTGATGAGGACTTCTGTTTTACCTCTGAAAATACAGACCCACTGCACCGCAAACGGGTGCATTGTGCGCAGTTGCGGGGTGGTTGTGGTGCAGCCCCACTCACTTGAATAAGTCGCCAAATGTGATATTGCTATTAAATATTAGTCAAGACCACAAAGCAGAGCAGCGCAGCCACAGCACGTTCTGGTGGTTGGTGGTAAAACTGCAACTCAACCAGCTGCTTTTAACATCTCCTGGCTGCATGTCTAATGGCACTTTTCCACTGCAAGTACCGGCTCGGCTCTACTCGGCCCTGCTTGGCCTGGTTTGCTTTTCCACTGCTGGTACCGCATGGTACGGTGTTGGAACGGTTCGGTACGGTACGGTATGGTTTGCTTTTCCACTAAAGTAGTACTAAAGTTAAGTGGGTGGGATAACAACGGGGTGGGCGGGATTCTCTGACCAATCAGTGGCTAGTAGTGACTGCATGCAAAGGATTGTGGGATATGGTACCAGTTTGGTACCTGTTGGAACCACAATCGAGTAGGTACTGTTTTTTCAGAGCCGTCCCGTGCCGTACCGTTCGGTTCCATGCAGTGGAAAAGCACCGCCGTACCGTACCGAACCGTTCCTACACTATACCATGCGGTACCAGCAGTGGAAAAGCACAAAAGCGTGCCGAACCGTTCGGTTCCATGCAGTGGAAAAGCGCCATAAATGAGCCCTAAGGCCCGTTTATTTATTTCAGGTAGCGCCGTTGAATTATGCAGCACTTTACTTACATATTGTACATTTACATCAGTCCCTGCTCTCATGGAGCTTACAATCTAAGGTCCCTAACTCACATACATACATACATTTAGATACTATGGCCAATTTAGACAGGAGCCAGTTAACCTATCATCATGTCTTTGGAGTGTGGGAGGAAACCGGAGTACCCAGTGGAAACCCACACAGGCACAGGGAGAACATGTTCACAATTAAGTGACTCTACTGTGTTGCATTTTCATGTTTTTTTTTAAGAACATTTTTGGAGCGGCACCATTTAATTGAAAGGGTTTCCCTCCGCTCCAAAATGCGCTAAAGAAGCTCATGTACCAAATTGTGAACATGAGCCAAATGAGTTTTGCATTGGGCATGTTTAGTGCATTTTTGTTGCACAGGAAAACACGTGGCAAAATGCGTGATTGCTACCCACATTTGGGGTGCCATTAGGTTATAATTAAACCGCAAGCACGCCACGCATTTTAGCGCATTTTTGGCATGTTTGCAGAAAGTGCAGTAGACTGTTAATATAAAAAGAGGAATTTTGTAAATAAATTACATAGGTAGCTCAGTGGGTAGGTCATTTCCTTTTTGCTCCCTCCTGTCACTTTCCAGGTTTGTACCCTTTATATAGTCCTGGGCTTTGTAATGCCTCTTGTTTAGCATTTCAGTAGGAATGACAGCTTGCACAGTTATGTTGACAGTGTAACATTTCAGAGCGGTGGATGGAAAGCCTGCAGGACGGATGTGAGTTTGCTTAGTAAGACCCACAGCCGAGGATTCTGGGAAATGCACTGCTGCAGATAACTCCAGATCTTCTCTTATCTGACAGCTGCAGCCTAACACACTGAAGGATCCTGCTTGTCTATTTCAGTCATTTAACCACTCAGATCTTCATGGGGACGACCGATAAACTGTATGAGACCATTTCCAGCTGCACGGACAGTTTATGTAAAAACACGTGTGAAGTATGAGGCTACATGTGTCAGTGCTGAGAAAAATGAAAGTGTATCTCCAGCCAAAACTTTTCTCTTTAGTTTTGGAAGGAGTGGACAGAGATCCTGATAGATTTGTGTCCCCATTGGGGACCAGGATAATAGAAAACCTGAAATGTTAGTTTTCACTGGAAATAGGAGGTGAGGATAAATCTTCCAATGGTCATACCTGTTCTGGTGACAACTGTCTAAGGCAGGGGTCTTCAAACTACGACCCTCAAGCTATTGTGGAACTACACATCCCATGAGGCATTGTAAATTCTGACATGACTAGGCATGATGGGAATTGTAGTTCCTAAACAACTGGAGGGCCATAGTTTGAAGACCCCTGGTCTAAGGTCTGTTTCCTATGGGCTTCAGCTTGCATAAGAGAAGTGTGAACAGCAAGATTTGACAAAGAACTTGCGGAGCTTCAACGAGCTTCGGTGAAGCTTTTAGGCTGGGTTTACACATATGCGAGTTGGATGCGGGTTTCCTCGCATCCAATTCGCATGACATGCGAGTGTGACCGGCTCTCAATGGAGACAGTTCACACAGGTCCGAGGTGGCCACAGTCCGGATTGGAAAAAGGTCCGGTGCGTCTTCTGGTACAATTCAGGTGTGAATTCAGGCTAAAATAGGGACCTGATTCACTCCTGAACTGGTGAACAGGGACAAACCGGACCTCAGGCATGAACCCGTGGCCGCATATGTGTGAACCCAGCCTTAAGCTGGATACACACTATCCAACTTTTGTGGTTAGATTTCCTTCAGATTTACCTATGTAGTGCAAGAGCCTGCCAGATTGCATACAAATTAACCACTTTACCGCTGCTCACTAGAGCTCTACTGCAGCAAAGTGGCTCTTGTAGGTCTGACGACGTAGACCTACGTCGCCAGACACTCCCCTTTCTCGCCGGAGGCTCGCTCCCGCTGTATTCAGTCACAGCGGGAGTCGGGCCAGGGGAGGAGCGGCGGCGATCGCCGCTGCTCTTCCCCGATCGTCGGGGAATCGAGTCTGGAGATCCGCCCGCTTGTATAAACAGAGCGGGCGGATCTCCTAAGTGACAGGCAGGGTCAGAGGGTCAGATTGCAGGGTTCAGCATAGCTGAACCTGCGATCTGTCCCTGTGTCACTCAGTCACCTCCCCCCACACACGTCAGTCACCCCTCCCTCTCCATTAAAATTAACCCCTTCCCTGCCAGTGTCATTTTTACAGTAACAGTGCATATTTATTGCACTGATTACTGTAGTAATGTCACTGGTACCCCCAAAAGTGTCAAAAATGTCTGTCAAGGGTCCGATCTGTCTGCCGCAATGTCACAGTCCCGCAAAAAAAATCGCAGATCGCCGCCATTACTCGTTAAAAAAAAAAAAACACCAAAAACGACAGAAATCTTTCCCTTAGTTAGTAAACGCAATAACTTTTGCGCAAAGCAATCAAAATATGCTTATTGCGATTTTTTTTACCAAAAATATGTAGCAGAAAACAAATTGGCCTAAAATGATGGAAAATATAGATTTTTACTTTTTTTTTTTTTGGGGGGGGGGGGGGAATTTCATATAAAAAAAATGTGAAAAATATTGTTATTTTTTCAAAATTGTCGCTCTTTTTTTGTTTATAGCGCAAAAAGTAAAAATCGCACAGGTGATCAAATACCACCAAAAGAAAGCTCTATTTGTGGGAAAAAAAGACCTAAATTTCATTTGGGTACGGCGTTGCATGACCGCGCAATTGTAAGTTAAAGTCGCACAGTGCCGAATCGCAAAAAGTGGCCCAGACGTAAGACAGCAAAATCCTCCGGTGGTAAAGTGGTTAAAAAGTGTTTAGGTTTGACCTAATATTATATAGTTTTGGTAAGTCTAAAGGAAAAAGTCTTCAGAAAATCTTATAGTGTGTATGGCCATTAGGCCTGTACACTGCTGCTGATAAACGGACGTTTAGGCGCAGTTGGGCGTTTTTTTTTTTTTTTTGCAGCCCCTGAACTCTCCTCTGTTATCTTATCTGTCCATGTACACTGTGACGTTTATAGTCATTTACAGGCAGTTGAGTTTAGTGGCATTTTTTTGCAAGGAAAAAATGCGTTCAGATAGAAGTTTATTGGCATTTAAAACGGAAAATGCTTGTAACAGCGTGCAAACACATCTAAACGCGGTAACTCGCATTTATAAATGTTTGGTTTACAAGTGTTTGCAATGGTGGTACATTTCTGACCATTTGACAATGTAAAAACAGACGTTTTTAAGCGTCAGTTCTGCGGGTGCCCCCATGGAAAATGGCACTCCATGGGGGCACCCGATGAAGAGGAGGAGCCATTAGCAGGTAAGTATAACATGTTTGTTATTTTGAAACAAAAAGAAAACGAACCTTTACAAATAACTTTAACATATTTTTGCGGACTAAACCTTTTTAAGTTCATGATGTCAGAATTTTGTAAATTCTTTTTTTTTTTTAATGTTCAGTAAGGAAGCATAAAAGCAAGACCTTGTAAATGTTTTTTTTTTTTTTTTTTGTATGTGAGGATAACAGCATGTAAGCTTAGTTTTTTTGTATGGATGTCGGCAGTTGGAAATAACGTGGTGACATCCAATACCTGTGGAACAATCTGAATTAGCTGGTTTGAGGCAGGTTCAGTGGTTGGGTGATGGTGGGTCAGTCCAGTAAGGTTCCTCTGGCACGAATGCCGTGCCCCCCCGGGCCTCTGCCTGTCACACTCAGGGGTCAGGCTTGGAGACTAGTAGCTATAACAGTAAAGAGTCCCCCACAGACCAGCAGGATATATGAACAAGCAGGGCTTCCTGGTGGATGACGAGGGCTCACTCTAAGTGTGGAGTCTAAGTTCTGACTAACTGGTGCTCACCAGAGCTCCTGATGGTAGAGATGGGTTTTGCTGCGTGACTGTTAGTACTACTGTTGATAGTGGTCCTCAGGATCACCCCAGCAGGAGGTCCAGTAGCAGATATAGCAGGTAGGTGATCAAGCAGAAGTGTAGTCAGTAAGCAAGCCAAAGGTCAATAACAAGTGGCTGCAGGTTGGGATCAAGCAGAACAGTAGTTAAGGAACAAGCCAGAGGTTAGTAATGAGTAGTAGCGAAGATACGGATGATAGTAGGAGTGACAAGAGCGAGATATTGGCTGGGAAGAGCACAATAATCTGGCAAACAGAAAGTGCAGAGACGAGGCTTAAATCAGGAAGTTCATGGGAGGAGCAAAGAGTTCCAGATTTAAAACATAAGGCAAGGTTGTCTAAGTCAGTGTTTCTCAACCTTTTTTCAGTCAAGGCACCCTTTACAATTATGGACAATCTTAAGGCACCCTTTAAAATTATGAACAGTCTCAAGACATCTCATTCTAACATGTAAAAAAACGTTTCCAATAGTTTTACATAATGCGGCAGCATCGACACACGTAGGACACCCAAAAAAATAGGTGATTTATTCTTACAAAGTAAATACACATTTGCACATTAGTACCGAGTAGTATTCTAGTGTTTCTCCTCTCCCTCAGTTTCTCTCTATCACTCAGCTAATGTGATCCCAGTGTTGAGGGAGAGGGGCAGGGGAGGGTCAAACAAGCATGCTGTGCAGGCGATTAACACCCTTCTCATCAACACTGATGACATCACTAGTTGTTAGGATGTCGATGCCTGATAGGTTGAAATGGTGCACAATGAAAACCTGTGGCTTTGTGTAACTAAAAGGCAGGCTTCATCCACCCACTGGCTTGTATACATTTTGGGCAATTTTTAGACATTTTGCCAAGGCACCCCTGAAGGAACCTCAAGGCACCCTGGGTGAAAAAGGGTGGTCTAAGCAATCAGGCAGGGAGCTCTCCAGCATCTCAGGTGGCTCAGCGAAAAGAGTTACTGTCAGGCGCAGCAGAAGTCCTGGGATCAGGTCCGGGTCCTGACACTGTATCACATGCGCCTCAGGTGTGGAATGCTCTCTTCCCAGGGCCTGAACCTGGAACCATGGGTCAGGGCCAGATTGACGTAGGGGCTATTGGAGCTGCAGCTCCAGGCCCCTACCTTTATATAGGCCCGGGTTGGCCATATATATTCACTGTTACCGCTCTTCTGTCACTTGTAAACACAGAAGTCTGGCTTCTATGCTCGCTTCCCCAGGCAGCTCCCTCAGAACCTCCCCACACAGCACGAAGGCCGGACAAGGAGGGACAGTTGCCGATGCATGGATGTGTTTATGGGCTTCAGAGACAGCATCCCATGTTGAATTAGGCATGCATGGCTGCACCCTTCCTCCTCTGGGTGCATGCCAAGGCACAGCCCTTAAGGCCCTTCAAAATCCTCAGCACCAAGCCCATGATGCTCTTAATCTGGCCCTGCCATGGGTGAAATGAAACCTGATAATGTTGTGGAACTTTTAGAGCAAAGCTGCATTTGTGGGCCCCTATCTGACAGCTGGCTAAATGAACTGGCAACCAGGGGGGTCTTTTAACAAGCAATCAAAGAGTAAAGTTCCTCTCAGGAATGGGCTGCTGTGCCCATGTAGAATCATAATGTACCTCAGATTTTGTATCTAAGAAAGAAATGGATGCTACTCTTTCAGTAAAAATCAGTGATACAGCATGTGCCCAATGCTTCTAAGTACAGTGTTGCAATTTCCTGCTACTATTTTTTATGTATGACTGAAAGTGAACCTGGAACTAGAAAAGGTTACCAGTCACTCAGTCTCTGTTCTGTCCTCCAGGCAGTTATAACAAACGCTGTTTCATAAAGTTGTGTTAGGTCCCAGCCTGGATGCATCTGTCTGTGTCCAGGGATGCTCATCCATCCCTAACCGCAGGTAACCACTGATTGTGCAGATACATGTAAAAAGCCAAGACTCTTCGCAGCCTGTCATTACTTTGTACAGTCCCATATACCTGACATCATAGCTACAAGAATCTACTGATTCTTTCCACTGAGATCCAGTATATGCTTGTAACTGTTTGTCTGAAGGAGGCCTTAAGGTTACTACACACTATAAAGCCTCGTACATACGATCAGATTATGGAACGATCTTGCGTCCGTTTTTTGTTGCATGCTAGTCTCATATGGAAAGCAGTGGCGGCCGGCCGATAGGGGGCGATAGGGGGCGCCCCCCCCCCAAAAAAAATAAAAAGAAAAAAAAAAGATTGGAAAAAAAAATTAAAAATTCAATTTTTAGCCCACTAGGGGCGCTGGACTCATTGGTGGCTATGGGGGGGGGGGGTTTACACCCGGCAGAGGCACCGTTTGGCTGCCTTCTGGGGGGTCATCTGGGCACAGAGCACTGCGCTCCGACACTCCCCCTTTTGTGATGTCCTGGATCATGATTGGTCCAGACTCCAGCCTGGACCAATCATGATTCAGGACATCCCTGCTGACCTCGTTGGGGGCATGCTGCATTGATTGGGGGCATGCTGTGGCGCGCTGCATTGATTGGGGGCATGCTGTGGCGCTCTGCATTGATGGGGGCATGCTGTGGCGCTCTGCATTGATTGGGGGCATGCTGTGGCGCTCTGCATTGATTGGGGGCATGCTGTAGCGCTCTGCATTGATGGGGGCATGCTGTGGCGCTCTGCATTGATTGGGGGCATGCTGTGGTGCTCTGCATTGATTGGGGGCATGCTGTTGCACTCTGCATTGATTGGGGGCATGCTGTGGCGCTCTGCATTGATTGGGGGCATGCTGTGGCATTCTACATTGATCGGGGGCATGCTGTGGCATTCTGCATTGATTGGGGGGCATGCTGTGGCATTCTGCATTGATTGGAGGCATGCTGTGGCATTCTGCATTGATGGGGCATGCTGTGGCACTCTGCATTGATGGGGGCATGCTGTGGCACTCTGCATTGATGGGGGCATGCTGTGGCACTCTGCATTGATGGGGGCATGCTGTGGCACTCTGCATTGATTGGGGGCATGCTGTGGCATTCTGCATTGATTGGGGGCATGCTGTGGCATTCTGCATTGATTGGGGGCACGCTGTGGCACTCTGCATTGATTGGGGGCATGCTGGTCACTCGTTTTTCTGTTTGCGCCCCTCCAAAAATTTTGAGCACAAGCCGCCACTGATGGAAAGTGAAGAGCTTACTTTCATACAAAAATTCCCGTATGACAGAATTCAACTTCACAAGTGGTGTCATGTGTTCAATTGTTTTGTATGTGTTCTTTTGTTTCTGAGCATGCCTAGTCATGCTCTTACGATTTTTTTCGGAAGAAAACTGTACTAATTAAATGAAAATCGGACATTGTGTTGACGTACGAAAACCATTTTGTAGCCTGCGCATCCAGTTTTTGACGTCCGAAAATTTGTAATCGGCTGTCGAATGCACCATACTAACAATCCGAAAATCGGCAGATCGTTCGCCGGACGAAATTTTACTTCCGATTTTCATATCGTGTGTACGGCCTTAAGAAAATCAGGCGAACATTTTCGTCCAAAGAATTTTTGTACAATTTTTGTATAGCGTGTACACAACTTTCCACAGCCGATTCTGAATTTTCTCTGACAGAAAAAAGCTTAACGATTGTCGTTTAATGTGTACTGTTTTCGTAGATTTTTGTACAAGAAAAATCAGAAAAGAAAGACTGCGCATGACCAGAAACAAACAAATAAAAAAAAAAGCCTTTTTCGTACGAGAATTTTCGTAAGAATTTTTGTTTATCGGTTCTGACTTGCTGTGAAACAAGGAAAATCGTCATAGTCCCTGTTCACATTTCAGTGTTCAGGTGCCTCCAGCTCAATGCCTGCAGCTTGAAAAGGTATATGACATACTTTTAAAGCAGACTGGGGCATTTTTGCTATTAAACCCGTGTATTAATATATTGCAGCTTACCAATTCCTAGATGTGATGGCTGCATTAGTCTTCTTTTGGCTTTCTTTTCTTAATTTTCACATGGTGATCTGGTAAGTCTGCTGTTTTTCAACAGAACAAGCTTGTCATGCAGATATAACAGTTAGAGGACTGAAGCAAACCATTTACCACTGACATGGGGTGCTTACAATGGTCAGCTTTTATTTATTTTTGTAAAATCTTTATCTCAGACTGGGTTCACACTGTGTGTGGATACGGCTCACAGAGGTCCGGGGCATCCCTGTTCTCCATTTCAGAGACACATCAGACCCGAATTCTTGCCTGAATTCAGACCTGAAACAGAGCCAAAGACGCACAGGACCCTTGTGCAATGCGCTCTGTGACCACCCCGGAGATGTGTGAACCGGCTCTATTGAGAGCCAGTCGCACTCTCCTGTCACGCAAATTGGATGCAGGGAAACCGGAATCCAATTTGCATTAGTGTGAACCCAGCCTCAAAAGGAAAAAGGAAATTGCTGTAACTGCTTATAAAGCCCAGTTCACACTGCTTCAACATGAAATTCCCTCCCTCCCATCCGACTTTGCCCTACAACATCGGCCAGACATCGGTCACACATCATCAGTCAGACATTGGTCAGACATCAGTCACACATTGGTCAGACACAGTGGCGGCTGGTCATATAGGGCGCAGGGGCGCCGCCCCCCCTATCCATGCTTCCGGCCCCCTAATCTTCATGCGGAGCGCCGGACGCATGGAGTTCAATGGGGCTTTCTTTTTTTTTTACCATGTGACTAGAGCCACAGGCTAAAAAAAAAAGGGTGGGCTCGGGGCGCAGAGCAGTGCGCCCAGAGCCCACCCAGTTATGTGACAATAGCGAATGAAAATTTGCTATTGTCACACGGATCCTCCTCCTGGCCAATCAGGAAGTGGGTTTTCAGACCCATTTCCCAATTGGTCGAAAGGAGAAGCCATGCCATTGGGCATGGAGGAGGAGGGAGGAGACGCAGAAGACAGGGGGAAGAAGCCGCCGCCACCTGCTGCTGCATCCACCTGCTGCTGCTGTCCATCCGTCCTCGTGGGGGGGGGGGTCCTGTCTGTCCGTCTGTCCTCTCTGTCTGTCCGTCCTCTCTGTCTGTCCTCTCCTTTCCTGTCTCACTGTGGTGCGAGGGGGGGGATGGTGCGCGGCCTGGTGTGGTCCGGAGGGGGGTGTATGGTGCGGTCGGTCTGCCGCTCTCCCGGCCCATGGAGCACCAGCTGCCACTGGTCAGACATCGGTCAGACATCAGTCACACATCAGTCAGACATCGGTCAGATTTTAATGCACAGGATCCGACTTGAGTGCAACTCGGGTCTGGTATAAACTTTTTTTTTTGCAGTGCTAACATTTCCTCTGAGCACAAGTTGCATGTCAGAAGTCGGACCAGTTAAGACGCTAATCTGATTTGGATATAACTTACATTCATTTCTAATACAGGAGGTGTGTTACTGGCCAGATCACCAGATGAAAACAGAAAGAAAAAAGCCAAACAAGGTAAGGTAAACTAATGCAGCCACCACATCAAAGAATTAGTAAGCTGCAATATATTATGTTGTATTAAAAAAGAATAGCGCGCAAATGCAAAGGAAATTACTACCAAATCTGAAGAGAGTCCATAAATAAAAATGGGGGTTTGGTCCCACCATATGGCCATATCGCGCTCAAGCCCACTACTGCGTCAAAGTACCCCATTATCAGTGGGTCCTACACTATCATGAAAAAGAGATGAATCCAGCCTTTCTAACCCATGGAGATAATACTCCTTGCTGGGAAAAATGTGCAAATGCACTACAGGGGACTCCTCCTATATCCACTTGATGGTGGACACTGATTGAGTACAGGTGTATGTGGGGGGTGGGGAGGGCTGCTCAACCTCGATAGTCTGGTCAGACCGAATACATAATAAACAGGCAAAAAATTTGAGGGAGCATACCCATGTATTTCCAAAGCTGCTGCAGCTATGAACCAAAAGACATGTATATTAAAAAAGAATAGCGCGCAAATGCAAAGGAAATTACTACCAAATCTGAAGAGAGTCCATAAATAAAAATGGGGGTTTGGTCCCACCATATGGCCATATCGCGCTCAAGCCCACTACTGCGTCAAAGTACCCCATTATCAGTGGGTCCTACACTATCATGAAAAAGAGATGAATCCAGCCTTTCTAACCCATGGAGATAATACTCCTTGCTGGGAAAAATGTGCAGTTCCTTTGCATTTGCGCGCTATTCTTTTTTAATATACATGTCTTTTGGTTCATAGCTGCAGCAGCTTTGGAAATACATGGGTATGCTCCCCCAAATTTTTTGCCTGTTTATTATGTATTCGGTCTGACCAGACTATCGAGGTTGAGCAGCCCTCCCCACCCCCCACATACACCTGTACTCAATCAGTGTCCACCATCAAGTGGATATAGGAGGAGTCCCCTGTAGTGCATTTGCACATTTTTCCCAGCAAGGAGTATTATCTCCATGGGTTAGAAAGGCTGGATTCATCTCTTTTTCATGATAGTGTAGGACCCACTGATAATGGGGTACTTTGACGCAGTAGTGGGCTTGAGCGCGATATGGCCATATGGTGGGACCAAACCCCCATTTTTATTTATGGACTCTCTTCAGATTTGGTAGTAATTTCCTTTGCATTTGCGCGCTATTCTTTTTTAATATACATGTCTTTTGGTTCATAGCTGCAGCAGCTTTGGAAATACATGGGTATGCTCCCCCAAATTTTTTGCCTGTTTAATATATTATGTTGGTTTGCGGTTTAATACGCGGTATGTGCGTCTTTATGGTGCTCCTATAGAAAAAGATAATACACCAAAAAAGTGAATGGGGGCTAACTGCTACTTCAAACAATGCAAGTCTATGATTCAGCTGGTTCACTGAAAACAATGCACTCCATGTGCGGCAGGGGCATAACTACAGGGGTTGCAGGGGTTGCAATTGCAACCGGGCCACATGCTCCAGGGGGCCTGTGCAGCTCCCCCATACACCTAGATAGAAGGGGCGGCGGGGGCAGCATGTAGGGAAATCACTGTCCTCATTTTTCCTCCTGTAGCTGCAGGAGGAAAATGGAGGAGATTGGTTCCTCTGTATGCTGCCCCCGCCACTCCTCCTATCCAGTTCACCTTTGCTCTTCTGTCTCTGGGCCCCTGTGTGCTTCCCTGCCCCCCCCCCCTACTGTGCTGCCCCCTCCCCACTGTGTTTCCTTCCCTCTCCTGCCATCTGCTGCAGGGGATGTGTCACAATAGAGAACCAGGAAGGGGTCGGTAAATATGTAATTTACCAGTTCCTTCCTTTTCTGAATGGACAGAGTCATAGTCAGTGACATTGTAAAAAAAATAAAATACAATGATAAAAAATAATACAATTAAAATACCAAAAAATAAAAACTACTGACACCAGTGATTGAAGTTCCAGGATCGCACAGGTCACACTTGCAACCGGGCCCTGACATTCCACTACCGTGGGGAGGCCCCAAGGTGGCAGGAAGGGGGCCCACTGCAGAACTTGTGAAAGGGCCCCATAACGAGAGTAAAGGGCCCCAGGATCGGTGGGAAGAGCCCCAGGCTTGAGGGGACGGGCCCCAGCCAGGTTTCTGGTGGGCCCTTCATGGTTTCTTGCACCGGGGCCCTGAAGGTTCTAGTTATGCCTCTGATGTGTGGCCGATATCTTATCTCAACCATAGGTGTGCGCAGCCTTTTGCATTAGGGTGTGCACCCCAAATATATTAAAACATGGACGATGTTAATAGGGCAGTGAATGGTGTCAGTAAATCAGTGGACTTGGTATCAGTAGGGCAGTGGACAGTGTCAGTAGTTTTTTTTTTTTTTTTACAATTTTTTAGGAGCCCAGTTGGGGGGCTTTGGTGAAATTTTGACAGGGGGAATCATGGGAAGGATTAGGCTGTGCCCAGGCACACCACCCCGCACATCCCCTGCACAAGCCTATGATCTCAACAATTATGAAGAGAAAGAGATGTGGATGGGCAAATGCAGTTGCTTTCAGGTGTATTCAGCTTACATTTTTTAAGTCAGTTTCTGAATTTCCTCCTCCTTCTAAGCTGCACATAGCTGCCTTTGCATTCCTTTGACTTTTGTAAAGAGAAAACCAGTTCGGACGCAAAGAAAATCCCATCTACACACACCTTAACTGCATTGAGTCACTAATAGCTCTCTTTAGTGGCCAATTTACAAATCTCTATATATACAATAATACAACGACAAAAAAATGGTAGAGCAAGCTTGTAAAAAATGTAAACGTCAAGTCAACCAAAATGATGATAACCAAAAATTAGGAAAAATTCAAAATTGAGCATTTCAAATGACTTGTGATTTGAGCAAATTTCCTACATTTTGGTGAAATGCATTGGACTCAATGGGGAAGATGACACTATGGTTATTTTGTGGTGGTTTTCAAGGTTGCAGTGGGCTTTATATGACTCTTGGTCTTTAGTGAAGGTCCGATCAACTATAATGGATCTGTTCTTGAACCAAAAAAGTACCCCCTAGCCTCATACCCAAAAAAAAAAATTTGTAGCACTGACCCCTTGAGGACTGCTGGATTATTCACCTTGGGATCCCCTGGGTTACCGTTAGCAACTGCAGCATGCACAATTTAACTCTTTACTCTATGGTTCAGTCAATGAACAGTCTAGGAGATGTAGTTGTTTTTGTGGTTTTATTTAAATTAGAGATGGGAGAAGGGAAGAGTGGGAGACTCCAATTTAAACTATTCACAGTAGATGAGGACTCCTGTCTGAAGATGCAGCCAGGCTGCTGATTCACCTTGCCACTTAGATGAATTTAGGATTAAGTTTCCATGTAGATGACTTGTTAGAATGAATTATCTTCGGGACACACACCTAGTACCCCCTTTCACTCCACCTACTGACACCCGTCTTCTGACTATCCTACACCGGGGTGGCCCTCCTCAGGTCAGGCCCCCAGACGCGATCCCCTGTACTCAGGATACTGTTTTTCGAGGGTCTCCAGTATCTCTACCCATTCAGTCAGCTCTCATGGACCACTGTGTTCAGCTCCTTCGTTCCGGTCCCCAGGCCGACCGCCTGTGACTACATGCCACTGCTACAGAGGAGGAGACAGCCGCCACCCTCCCACTCGGGGACTCTGCTCACCAGCCAAAGACCCTGCAGCTCATGTGCTCCTGGCTTTTATACTACACCCCAGAATGCACCGAGACAATCAGTCTGTGCCAATTACTGGGGCTGTATCAAAGCCTGTGTACCCATTGGTCAGATTTCCTCCACTGTCCAATATGCCTCCCCACTCGACCAGCGTGAAACACTCCCTAGACAAGATGAATAAAACACTGAGCACTATGAGCAGGCCTAACTCACAGATCCTGATCTCTGGTAGGCAGAAAGCAACATAGATTTGCCTTCTGCTCTTCTAATAGGCAGACAGAGCCAAAAATTATACTCTCTCACTAGCACCTACCTAGGAGGGTGCTAAAAATTAAAGAAGATTTTTTGTTTCAGGAAAATCTTGCCTTAGGTCTCTTTCACACTAGCGGATCGATGGGGTCCACCTGTCCGTTTTTCAGACGGACCTGATCAAACCCTCCAGTGTCCTCTATGGAGTGGCAGGTGTCAATGGACATGTGTCCGTTGACATCTGCCGACATCCGATCCACCAAAAACAGACAGATGGGAATTCATTCCCATGGCAGATCAGTTCAGATGGCGGTCAGGTATACATGGACAGGCAATCCTGTTACATCCAACCGCCCATAGAGGAGAGTGGGTTGTGTCTGTGTCCACTCTGCATAAGCGGAGCAGACATGTAGCAGCTATCTGTATAGAGCTCCAATTGAGCCTGCCCCGTGTGTTAGGGGCCTTCAAGAATAAGTTAACTTTTGTAACATAAATTGTAAAATGCACAATTGTTGCAGGTTAAGTGAAAACTACAAGCCGCCTGACGTGGTGGCTGGTAGTTCATTCATTCACAGATCCATGTGAATGAATGACACGACTGTGTGACCGGGTTGCGTTGCTAGTGGGTGCTTTAGTAACATGTTAACGAATACGAGTGTGACACATAACATGCTACTAAAGGTGAATTTATCTTTTAACAACTCAAAGCTCACTGATAATCCTCCACAAGTATTCACACCCTCCTGCCTGCTCCCCCACCACTTATTGTAGTTTATGTTAAAACAGTAGCAAACTGCACCTTTAAAAAAAAACCCTGCAAGACAATGGTATAATGTGCCATCTGCCCTGTACAGTGAAAACCGGGATTCATCCGTGAAGACAACACTTCTCCAAAGTGCCAGACGCCAATGAGTAATAGGAGCATTTGTCCACTCAAGTCGGTTACGACAGAAAACTGCAGTCAGGTCGAATACCCAATGAGGATGACAAGCATGCAGATGAGCTTCCCTGAGACAGTTTCTGACAGTTTGTGCAGAAATTCTTTGGTTATACAAACCGATTGTTGCTGCAGCTGTCCGGTTGGCTGGTCTCAGACGATCTTGGAGGTGAAGATGCTGGATGTGGAGGTCCTGGGCTGGTGTGGTTACACGTGGTCTGCGGTTGTGTGACTGGTTGGATGTACTGCTAAATTCTCTGAAACGCCTTTGGAGATGGCTTATGGTGGAGAAATGAACATTCAATTCACAGGCAACAGCTCTGGTGGACATTCCTGCAGTCAGCATGCCAATTGCACGCTCCCTAAAAACTTGTGACATCTGTGGCATTGCGCTGTGTGATAAAACGGCACATTTTAGAGTGGCCTTTTATTGTGGCCAGCCTAAGGCTAGCCATACAAGATACAATTTTCTTACAATTTTCTGTACAATTTTCTTTAGATTTACTTTCAACTATGTAGTACAAAGACCTTAACTAATTGGATACCATTGAAAATGTTTAGTTTTGACCTCATATTATGTGTTTTTTGGTAAATCTAACAGAAAATTGTACAAGAAAATTGAACATTGATGGCCATCTTAAGGCACACCTGTGCAATAATCATGCTGTCTAATCAGCATCTTGATATGCCACACCTGTGAGGTGGATGGATTATCTCGGCAAAGGAGAAGTGCTCACTAACACAGATTTAGACAGATTTGTGAACAATATTTGAGAGAAATAGGCCTATTGTATACATAGAAAAGTCTTAGATCTTTTAGTTCAGCTCATGAAAAATGGGCGCAAAAAAATGGGGCTGCTTTTATAAATTTGTTCAGTGTATATTGAATTAAAATGTGTGAATATTTTTGTATATGAGATGTAATGCTAAATTATATATTTATCTATCCACCTACCCCGCAGCGCTTCCTCCTTCGTCCTGATGAAGCAGTAATGGGAAACGTGTCGACCAATGAGGATTGTTTTCCACAGATTACCATATTGTAATTAATTAAGTAGGCCGTTTATTGTATCTATATGGAATATGATGACTGGGGAATCAGTTTCAGTTAAAGGATAAGTTCTCTTTTTAGAAAAAATAATACATGCACCTTTTTTGCAGATAAAGAAAATGTGCATTTATTTTGTTTTTTTGTTTGGAGCCTGTAAAACATTGCACCAGCAATCAGGAGCTGGTCCGTTCATAACATGTTACACCCTGAATATGGGTGTAACATGTTAGATGTTACAAAAGGTGAATTTATCCTTTAACATTTGATGTAGTGGTATGGATTTTGTGGCCTACAATAGGTCCACAGTGAAACACCCTCTGTAAAATAAAATTATTATTTTCTAAAAATAAGACAAATTATATCAAATATCACTTTATCAACTACAATTCTGACAATGAACTTCTCTTTTTTGCTCCCTTTTGGTCTGCTAAATATTGCACTGAAATCGTTTTGTTATATCTGTTTATTAAGTGTAAAAATACCTGTTGATTTTCCAAGAAATCTTATAAACCAATAAACTTCCTGTGCTCTCTGTAAACAGGGACAGGGTTATGGAGATGTCACTGCTGAGGGAGAGATGAGGAGAGGCCTGTGTTCTATGTAATATGTTTCAAATAAACTAGGCAGTGGCACTGATTCGCAGGTTTGGGTCCTTCTCAGGCTTCCAAATCAACTGGGACAAGTCGTTGTTGCTGCCGTTGGACCCATTGGATTCCCCGTTACCTCAAATAGCATCCCAGATTTTAATAGTGGACCAATTTCGATACATGGGCATACTTGTTCATCCTAATCTAGGCAATTATATTAGGTTAAATGTCTCCCCGTTGCTGAGAAAATTTAAAGAAAAAACGACCAGCTGGATCAAACTGCCCTTATCGGTTGTAGGGAGGTATAATTTGCTTAAAATGATATGGAACCAACAGTTGCTCTACGTCGTGCATAATGTGCCTGTCTGGATACCCATTCAGGTGTTTAACACTATCTTCCGCTCTCAAATTTGGAAAAAGCAGTTTCCACGGATTAGGTTGGAAACGCTGCAAGAGGCTAAGGACTCGGGCAGCCTGGCTGTCCCGAATCCCTACTATTATTATCTAGCTGCCCAATTACAGCATGTTACAGGATGTTTTTTTGAGGATACCTCTGATCCCATCCGGAACATCCTTGCTGCAATGCTTGCCAGTGGCAACCTAGTGGAGTCTTTGGAGGCTGGTGATCTGCGCAACTTCCCTCAGTGTCCCACATTGGTGCTACTGGATAGACTCTGGCTTAGGACTGAACAGCACTTTGGATATGGGGGCTACTCTAAGTATTCCCGTATTGTGCATAATACTAATTGTCCTGAACTGGCTAAACTAGGGGGTTCTGTTGACTGGGCCCAGTATGGGGTGCGATTGATAATGCAATTATATCAGGGACGGCTGCTTAAAGATTTCCAGACGCTTGGGGCAGAATTTGGTCTCCCCAATTTCCTTTTTTTTTCAAGTACTTACAGCTGAGACATGCTCTTATGGCTCAGGCCGAGGACCCTTCCTGGAAAATTTGCGATCCGATTATACTTAGGCGATTGGTGCAGTCGGTCATTAAAAAAGGTCAGATTTCCTCCCTATATGCTTCGTTCATGGCTCAGGTCTCCTCGGCAATGACCTTTAAGTGTAGAGATGGGTGGACGGAGGACTTGGGTCCTATTACAGCGGAGGAATGGGCGGGTATCCTTGATAATGTCCTAAAAGTATTGTTATGTAATGGTATCAGCCAATGATCAGACCAGTGGTGATGTGCAATTTCTACTTTACTTAACAATGTGGAACGTAGATTACACAGGAGATCATGTGAACAGGGGTTTGCAGTACAAAACAGCAATATGAGGAAAGGAGAAATATTCATAAAACGTGTGAAAACAATTATATTGCAGTTCTAGTAATGGCCACTAGATGGCAGCAGAGTGTTCTGAGTTCAGTTTACAGATAGGAAAAGATCTGAATATTCTCACGTGTTCCCAGAGATTGATCGTTCATTCAGCAGACTGGGAGTTGAGGGTATTTCCTGCTGGCACAGACTTCACACAGGCACTGCTGATGCTGACTTTGGTCAGGAGGCTCTGGGGGCCGTAGATAGGACCAACCGACTGCTTGGACAACTTCTCCACATGGACTGTAACAGAGTCCTCTCCAGTGACTGGGGCTTGGATAAATACCGCGTGCTCTTGTGCTCACTGCTGGAGGCCCACACACCAGGCTTATCGAATGAGGACTCAGCACCTGGGGACAGCTCACTTGCCCAGTCACTGCTGTCCCATCAGGCAGGATCTTTCTGAGCACAGGAAGCTGGGCGGAGCTGGCATTTATACTCCCTGGGCATGTCCTGGAACTCAGGGGATGCTGGGAGCCCAGAGGATTATGGGGAATTGAGTTAAAGGGACTTGCACCTGCATCTGGATAAAGGGGCACACCACTACACTCCACCCCACTTGAACTTGCGATCCCAGGCAAGTTCACAGACCATACAAAGTCCTCTTGTGCAAAGCATTCAGGTGGTTTCCCAAAGTTGCGCCTCTGAGAACATCTCAAGGGTTGAGGTTCAGGCTCTTCTCCAGGAGCAGGCAAAGGTGCATCCTCACTTTCAGGCCTCTCCGTAGACAGTGGGTCAGAGGGCTCCACAGCAGGAGTAGGAATCTGAGCTGGGCAATCATTGGGCTGTACGGCATCGTCTGTACCTGTAATCTCTCCTGAGAGACTTGCAGGTAGCAGTGGGGGAACAGGGAATAGCCAACACTGATTCTCTGTTGGGGTTGTTACTGGTGGCTCTGAAACCTGTTGTTCTGGCTCTCTAGATGAGCTCCCATGAATCTCCCTGTAGCTTTCAATAGGCTTAAGGAGCCTGCGGTGTAACCGCCTTGGCCTGTCTTGAGTATTTTGCTTCTATATGTCATAGACTGGCACTCCTCGGATGGGTTGCCGTAACACAACTCCAGGGATTTCCTCCCATGGAGTTTGTAGCTTACCCTGCTGATGTGCACCTTTGCGCCGGATCAGGACCCTGTCTCCAGGTTTCAGGTCATGGACCTCCGTTCCTGACTCTTCTTGTTCCACCCAGGTTCGATCCTTTACGAACTGTTGGACTTCTGACAGGCGTCGCCTCCACTCTTGAATCCAGGATGCTGGAGTATACTCCATTTCTTCAGTGGGGACAACACCCCATAGATCTGTGGGTCCCCCAAGAGTACGGCCGAACATCACATGGTAAGGAGAGCGACCTGTCGCTGAGTGCACAGTATGGTTATACTTCCAAACCACTTCAGCCAAGTAATGGGTCCATCTGGTTCGTTTCTCACGGGCCAGGCCTCTCAACAGCTGTATCAGGGTACTATTAAACCTCTCACATGCTCCGTTACCCTGTGGGTGGTATGGGGTCGTATGTGTCTTTTTGACACCTAAGGAGTGACACCATTCCTGGAAGAACTCACTTTCAAAGCAGGGCCCTTGGTCTGAATGTATCTTCTGAGGGCAGCCATAAGGGAGACAGAAATGCTTCCACACTGCTTGGGCTGCAGTCTTTGCAGTCTGGTCATGAGTTGGCACAGTTACTGCAAACTTAGGCTACATTCACACCTGAGCGTAGCGTTTTTCGCGCGTTTTTTACCGCGATTTTACCGCGATTTTTGCGGCGATTTTTACCGCGATTTTACCGCGATTTTTACCGCGATTTTTGTGCAGGCGTTTTTAGATTCAATAGAGATCAATGGAAAACGCCTGTAATCTGCCCAAAAAGAAGCTCATGTACTTTTTTGAGTGTTGGGCGTTTTGTATACAGCTTCAAAACGCTCAGATGTGAAATGAATAGGATTTGTCTTGTTGGGCGTTTTGAGAGCTGATCCTAGAGCAGAAAAACGCCCCAAAAACGCCCCAAAACGCCTACATGTGAACGGAGCCTTAGTAAAGTGATCCACCATAACAAGGACATAGCGATGTCCATCTTCTGACATGTCAAGGGTGAGAAATTCAACTGTTAGTACTTCCAATGGGGCAGACGTGTTCCAAGTCATGGGAGGCACCTGGGCCTCAGCCCCTTTTGTCACGGAACATACCGCACAGTGCTGAGATATCTGATTAATCAACTGGAACAGCCCCACACACATGGCTTGCCTTTTGAACCAGACGAATGTCTTGTGGACACCCCAATGTCCTCCTTCCACATGAATTCTTTCTGCCACTTGTCTAGCTCTGGCCCGTGACAGTACGACCTGCCAGGTTACCGAAGAGTCATGGGGGAACATTATTCTGCGATACAATATGCCATCTCTCAAGAGGAAACATGACCATTCACCCAACAGTTTTTGTGTCTCTGGCAGCAGTCGCAATCTTTCTCTTCTACTGGGCCACCGCTGTAACTGCATCGCTTCTCTTACTGGGGCAATCACAGGATCATTCTTCTGTATTTCCGCCCAGTTATATTCTTTCAACACATGGATGAGGTCCACCTGTGGTTGACTCTTAGGTCTAGCCCTCATTACGAGTGGAATTTCTTCTTCTTCAGCCTCTTCATCCACATCTCACTGTGGTTGTACTGAAGGGTACCGTGATAGGGCATTGGCCACGTGTTTGTCCTTTAGTGCTGCCAAGGTAAGAAGCAGATTTCTAACTTCTTTAGGTGGTCCCAGGTGGGTAGGACATCGTTTCAACAGCTCGGGCTTCAGCCCCTGGATGATATTCATGCCCAATATCACCTGCGGCTGTCCTTTTCCGGATACACGTGTAACCACCACACCTTTTTGGCCAAGGTCCTGTCCCCACAGTTTTACCTTCATCCAGGTAATCCCAACCACTTCTATAGGAAGTTCGTTGGCAGCTGTCAGTGAGGACCATGGGGTATCTCGACTAATTTTCTTCTTTGGGAAGTATTGCTGGAACAAAAGTTCTGGTAGAATAGTGACTTGGGAGCCAGTGTCGAAGAGACACTCGATCTCTTGGCCATCGAAGTACCCATGTACCACAGGGCAATCGACCCCCACGTCCTCCGTGTGTGACTGGGGAGTCGTTTTGCTGGACCGCCCCACTGCTTGACTCCTAGCGGCGGGGCGCTCTGGGTTTAATGGCCCCCTTGGTATTTGATCAGGACAGTCCCTCAAGCAATGTCCCTTTTGTTGACAGCCCCAACATGGGGAGGGTGACCTCTCCCTTCTTGGTCGCCGGCGGGGCGGTGATCGGTTTCTCCATGAAGGGATGTTCTCCCTTGGCCCCCTTGGATTATCTCGCTCGCGCCTCAGCGTGGCAAGTTCTGTCTGGAGCTGGGCCATTCCTTCTGTCAGCTTGTGGATGGCCACCTCCCATGGAGCTATTTGTTCAGTTTGTGGCAGTTTACATGGTTTATCCCTTGTGCTGGCCATGAGAACGTCCACACTGGCACGTCTGGGCTCTGAATACAGGATAGCTGCTTCTAAAATTTCGTGGAATTTTAAGTTTGGGTTACTTCTGTCCTTTTCTTGTAGCTTTTCCCTGACTTTGTCAGACAGAAGTCCATCCAAAAACTGATCCTTCAGCCACCCATCTGTATCACTCCAGCCAGCACGTCCTGCTCGCCTCCTCTCATTGCGTCGGATCTCGGCTGCTATATCCTGCAGTTCCAGAGCGTACTGCGGAATGGATTCTCCCACTCTCTGCCTTCTACTGATAAAGCGAGCCCTAAGATCCCCTAATGCAACCGGTTGGGTATACACTGCTTCCAAGCGGCTGATTATCTTGTCTAGGGAATCCTGGTCCTCTGCTGGAAGGTTCAAAATTAACTTCCTTGCTTCCCCTTCAAGGGCATTAATGGCCAGATCTGCCTGCTGTGTGGGTGGCACCCCATATGACCGGATCAAGCCCCGCAATCTCCTAATCCAGTCATCCAAGTCCTGATCTGGTCCTGTGTACTTAGGCAGTTGCTGTGGTAGCAATCCTGCCAGTAATAGGGAAGCTATGGCAGACTGTTTGACACCCTCAGTGCTGCTTCCCTCACCACTGACTGACATGGCTGATCCTGTTTGTGACGCCAAGTGTTATGTAATGGTATCAGCCAATGATCAGACCAGTGGTGATGTGCAATTTCTACTTTACTTAACAATGTGGAACGTAGATTACACAGGAGATCATGTGAACAGGGGTTTGCAGTACAAAACAGCAATATGAGGAAAGGAGAAATATTCATAAAACGTGTGAAAACAATTATATTGCAGTTCTAGTAATGGCCACTAGATGGCAGCAGAGTGTTCTGAGTTCAGTTTACAGATAGGAAAAGATCTGAATATTCTCACGTGTTCCCAGAGATTGATCGTTCATTCAGCAGACTGGGAGTTGAGGGTATTTCCTGCTGGCACAGACTTCACACAGGCACTGCTGATGCTGACTTTGGTCAGGAGGCTCTGGGGGCCGTAAATAGGACCAACCGACTGCTTGGACAACTTCTCCACATGGACTGTAACAGAGTCCTCTCCAGTGACTGGGGCTTGGATAAATACCGCGTGCTCTTGTGCTCACTGCTGGTGGCCCACACACCAGGCTTATTGAATGAGGACCCAGCACCTGGGGACAGCTCACTTGCCCAGTCACTGCTGTCCCATCAGGCAGGATCTCTCTTAGCACAGGAAGCTGGGCGGAGCTGGCATTTATACTCCCTGGGCATGTCCTGGAACTCAGGGGATGCTGGGAGCCCAGAGGATTATGGGGAATTGAGTTAAAGGGACTTGCACCTGCATCTGGATAAAGGGGCACACCACTACAGTATCACTGTCCGCATCCCAAAAACTCACTCAACTGTTTATTCTCCACCTCACATATCGTACTCCGCAGAAATTGCATAGTTGGCATAGGAAGGATTCCTCGATGCAAGGTGCACACCGGAACTTTATTGCACATGCTTTGGAAATGTCCTAAACTGATCCATTACTGGACGGCTATTATGCAGTCAGTGAATACTATTTGGAATCTTGCTCTTCCTATGAACCCAAAGCTCTGTCTTTTGGGTTGGTTGGATGAGGAATTATATGCTCCAGGTGTGCACACAGAGTTTTATTCCTTGCCAGGAAATTACTGGCGAGGAAGTGGATTTCATCAGTAGCTCCCATCCACGCGAAGTGGGTGAAAGAGGTAAACCTGATTCTATCTAGAGAACATCTTACTTATAAGCATAGGGGTAATGCTTTCAAATTTGAACGTCTATGGGCTCCATGGCTGGATGTCCCTGGATTAGCTCCTGTACACTTGGTGACGAAAAGGATCCTAGGTGGGGTGGCAACTAGGGCTACCACCTCATCCCTTTAAACCATGAGACATATTAATTACAAAGGTTCTGTGGCCGATTAAGTTGGTAATTAAACTCACTTAGTGCCTTATGTGCATTATATTAGCCTCAGAACCTGTGTACTTATTATGTGTCCTGTTTTAAAGGGATGAGGTGGCAACCCTAGTGGCAACCGCCTCTTAGGTACTGAGAGTGTGGGCAGTTGGTGTTTTTCCATCTATGCTTGAATGGGTGGGTGCGGGGGAGAGGCACTGTGGCTCAATTATTGCTGATCTCAGCTATAATGCTTTGCAGAATTAACCTTAGGCAGTCCGTTGTTGTTTTTGTTTTTTGTCTCCTCTTTTTGGTTTTGTTTGTTCCTGTTTTGAGCCATAGCACTACATGCTGTATGTATGCTCTCTTGTTTTGCCCTGATACCTTTCTAAGGTGCCTACTGATTGTGTGGATTGCCTCCGGGATGTTACTGATTTGTCCTCTCCTGTGATTGGTTAACACATTATTATTGTGGGGAGATGACGATGGGGCGAGATTCCTTGTCAACATGAGTGCATTGAGCGACCTTATATGCCACCACGGTACTCCTAGTTACAGCATTACACGATATTGAAGTTTTGAACCCTGTATTGCACTTGCGTTACCACATTACACTGTGCGTTGCTATACTGCATACTAGATGTTTAATGTTATATTGACTATTTTTTCCCCTGTATCTATTGGCTTCATCCATTATTCTGTACTGGCTCTGTTTTGATTTGTGTATACGTGTTATGGTTTTGTTTCTGTATGTTGTTTTGATAAAAATTTCTCAATAAAAAATATCTGATTAAAAAAAAAATTAGCTAGGCAGGGCTGACAACACATGCTTGAGAATTCAAGGCTGTGTTGTCATGTCAAAGAGGAAGGACATAGGGAAATGTGCATGTAATCCAGGGATATGCTTTCTTATTTTTTTATTATGTCTTGACAAAATAAATCACCCAAAAAACATTGTAGTTTTTCTTTAAGGTCAATGTCCACACAGAACTCTCTTTATGGGTTTATTTCCTTTATTCTTGCAGTTGAGACAACAGAAACTGTCTGTATTACGCAAGTGCTGCTACGCTATAGGAGGAGCTCCTAATCAAGTAGCGGGGAGTGCGTCTGCTTTCTTCTTGCAGATCTACCTGTTGGATGTAGCACAGGTAAGTGGCGTTTCTGGCACGCTTTAAGTTTTATAGTAAATTTTCAAATGTCAAATTACCAATGAACTTTTGCCTGAAGCATCCTGATCTATCTGACATCTCCATAAATGCTGTAGACAGGCCCTTCTTGGCTATTGTATTATCAGATGTTAACCTATGAAAAAATAAATGACAACTCAATGGTTGCAATAGATGGTAAATTTCTTGGCTCTATTATCTTGGGCAGGCCCAGGACAAGGGGTGGGCAGAAGGGGGGGCTGCCCTGGGCATTGTGGTATCATCATGAGGGTGGGGGGGAGGGGGGGAACCACAAGATGGAGGGTGGCAGAAGATATGAATAGGAGGGAAAAATGAGTGGGAAAATTAGGAGAGGTTCTAGGAATGATGATTTGGGGGGATTTGTGTTGGGAGGGGGCATGGGCGAAAAGGATTTGTGCTAAGAGGGGGATTTGTGCTACATGAAGGTGATGTGGAAGAGGGGAAAGGGAAATTGTGCTAGGAGGGGGCATTTTCTTTTTTTTTTTTTTTTTTGGGGGGGGGTTCTACTAGTAGGGATGATTTCTGCTAGGAGGGGGAAATTTTTTTGGGGGGAGGGGTTAATTTGTCTTAGGAAGGGGAATAGGAGTGAGAGAGAGGAGAGGATTTGTGCTCAGAGGGTAAATTTGAGAGGTAGATGATTTGTGCTAAAAGGGGTGATTTTTTTTTCTTTTTTTGGGCGGGATGGGGGGATTTATGCTTTAGGGATTTGGTGAGAGAGATATTGAGCTTGGAGGGGGGATAGGGGGGGGGGGCAAAGATTTGTGCTAGCAGTGGGGATTTCAGTGGGGGGGGGGGGGCAGATTTGTACTGGGAGGAGGGGAAAATTAGCTTAGAGGGTTAGCATGCAGATTAGTGCTCAATTAATTTATTTTTTTTGAAGGGGGGGTGGTGTATGCAGTTTGGTATGTTCGCCCTAGGCTCTAGATGACCTTTGTGCTGGCACTGGTCTTATGCATGAAAGTTTTGGCACAAAAAACTGACTCGTAAAAGTAAATAGGTTTTCAGAAACCGAAGTATCTCTGCAATATCAAAAATATTTTTTTCACACAAAAAAATATTACTACGCTGAAACAGAATTAAATATGAGTATAGTGAGCAGTTTTATATGCCAAAAGATTTATGGTTTTGTTCAGCATGCTGTGGGATCCACACATGCATGCCTGACAGAAGAGACAGCTCCCAGTGCAGTTAAAGTGATACCAAAGTCTATTTAAAAAACAATATTAAAAAAAGGTTATACTTACCTGCTCTGTGCAATAATATTGCACAGATAGCACCCTATTCTGGTGTTTTGGAAGTCCCTCACCAGTGCTGTTACCTTTTCTCTGGTGCCTTATTAGCAACCTGGTGCTATGAAGGTACCCATGCATGCGCACTCCTAAGCCACGCCCCCCTGCTCCCTCCTCACAGGAGTATGACTGACAGCAGCATGAACCTATGGCTCCGCTGTTCTTAGTTTCTCCTGTGAGACCAGGAAGTTAGAGGAGCAGTGCTGGAGCAGTGACATAAAGCCAGGTTAGGTCTGTTTCACACTTGTGCTACTTGTCCTGTGACTTGGGACTGCAAAGTCACATGATAAGTTATACCCCATGATTTCTAATGAGTACCGATCATATCTGTGCGACTTCAAAGTAGTCTCTGCACTACTTTGGTCTGACTTTGATGCAACTTGAGGTCCGTAGACAAGTATTAGCCGATGTTCAGTCATCCGTTTATTTACATAGGGTGTACGCACAGGATGTGCGGAGTGTGCCTGGGCACACTCTAATCACCTTGTGCACATTAGCATAATTGCGTGTGCTGGCGGGGAGATGCCATAAGAGAAATGTTTATGCAATTATCTTTCACTGTGCCGACAGGGAGATCAAAGTGCCGAGCCATATACAGTATCTCACAAAAGTGAGTACGCCCCTCACATTTTTTGTAAATATGAGTACCTTGTAACACTAATGAGTCACATGACACCGGGGAAGGGGGAGGGGGGAGAAATAGCTAATTGGGCACATTGTCACATGGGGTGTACTCACTTTTGTTGCCAGCAGTTTAGACATTATTGGCTTTGTGTTGAGTTATTTTGAGGGGACAGCAAATTTACACTGTTATACAAGCTGTACACTCACTACTTTACATTGTAGCAAAGTGTCATTTCTTTAGTGTTGTCACATGAAAAGATATAATAAAATATTTACAAAAATGTGAGGGGTGTACTCACTTCTGTTAGATACTGTGTATAGATGTATATACACACACACACACACACACACACACACACACACACACACACACACACACACACACACACACACACACACACACACACACACACACACACACACACACACACACACACACACACACACACACACACACACACACACACACACACACACACACACACACACACACACACACACACACACACACACACACACACACACACACACACACACACACACACACACACACACACACACACACACACACACACACACACACACACACACACACACACACACACACACACACACACACACACACACACACACACACACACACTTGGCTTTTCAGCAGGCAAGTGTGGATCAACCTGTAGCAGCCTCTGCCCAGTTATATAGACTAATACACTGCCCGGTCAAAAAAAAAAAAGTCACACACTGTAATATTTTGTTGGACCGCCTTTAGCTTGGATTACGTCATGCATTCGCGGTGGCATTGTTTCGAATAGCTTCTGCAATGTCACAAGATTTATTTCCGTCATGTGTTGCATTCATTTTTCATCAAATGATGGGAGAGTCGGACCCCTGCGCAAAGCCTTCTCCAGCACATCCCAAAGATTCTCAATGGGTTCAGTTCTGGACTTTGTGGTGGCCAATCTATGTATGAAAATAATGTATCATGCTCCCTGAACCACTGTTTCACAATTTGAGCCCAATGAATCCTAGCATTGTCACCTTTGATAATGCCTGTGCCATCAGGTAAGATAAAATCTATTGATGGAATAACCCGGACATTCAGTATATTCAGATAGTCAGCTGAACTTATTCTTTGGGCACATGCAGTGACTACTCAATAGGAGAGTTACTGCATGCTTAGTTTAGTAGTTAGTTGCTTAGTTAATCCCAGGTGGTGACTTTTTTTTTTTTTTTTGGCCGGGCAGTGTATAATGACAGGATCCATTTACTTATACTAGCTATTTTTAAATACATGCAACCTTATTATTGCTATCATTACTAAACTAGCTGCCAACCGTACCTTGCCACATTACAATCTGATGGTACATAATGGCTTCATGCATACTAGATGTTTTTGCAGCTGCTTCAAGGTGCATCAGCCTTTTTTTAGCTCTAAACTCCCCTCCATGTTATCCTATGTACCCATGCACATATAGGCTTTTAGCAGCATTTAGTGGCAGGAGCTTTTAAAGGTTAGAAATAACTCACTGCCAATGCATCCAGAAGCAGCAGTTTTGGCAGAAAAAAACTCTCGACGCTGCTAACACACCTAAATGCTAGCCACGTTTAGCGTTTTAGCGTTAATTAATTTCAATTGATAGAATAAATTATTATTCTGGCCAATAAAATGAATTACCGCCCAAGCTCTTGACGCCTGTAAACGCACCCTTAATACTTGTAAAAGCTATAGACACATTTACAAGCATTAGGCTGCCAAAAAGCTGCTGCCAGGAGGAAAGGCTTCTAGGAGACTTTGCAAAGCGTCCTGTGTGCATGAGGCCTTATGGGTACACAAACTGGAAAATTGGAAATACTTGACCTGTATCCTTTTCAGGTTTACATTTAAAGACATTCAGAAGTTGAAATCAACATCCCCGGGAATGTAGTTGGGCAACCAGCTGCAGACAATGAATGCCAGTTATGCTGCGTCCTTCGGGTCAGCATCAATTCAAAGCAAATTCAAATCCTGATTGGAGCGTAGCTTTATACAAACGTTTTATGGTGCTGGCTTGTTTGTTCCCCTGATTGTGTCTGTGCTATGTGGCTTTTGGGAGCTTGAAAAAAATGTGTGTGGGTTTCCTTTATTATTCAGTGTCTATACAAGCCATGTACACAAATGAAATGTAGGCAGCAGGCTGATAATAGACCATATTGAGAAGTCTTTTGAAATCACAAGAAATCTGGTTATTTACAGAACTCTTACACTCATTCACCTGGTTTACTACAGGTGGCAACTGACGTGTCTTGTGTACCTCATTTGTTTTTATAGTCAGGGTTGTAAACACCTTGGGAGGTCATACCCATCTCCAAAGATCCTTGGAATAGGATGTGTAGAAGTGAGCAGAATACAGGTGTACACAACCTGCCATATCTTCAGATTTACATGGAGCTTAATGGGCTTGGGGCCCCAAAGAAAAACATTTATGGTGTTGTATGTGCCGGTTCACACAGGCGCGACCTGACTTGCCGGGGCGACCTGTAAAATCGCGGTGCGCAGCTCGCACCGCGACCTCGGAGCGGCCGGCACGGACTTCATATCATTGAAGTCAATGCAGGTCGCTCCAGGTCGCCCCAAAGAAGCTCAGGACCCTTTTTCTAAGTCGGAGCGACTTGTGTCGCTCCTATTAGAACAGGTCCTGTGCTACTCTATGGCAGGCGACCCACGGCGACTTGTCAGGTGACCAGGTCGCCTGACAAGTCGCCCCATTTCGAACTGGGTCTTAGGCTGCTGTGCTTTCCCAAAACAACTTGCAATGGGGAAAATAATTATTTAATCCCCTTCAGATTTTGGAAGTTTACGCACTTATCTATCATTTTTTTTTATCGTAGGTATATTTTAAATGATAGAGACGGAATATCAACCAAAAATCCAGAACAAACACATGATACAAATGTTATAAATTGAGTTGCAGTTCAGTGAGTAAAATAAGTATTTGATCCCCAAGCAAAACATGACTTAGTACTTGGTAGAGATAGAGAAACCTTTGTTAGTAAGCACAGAGGTAAGACATTTCTTGTAGCTGGTTACCAGGTTTGCACACACCCCAGAAGGGATTTTGGTCCACTCCTCTTTACAGATCTTCTCTAAAGGTTTCTTGGCTGTCACTTGGCAAGTCGAAGTTTCAGCTCCATCCATAAATTTTCTATGGGATTAAGGGCTGGAAACTGGCTAGGCCACTCCATTACCTTAATGTGCTTCTTCTTGAACCACTCCTTTTGTTAACTTGTTATGTTTTCTTTTGGGTCCATGTCATGCTGGAAGACCTATTTACGACCCATCTTCAATGTTCTGGCTGAGGGGAGAAGGTTCTCATCCAAGATTTTACAATACATGGCCCCATCCACTGGCCCGCTCTATAGGGCAAAGTTGACATGTACATTTGGCAGAGAAAAAAACAGCCCCAAAGCATAATTTTTCCACCTCCGTGCTTGACTGTAGGGATGGTGTTCTTAGGGTCAAAGGAAGCGTTTTCCTTCCTCCAAACATAAGGAGTCGAGTTAATGCCAAAGAGCTTAATTTTGGTCTCACCTGACCACAGCACTTTCTCCTAATCCTTCTCTGAATCATTTAAATGTTCATTGGCAAACTTCATATGGCCTATACATGTGCCTTCTTGAGGTGGGGGACCTTGTGGGTACCGCAGGATTTTAATCCATGTTGGCGTATTGTGTTACCAATGGTTTGTTTTGTGACTGTGGTCCCAACTGCCTTGAGATTATTCACAAGCTCCTTCCATGTAGTTCTGGGCTGTACCCTCACTTTTCTCATGATCATCCTTACCCCATGAGGCAAAATCTTGCATGAAGCTCCAGACCGAGGGCAATTGATGGTTATTTTGTATTTCTTCCATTTGTGAATAATCGCTACAACAGTTGTCTCCTTCTCACCAATCTTCTTGATGGTCGTCTTGTAGCCAATTCCAGCCTTGTGCAGGTCTACAATCTTATCCCTGACATCCTTTCACAGCTCTTTGGTCTTGCCTATTATGGTAAGGTTTGTATGGAAGTAAGATTCTGTGGATAGGTGTCTTTTATACACATAACGGCACCTTCTTAAATTGACAGGACTAATCTGTGTACCACATGAGCACATACTGTGGCCAGTCTGTGGGAGCCAGAATTATTGTTGGTTGGTAGGGAATCAAATACTTATTTTACTCACTGAACTGCAACTCAATTTATAACATTTGTATCATGAGTTTTTTTTTTCTGGATTTCTGGTTCACATTCTGTCTCTATCATTTAAAATACACCTATGATAAAAAATTATAGACCCTTTATTTCTTTGTAAGTGGGCAAACATACAAAATCTGCAGAGGGTCAAATAATTATTTTCCCCACTTTCCCCACTTATATGTGCCACACATATAAGTTTGTCTATTATCTTTCATTATAAGGGTGCCCTTCCATTAGTTATATTAAAGCCCCTCCATTCAGTGTCTTATATCTGCTCTGTTCACAAACCTCTGCAGCACCAGCATGTTACCCCCCTAATGACTGCCCCCTTTACCAGTAGTGATAGCAGCCCATATAATGCCTGTATAGAATCAACGCATAAATGTTTTGATCAGCACTGCACATGTTGTCAGCAGACCATGAAATTATAAACGGAAACAATTGGACTGTGTATGGTGCTCATCTGGGTTGGATAGTCAATAGGTATACAAGAGTAAAAAAACACCCTGGTGGTAGAAACCCAGTTAAAAAGTAATTTTCTTGTAAAGGACGGTGGAACAGAAAATCATTAGTCCCGGAGGAAAAAAAGACTAGTGGATAAATAAATTCAATCAGTCTCTAGACTGCTCGGGCCCCATACAAGTGTATTGGCTGTCCCCCCCTGATGGCGACCCTGTTTAACCCACCAGCAGGACTGGATCTGCTCCTTTGTGCAAGGAGGAACAGGATGAGCACTGCCAGAGCCCTACCATATCACCTCCAGCAGACCACTGGTGTGAATGTCTCTGACCAAACGATCAGAAACAGACTTTCTTGAGGATGGCCTGAGGGCCCGACGTCCTCTAGTGGGTCCTGTACTGACTGCCCGGCACTGTTGAGCTCGATTGACATTTGCCATTGAACACCAGAATTTACAGATCTGCCAATGGCACCCTGTGCTTTTCACAGATGAGATTAGGTTCACCCTGAGCACAGGTGACAGACTGGAAAGGGTCTAGAGAACCTGTGGAGAATGTTGTGCTGCCTGTAAAATCATTCAGCATTACCGGTTTGGTGGTGGGTCAGTAATGGTCTGGGGAGGCATCTCTATGGAGGGACACACAGACCTCTACAGGCTAGACAATGGCATCCTGACTGCCATTAGGTATTGGGATGAAATCCTTGGAACCCTTGTCAGACCCTACACTGGTGCAGTGGGTCCTGGGTTCCTCGACAATGCCCAGCCTTGTGGCGAGAGTATGCAGTCAGTTCCTTGAGGATGAAGGAGTTGATATTATTAAATGGCCCCCACAATAGCCTGGCCAAAATCCAATAGAACGCCTTTGGGACGCCACCAGGTTGCACCTCAGTCTGCTCAGGAACTCAGTGATGCCCTGGTCCAGATCTGGTTGGAAATACCCTAAGATAGCATCCGTCGTCTCATTTGGAGCATGCCACAATGTTGTCAGACATGCAGGCAAGCACGTGGGGGCCATACAAACTACTGAGTACCATTTTGAGTTGCTGCAATAAAATTTCAGCTAAATGGACTAGCCTGCTTGATCATTTTTCACTTTAATTTTCGGGGTGTCTTTTGAATTCAGGCCTCTGTAGGTTGATCATTCTTATTTCCATCAAAAGATGGGGCATCCTTTCCTTCCTAACACATTACCCAGTCCATATTTGTCTAGATATCCAGCATGATATTTTTCCCAGTTGAGATCTGATGTGTTTCAAAGTGTTCCTTTAATTTTTTTTAGCAGTGTATATGTACAGTATATACATATTTTACACTGACACAGACACCATTTTATTGTTGGCTCTTATTAGGGTATATGACATGTGAAGCAGTTCAACCCTTGCTCCTACACTCTGCCATTTGTGGCTGCAGCTGGCTCCTGTTACCAGCACATGGGGCTTTTTGGCCCTCATGATTAGCAGTTTCAGCCATTCCTGGACCTGCCCCTATAGTGCTGTACAGTTGTATTCAAAATCATTCAACCCCCCCAATGCTGTAAAGGGTTTTAGGGAATTTAGTGTACATTTGTAATTGTACTCAGAATGAAATCCTACAAGGACTTCTTAAAGAACCATATGCAACTAAAATGACATCATTTGGTTTTGTAATACAGTAGTAAATGTTTCTTTTGTGAATTCTTCATTGACACAATTATTCAACCCCTTAAAGACTACCACTCTGAAGAACAGAGGTTCATTGAAGTGTTTTCAATAAGGTATTGAAAACACCTGTGGATGTCAGGGAGCAGCAATAAAGCCTAATAAGCACCAATTAGGCAGCTTTAAAATGGCTGTGATACTCAGCTCCTTCTAGACATTTACTGGTGTGGTTACAAACATGGTGAAGTCAAGAGAATGGTCCAGGAAGACAAGAGAAGAGGTGATTAGTCTTCACAGGAAGGGCAATGGCTATAAGAAGATTGCAAAGATGTTAAACATACCAAGAGACACCATAGGAAGCATCATTCGCAAATTCAAGACAAAGGGCACTGTTGAAACGCTACCTGGTCGTGGCAGAAAGAAGATGCTGACTTCGACTGCTGTGCGCTACCTGAAGAGTAGAGTGGAGAAAAGTCCCCGTGTGACTGCTGAGGAACTGAGAAAAGATTTGTCAGATGTGGGTACTGAAGTTTCTGCTCAGACAATACGGCGCACACTGCGTAATGAAGGCCTCCATGCCAGAACTCCCAGGCGCACCCCCTTGCTGTCTCCAAAGAATAAGAAGAGTCGACTGCAGTATGCCAAAAGTCATGTGGACAAACCACAGAAGTTTTGGGATAGTGTTCTGTGGACTGATGAAACAAAATTAGAACTGTTTGGGCCCATGGATCAACGCTATGTTTGGAGGAGGAAGAACACGGCCTATGAAGAAAGGAACACCTTGCCTACTGTGAAGCATGGCGGGGGGTCAATCATGCTTTGGGGCTGTTTTGCGTCTGCAGGTACAGGGAAGCTTCAGCGTGTGCAAGGTACCATGAATTCTCTTCAGTACCAGGAGATATTGGATGATAATGTGATGCAGTCCGTCACAAACCTGAGGCTTGGGAGACGTTGGACCTTTCAACAGGACAATGATCCCAAGCATACCTCCAAGTCCACTAGAGCATGGTTGCAGATTAAAGGCTGGAACATTTTGGAGTGGCCATCACAGTCATCAGACTTAAATCCGATTGAGAACCTCTGGTGGGACTTAAAGAAAGCAGTTGCAGTGCATAAGCCTAAGAATGTGACTGAACTGGATGCTTTTGCCCATGACGAATGGGCGAAGATACCCGTAGATCGCTGCAAGACACTTGTGTCAAGCTATGCTTCACGTTTAAAAGCTGTTATAACTGTAAAAGGATGTTGTACTAAGTACTAAGATTGAATGTCACTTGGGGGTTGAATAAAACTGATAATGATGTGAGCACAGAAAAGACATTTGTGGTTATTTCATTATAAATGTTATGTTATATTTGTCTGACCTACACGTGCCTCTTTGATTTAATTGTAAGCAGGATGACTGAATGATCAAAATCAATGTCAAACTGGCCAAAACAATCAATTTCAGTGGGGGTTGAATAATTTTGAATAGAACTGTATTTATTTTGACCCCCCCCCCCCCGGGTATTGTACGCTGTAGACAGCGGTGGACGGAGGACATTCCTGACCTGCAGGGGGATGACTGGGATGACCTGTGGACTGATCCCTTTAAACACCTGGTTGCAGCTAGGGACAAATTTATCCAATTTAAATTTCTCCACAGGTTGTACTATACGCCAGCCCGGTTGGCCAAGATCTTCCCGACTGCATCCACTGGCGTTGCTTGGCTGCTCCGGCGGATGCACGTCATATATTCTGGGACTGTGCTCTGGTTTGGCGCTACTGGTCGGAGGTTGTCTCCTGTCTTGGGAGGGTGCTTTTGACTCCGGTTCCGTTGACCCAGAGCGTCTGTCTCCTGGGCCTGGTGGAGGAGGTGGTCCCTTTGGTGGCCCATAGGACGCTATTGATTATCCTGCTATTCTATGCCAAGAAAGCTATCTTGTTGCACTGGAAGGTGTCCCCTCCTTCGTTTGAATTTTGGAAGGGGCTGGTAAATGCTGTCTTACCTTTGTATAAGGCTACCTATGTGTCCCGGGGTTGTCTCCGAAAATTTGAGAAGGTGTGGAAGGTTTGGGTGGAATCTACAGAGACAGTGGGATAGTTTCATTTAGGTAACGACTCCACCGTAGTTGTCTATTTAGGCCTGATCTTTCTCTAGTTTTTTTTTCTTCTCAGTCTGGGGATGTCTCCATTATTTTTAGTTCCATGTTCTGATCCAGCTGTAATGTGCTGTATTTGTATCCTGCACCGTTATGGATGGAAGGGCGGCTGGGGGTGGGCTGCTCCGCTCCAGTCGCCTCGGGGCCCTATTACTCTGTTCTGTTGGATGCGCTGCCCAGGGGTTGGGGGGTGGGGTGGGTTATGTTTGGGTTGTTGTGCAGTCCCGCCTGTAACAGGGACTGGTATTTGTTGTTGTCTGTATTTTTCTTGTTGCAATACTCAATAAAAAGAATTTTTCAAAAAAAAAAAAAAAAAAAGAACTGTATTTATTTTAGGCGGGTAGCATGTTTTAGATACGTTGAAGAAGAAGCAAAATGTTTTGAAACGCGTCCCTATCTCACAGCGCACCCCCAGTGGTGTCAGGCATCCTCTCCATCTGAGCTCCGGCTTCCATCCCTGGTTGGGTTGTCTTCCTGCAGCAGCTCTTCTCCCTCTGCTCACAGTTGAAGCAGGGGAACTCCACAGCGGCTCCGGGCTCCAGAGGCAGCAGCGTTGACTTTTACCACTTTGCACAAGCTTCCCCTTTGTGAGTGTGTTTTAATTATTAATAAATATTGTTCACCTTGTTTACTACACTACGGAGGTTGCGCTTGTCCTTTCTCTTTTGTTTTCATAGTGTTCTCCTTGGTCTAGCATGGTGGCAGGCAAGCAGAGCAGATGAGTCAGCTATCAGTTCACTGTAGCCACATTGGCAAAGACATACACTCCGATAGGTTACTTTTTATTTCATTAACCAGTTAATTCCTGTTTGTTTTCCAGATCACACCTTTTGAAGCCTCCCTGGTTCTGTGCATTGGGAAAACCTGGGGTGGAATCACAGACCCCATTGTTGGATTTTTCATTAATAAGAGTAAATGGACAAGAATTGGCCGATTGATGCCATGGTAAGGGATGGCCCTTGCATCCAGACATTGCTAAGCCTGTATTTACAATTTTACTATTCGTATGTAGACCAGGGTTAATAAGGAGGTACAATGTGCAGCCAAACTAAATAGGTTTTTGGCTAAGCCAAACCTCTGGCTGCAGCAGGAAGTGATGGATTTAGCAGCTGCTAAATGTTACAGCTTCCTGCTTAGGGATCCTGGTTGTGGGGGGAGCTGGCGGCTGCTGGCGTTCTGACACCTATGACTTATCCCCACCAGGCACATTCAACTGTCATGGGTTTGGCGGCACGGGCAGCGGAAAAGGTAAATGTTTGCTATCTTCAATTACCGGTTTACCTTTGCTGGGAAACTTTTGTAGAGGGACAGAGTCACTGTGTGTTTTAGTCATGAGGAGGGAGGAGCTCCCAGTTTGTTCTGAATCCATGTTCAGATAGAATTGTTCTTGTTTGGAAGTTTGGTGAACTGCCAAACTAAATGGGTGTTTGGCCAAGCCAAACCTCTGACTGCAGTGGGTAATGGAACATTTAGCAGCGGTATTACTACCACTGCTAAACGTGACAGCTTCCTGCCCATGATTAGGGTATTACAGAGGCACACACTCGATATTAAAATAACACACACTGCCCATTTTCCTAGACTCTAAACAAATGCTAGTGACACCAGACTTGGAGAAAATTTTGGCCTAGTAGGCCATTTTATTAACAAATAACCAAATAACATTTTCTTACAACAGAAACCATAAATAATCCAGTACCACATAAAAAAGGTTGTTGGTCTTGGGAGGCACCAAAAAATCCAATTAAAACTGTGTATCAGCGTCACAAATTCAACGGTCCCCAGCCGCGCAACACCAGCTCGGGAACAAACACACTTCACCACTGATACCTCCTTGTTACCACTTCCCGGTTAATCCACTATTAATCGGGATACACTAGAGGGCTCCATACCTTAGATGGGTCACCCTATGCACTTTACTAAAAACTGTTAAACGCCTCCAAAGTCCCCCAACCGCCAACGCATAAAATCACAACATTTCGAAATAGTTAACCCTTATTTTTTTTTTTTAATGTGACAACAAACAATAGTCGGAACACAAGGGCGGGAGGGCGGGGATTCTTCCTTCTCCACGGTCCACGAGGTACTGCTGCAAAGCCATAAGCCCCCCCCCCCCCAGTGTTACCCTGCATGTAACCCCACCTACCCTAAACTGCCCAATCCCCAACCTTGACCTCTAGCTGATCCCCAAGTAATTAACCCTTTCTTTCCGTGTCCCTGTCCACCCCATCATGAGGCTCTGCGCTTATTTTTTTTTTATTTTTTTGCTTCGGGCCTGTCTGGCTGGTTGTTAGGGATCTGGTGGCCGCCCATGTTCTTACCACCAGTGACACCATCCAGCAATGCAAATGCCTGTCAATCACGATGTTGTAAAATTGTCTCCGGAAGTCTGCTGAGAAATAAACATTTCCGGGCATGTATCTTTGCTGAGTCCTCCATGGCACTCACTGGTTGCTATTTCTGACTCCTTGTCACTGCTGTCTACTGTAATGATATGGAGGTCAGCAACAGTAACCAGTGAGAGCTGTGTAGGACCCAGGAGATCAACACTATTGGAAGTGTCGAATTCCCAATGAAGTTTACACCATTGGAGCAGTGTCAGTGTGATTGCTCATCCAAAGCCTCCTGGGATGGGTGACATGAATATCCCAGTAGGCAGGGCTGCTGATGGGGGGGACCACCAGTCCTCCTGTAGGGAGCCCAGGCACAGAGGGGGGCCCAACAGCATGGAGAATTGGTGTGGTCAAGCAGAGGGGCAAATACAAAAGGAAGCCCTGTGCGGCTCTCTGCAGCAGCTGAAAGCCAGTTTCTCCCCCTCTTGCCAGCTTTTAGCTGCTGCTGGGAGAGACACACAGACACAGGACATCATTCCTGTAATTGCTTCCCAGACACTGATCCCCCTCCCTATTCTGCCTGCTTCTGATCCCTCCCCGCCTCCCGCAGCACTGCAGGCTTCCCAGTCCTGTAAAAAAAAAAACATATTGTAAAAAAATAAAAAAAATAAAAAATAATAATATTTATACATTGTAATAAATAATTTAAAAAAATGTAAAATAAAATAATTTGAAACATTTAAAAAAAAATACATATATATATATATATATATATATATATATATATATATATATATATATATTTTAAATGTAAAAAACAATTAAGGGCTAATTCACACAAATTCTCTGTTATGTTTGTGTCCGCTAACATTGATTCAGAGTTGTATAAAGTACTCGAAACCCATACTTGAGTAAAAGTACAAGTGCTCAATCAAAAAGTGACTTGAGTAGAAGTGGAAGTGCTCGATCAAAAAGTGACTTGAGTAGAAGTACTAAAGTATTCAACATTTTTTGTACTTAAGTATTGCAAGTAGTTTTTTTTTAAAGTTTGCTACTCAAGTACTGAAAGTAAAAGTACAAGTACTGTGTTATGTAGTTATTAAAGAAAGAAGTCAAAAGTTTGAACATCATATTGTTTTTTATTATTTCAAATGCAGCTTTTATTTATACATTCAGTAGCATTTATTTTCGTATTCGCTGATAATACACATGTTTTGAGCTTCATGAAACCTGCCATCTACTGTTCTGGCAGTGGTAATTTTTATAATAGTAACGAGTAACTATGCAGCACAAAAAAAAATATTGGAGTAGAAGTATTGAAATCATTGAAAAAATGTAGTGAAGTAAAAGTGGAAGTAGGAGAAAAAAATTCTACTCTAGGAAAGTACAGATACCACCTTTCCGTACTTAAGTACAGTAATGAAGTAGTTCTACTTAGTTACTATACATCTCTGCATTGATTTTAGTGTATTTTTTAGTGAAAATATTGTCTTGATATATTGTGGGGGGGGCTGCCAGGTAGGCTGTACGGGGGCCCCGGGATTTCTAACAGGAGCCCTGCCAGTAGGCCACAGGACCCTGGTGGCTACATCATTCTTGCCTAGGCAGAGGTCTGAAAGTAGATAGAAAAAAAGGTATTTATTAAATAATAAAAAAAAAATGCAATTCTATGAAAGGAGAGTGGGGAAAGTAGTTGTGGGGAGTGATTGTCCACATTAATTGAATGCAAGTTAATTAGTCAGCAAGCCTTTCATGTGGCTTCTGGGAGGTACTGCAACCTCTTGTTAAACAAAGCCCTTTCTGGGAAAACAGAAGAAGGTGCTAGGGTCCACTTGCCTTGATCAAAATTGAGGGTCTTTCAATAGATAAGGATGTGTTCTGCCAAGTGTAAATAGAACATTTTCATTTCTGACCATTGTGGATCTTGAACTAGGCAGTCCCAACAGAAACAATTGTGTACAGAATGTTGTAGTTCATCAGTTTACTTAAGGCAGATTAATGAGAAATGATTTCTGATTGGTTGGTTGATTATTTGGTTTATTGGATACTGGGTGTTGCACATTATTCTTTGCCCTCCTTAGTGGATATGTCTTATGTATCTTCCTTGTTGGCAGCTGGAGAGGTCAGAACATTGAGCTTAGGCAGACCCTGCTAGAACGGGCTGTTTTCATTATCACTGCACATTCAGGCCATGTAATCACCACCCTCCCTGAACAGCCCATTATGCCACAGAGCGTCACAGAACCTCACTCAAAGGTTCCTCATTGTTCCACCGAACTGTTGACCTGCATTGTCCTTTTGTCCTTTGGAGGGGATTCTTTTTGCGGTTCATTCTTTGCAAAATAATCAGGATTTTTTTTTTTTAATTTGTAATATTGTCACTCATCTGTTCCTAAAAGCTCAGAAATTTTCTAAGGCTGGCCATACACTATACAATTTTCTTGTTCAACTTTCCTTTAGATTTACCAAAACCATGTAATATAGGGTCAAACCTAAACACTTTCAATTTGTATGCAGTCAGGCAGGCCCTTGCACTACATAGTTTAAGGTAAATCTAAAGGAAATTGAATAAGAAAATTGTATAGTGTATGGCCAGCCTTAGTTTTTGGTAGAGCGAGAAAGGGTTAGATTCACCTCTTGACGGGAATCCCCCAGGTCAGGAAGTTAAGGGTGAGCTCCAGGCTGGAATAAAAATCATAAATGATTGCTGCTCTGTATTTATTAACCACTTAAAGCGGAGTTCCACCCTAGTTATACATTTTTTTATAAAAATACCCCCAGGACAGTCAGGGCTAGCACATTCCACAATGGCTAGCCTCTGATCTGTCCCGGGTTGCACTTACCTTTCAGGAGAAATACTTACCTTGAAATTGTCTTCTCCAGCGCTGCCATCTCGGGTGTGGGCAGCTTGAAGCCAGCGCGATCCTCTTCCGCGTCCTCTTCGGTCCTCTTCCTCCTTCTTCGGTCCCACGATGCACTGCACCGGCCCCGACGTCACTTCCGGGTCGCGCGCGTCATCCCTCCACAGCTTCTGGGCATGCCCAGAAGCTGTTTAGAAGGGAATGACGCGCGCGCCCCGGAACTGACGTCGGGGCCGGTGCAGGCGCAATGATTCCTGGGAGCGATGACGTTCAGCTCCCAGGAATCATTGCAAAAGCCAGGAAGTGACGAATCGCCGTGGCCGCCGAGGGGAGGAAGAAGGAAGTAAGGTGAGTATATTTTCTCTAAAAGGTAAGTGAAAAAAAAAAAAAAATTGCGATTATCCATTTGTTTTTCAGGTGACCGGGAGCGAGAAGATGGAGGTAAGTATAAATTTCGGGTGGAACTCCGCTTTAAGCCCCAGAAGATTTTACCCCCTTCCTGACCAGGGCCTATTTTGCGATTCGGCACTGCGTGATTTTAACGGACAATTGCGCGGTCGTGCGATGCTGTACCTAAACTAATTTGACGTCCGTTTTTTCCCACAAACAGAGCTTTCTTTTGGTGGTATTTGATCACCTGTGCGATTTTTTGATCATGCGCTATAAACAAAAAAAAAGCGACAATTTTACAAAAATAACAATATTTTTCACATTTTTTTATATGAAATTCCCCCCCCCCCAAAAAATGTAAAAATCAACATTTTTTAACATTTCAGCCAATTTGTTTTATGCTACCTATGTTTGGTAAAAAAAAAAAATCGCAAAAAGCGTATTTTGATTGGTTTGCGCAAAAGTTATTGCGTTTACTAACAAAGGGAAAGATTTTTGCCATTTTTGTTGTTTTTTTTTTTTAACGCGTAATGGCGGCGATCTGCGATTTTTTTTTTTGCGGTACTGCGACATTGCGGCGGACAGATTGAACCCTTGACTGACATTTTTGACACTTTTGGGGTTACCAGTAACATTACTACAGTAATCAGTGCTATAAATATGCACTGTTACTGTAAAATTACACTGGCAGTGAAGGGGTTAACTTTATTCTAGAGGGAGGGGTTATGTGTGTCCCTAGGGGCGTGATTCTAACTGTGATTGGCTGTGGCTTGAGCTGTAGGAACAGTGATCAACGGTCCTACATAGTAGAACCGTATGATCACTAGTCCTACACAGGGGAGAATGACAGGTGGCTTGTTTACATCAGCCGCCTGCCTTTCTCCCTCTCCACCGACAATCGCGAGTGACCGACGGACGGACGGGTCCGCCGGTCACACGCGCGGTAGGTTTGTGACCGCGCGGGAGCGCGCCTCCGGCGGCGCGCGCTCGCTCACTCCCGAGACCCTCACAGGCTAGTGACGTAGTACTACGTCGCTTTGCCTGTGATGGGCTGACCGCCGCAGTAAATAGTCGTGCGGCGGCCGGCAAGTGGTTAAAGTGGTATTAAATTCAAAAACAAAAATGTATTTTATACACTATATTACCAAAAGTATTGGGACCTTGCTTTGTGCACTGGTCCAAATCATTTGGTGGAGGGGAGATTTTGGTGTGGGGGTGTTTTCAGGTGTTGGGCTTAGCCGCTTAGTTACAGTGAAGGGAACTCTTAAGGTGTCAGCATACCAAGACATTTTGGACAATTTTATGCTCTCAACTTTGTGGGAACAGTTTGGGGATGACCCCTTCCTGTTCCAACATGACTGCACACCAGTGCAAGGTCCATAAAGACATGGATGAGTGAGTTTGGGGTGGAGGAACTATCTGGCCTGCACAGAGTCCTGACCTTAACCTGATAGAACATGTTTGGGATGAATTAGAGTGGAGACTGCGAGCCAGGCCTTTTCATCCAACATCAGTGCCTGACTCCACAAATGTTCTTCTGGAATCAAACATTCCCATAGACACACTCCTAAACCTTGTGGACAGCCTTCCCAGAAAAGTTGAAGCTGTTATAGCTGCAAAAAGGTGGGCCAACTCAATACTGAACCCTACAGACTAAAGCCCCGTACACACGAGTCTAAATTCGGCCGGGAATTTTCGTCCGACAACCGATCTGCCGATTTTCGGCTTGTTAGTATGGTGCTCTCAACAACCGACTCCGACTTTTCGGCCGAAAAAATCCTGGTGTGCAGGCTGTAAAATTTTTGTCCACTGTCAAAACAACGTCCGATTTTCGTCTCATTAGTACAGATTTCGATAAAAATATCATATAGGTACTCGTGTGTACGGGGCTTAAAGGCCTGGTGTGCAGGCTATAAAATTTTTGTCCTCTGTCAAAACACGTCCGATTTTCGTGCAGTCAGTACAGATTTCGATGGGGAAAAATCTTATGAGCAAGACTAGGCATGCTCAGAGAAGAAAGAACACAAAGAAAGCAAACCAACACATGACATCACTTCTGAAGTAGAATTTTGTCGTGCGGGGAAATTCGTGTGCAGTCTAGGCACATTCCAACCAACAAAACACAACTCTGGACAAAAGACGGATGACCGGTCGGCGGAAATTCGTTGCATGTGTACGAGGCTTTAAGCTGGATACACACTATCCAACTTTTGTGGTTAGATTTCCTTCAGATTTAAATTTTCTATGTAGTGCAAGGGCCTGCCAGATTGCATACAAATTGATAGTGTTTAGATTTGACCTCATATTATATGGTTTCGGTAAGTCTAAAGGAAAAAGTCTTCAGAAAATCTTATAGTGTGTATGGCCCATAAGACTGGGATGCCATTAAAATTCATGTGTGTGTAAAGGCAGGTGTCCCAATACTTTTGGTAATATAGTATGTATCAGAGCTTACCAATTCTATTGTATGTATTCTAATATGATAGCTGCATTCATTTTCTTTTTTAGCCTTTATTCTCTTTATTTTCACCTGGTGATCTACCTAGTAAGTCTGGTCTTTTACAATGTCCTTTACCAAGCCAAGCTGTCCAGCAGAAGCATCATTAAGAGGGTTGAGACAAGCCATTTACCACTGACAGGGGTGCTTACAATGGTCAACTTTTATTTATGAACGTAATACCATTATCGCAAAAGGAAAAAAAAATGTTGCTCTGTAATGTTAGCTGGAGTTTGGCTTCAATTTGATAGCCAAGTCCATCTAAATCTGCTAGTCTAAGGCCGGCCATACACAGATCGAATCTCGGCCAGTTCAGCAGGAACAATCCAAGAATTTAACCGTTAATGGGCAGGCTGAATGTACCAAGTTGATCGATCGAGCAACTTGGGTACGATCAGCCTGCTGGATTCTCTTGCGATTAACTGCCATAACTTCTAGCAATAATCACTGTCTTCTCCCGGCAGAGACGGCTTCCTCCGCTCTTCTGCCGGGAGCAGACATTGGCTCTGCAGGATGAATTCCCCTGTAAGCACTGCCTGTGTTGAAGAGATAATCATGCAAATTTCTCCCTGCAATCCGTGGTTGCAGGAAAGAAATTTGCACTGTGTATGGCCTGCCTCACACTACCTTCTCCCCTGACTGACAATGCTACTCTCCAAAGGTGTCTCTGTTGCTCCTTCATCTAGAGTGCTGGCACTCTAATACAGGAGGTGTGTTACTTACTGGCCAGATCACCAGCTAAAAATAAAGGAAAAAAAGAAGAAAACGAATGCAGCCATCACATCTAAGAATTATTAGGCTGCAATATATTACACTTTAACCACTTGCCGCCCACCCACTGTCAAATGACGGAGGAGCGGTGCGGCTCTCGTTCTGGGACGACGTCATATGACAGCACCCCAGAACAGCCTCTCTCTCGCGCCCCCGGGGGGGCACGCAGTGCAGTGATCGTGGCCCTGATCTTGGTAAAGAGCAAATGACGCGGCTCTTTACCCATGTGATCGGCTTTACCCATGTGATCCAATCACAGCCAGTCACATGTAAATGAGGAAGTGCCGTTTATTGGCTCGACTCGCCTCACACTGTCAGAGTGTGTGGCGAGGAGAACCGATCAGCGGTTCCTCCTCAAAAGGGAGCCTAGGACAGGTAATCAGGGCACTTATCATCAGTGCCCTGATTACTGTAAAGTTAAAGAACAATGCCCATCAGTGCCCAGAATCAATGCCTATAGTGCTGCCAGTCAGTTCCGCCCGTCAGTGCCTGCTCATCTGTGCTGCCCATCAGTGCCGCCCATCAGTGTGCCTATCAGTGCCACCTATCAGTGCCCATCAGTGCTCATTAGTGCGGCATTAGCTATTTGAATAGATCCGATAGAACACCCAATTACTGGGACATTTTTTGAGATTTTTAAGAGCTTTAACAGCCATGACCACCACCTTCAAGACACTGGCAAAAAAACTGAGGGTCTTCCTGTATGGGAGGGGTTATATGAGAGGAACTTCCTGTCTATTGGTTGCCAGTGTCCATTCACCTAAAGGTAGCATATAACCCAGACAGTCATTATTACCTGCTCTGTTTTCCGTGATGTACTATAAGAAAAGGATATTACAGGTAAGCTGTACAAAAAATCCTATTTTTGTTATGTTACAGCCTTATTCCAAAATGAATTAAATTCATCATTTTCCTCAAAATTCTACAAACAATACCCCACAATGACAATGTGAAAGAAGTTTATTTAAAATCTTTGCAAATTTATTAAAAAAAAAAAAAAATCCCATGTATATAAGTATTCACAGTCTTTGCTCAATACTTTGTTGAAGCACCTTTGGCACCAATTACAGCCTCAAGTCTTTTTGAGTATGATACTACAAGCTTGGCACACCTATTTTTGGGCAGTTTCTCCCATTCTTCTTTGCAGGACTTCTCAAGCTCCATCAGGTTGGATGAGGCGTGTCGGTGCACAGCCATTTTCAGATCTCTCCAGAGATGTTCAATCGGGTTCAAGTCTGGGCTCTGGCTGGGACACTCAAGAATATTCACAGAGTTGTCCTTTTGCCACTCCTTTGTTCCTTTTTTATATTGGCTGTGTGCTTAGGGTCGTTGTCCTGTTGGAAAATGAATCTTCACCCCAATCTGAGGTCCAGAGCACTCTGGAGCAGGTTTTCATCAAAGGTGTCTCTGCACATTGCTGCATTCATCTTCCCTCAATCCTGACTAGTCTCCCAGTTCCTCAAGCTGAAAAACATCCCCACTGTAACTAGGGGCCACATTCACCCCACGCCAATGGAAGACAGCACTTACATCAGGCTATAAAGCCACAGTTAGGGCTCTTTCACACGGTCCGCCTCCGTATTCGGATCCGTGCTGCTCAGCGGGGATCGATCCGCGATCCCCGCTGAGCCGGCGGATGACAGCTCCATCTCTGCTTGCAGTGAGGAGAGGGAGGTGTCACAGCCCCCGCTGCTCTCTATGGGGGATCGGATGAGAGCGGACCGCCTGTCCGCTCTCATCCGATCCGATCCCCAGGACGGATGGAAAATAGGGTTTCCATCCTTCCGGATTTCACAGACAGGATCGGATGCGGATGGCAGCGGGTGTCAGCGGACATGTCACCGCTGACATCCGCTGCTCCATAGGGCTGAATGGGGCATCCGATCAGATCCACCTAAAAAACTGACAGGCGGATCTGATCGGACCGCCCGTGTGAAAGAGCCCTTAGTGCATCTCTTCGGGAATTACACCTGAAAATATCCCTCCGGTGGTACCTTACACCATCCACCATAGCGAAATTTGCTCCAAACTCACCATCCACCTGTTGGAGGGGATGTGGCCAAGCGGGTACACTTAAGCACATTATGTGGGAATGTTCCCCCATATTCACATTATGGGCTGAAGTGTTCAAAATGCTCTCAGAGATTATAGAAATTACAATCCCTCCGTCAACCCGAGCTTGACGAGCTTTCCCGCAAAGTAGCATTAAATGTACTCCTAGCAACTAGAATTAACATTACCAGAAAATGGAAGTGCGATCAACCTCCATCTCTCCTAGAGATTATAAATACTACTCAAACTCACCATATATTTAAATTGCTTATGACCCCTACTCATGAGCTCTACCGAAAAGAAAAATCCAATTGGCAAAAATGGACACTAAATTATAAAAACTAAAGTATAAAAAACACTTAAACAACTGATTTCACCCGATAGCATTAGGTCTTGTATTTTTCTTTTTTGAACGCTAGATGGCAATAGTGTGCCTCCCGGGGACAGTATTTAAAATGTGAAAGTTAAATGCAAGCACTACCAACTTTTGTCGCTAGAGGGCATGGCATGTATACATCATTACTATACTGCTCCACGGCTTGAAGCTGCTGTAGACGCTTTTCACTACCCAGACGTTTATGGTTATGTTAACGTGTTATACTGTTAAATTTCACCTGCTTGTTCACTCACACCTGTTTGTTTGAGAAAAATGCAATAAAAATCATTTAAACTAAAAACATCCCCAATTCATGATGCTGCCACCACCATGCTTCACTGTAGGGATGGTTTTGGCCAGGTGATGAGCGGTGCCAGGTTTCCTCCAGACATGACGCTTGCTATTCAGGCCAAAGAGTTCAATCTTTGTTTCAGCAGACCAGAGAATTTTGTTTCTCATGGTCTGAGACTCCTTCAGGTACCTTTGGCAAACTCCTGGTGGGCTGTCATGTGCCTTTTACTGAGGAATGGCTTCCATCTGGCCACTCTACCATACAGTCCTGATTGGTGGAGTGCAGCAGAGATGGTTGTTCTTACGGAAGGTTATCCTCTCTCCACAGAGAAACGCTGGAGCTCTGGCAGAGTGACCATTGGGTTCTTGGTCACTTCCCTGACTATGACCCTTCTCCCAGATCATTCAGTTTGGCCGGGCGAGAGTCCTGGTGGTTCCAAAATTCTTCCATTTACTTATAATAGAGGCCACTTTGCTTATTGGGACCTTTGATGCTACAGACATTTTTCTGTACCCTTCCCCAGATCTGTGCCTCGATACAATCCTGGCTCGGAGGTCTACAGACAATTCCTTGGACTTCATAGCTTGGTTTCTGCTCTGACATGCACTGTTAACTGTGGGACTTTATATAGACAGATGTGTGCCTTTCCAAATCATGTCCAATCAACCGAATCTACCACAGGTGGACTCCAATCAAGTTGTAGAAACATCTCAAGGATGATCAGTGGAAACAGGATGCACCTGAGCTCAATTTTGAGTGTCATTGGCAAAGACTGGGGAGTTTAGCTTTAAAGTGTATCTCTAACTTTTTGTTTGTTTTGTATAGAGTAGGGATTGGCTAAAATCCCATTCATGTGACTCCGCATCACATTTGTATTCTTTCCAATGGTAGGGTCATATTGTGTGTGCTTAGATTGTTCTTTTTTACCAAAGCGTCTCTTTTTTGTGTTCTTGTTAGATACAAAGTGGAGACAGCTTGGCTAATGCTGCACGTAGACTTGACATTACAGTCACTCGATGCAGCCTTACTCAGGATGAGAATGTGTGATGATCTCATGTTTACAGGGGTTTTGTGTAGCGGGGTTAAATATGCCTAAAGATACTGTTTGATATGTGAGAAGGAACTAGGCTCCCTCTAGTGGTAGCTGCATGGAATTTCCCGGGCTGTGACTTCCTTTTGGTGAGATGAAGAAACTACATCTCCCATGCTGCTTTGCAAGATCCAGGGTGCACGGCTGCACCGCACGGCACTATGGGGGAAGTTATTTAAAGGAAGAGAGAGGCTAAGCCGGGGGGGGGGCGCCTTTCTGCGCTGGACTCTGAGGAACCAGCGAGCGAGAGTGGAGGACTGATGCTGGATATTGGGCCAAAGCCTCTTAGCCTGGAGGGACGACGTTGAACCGTCCCATCTTAAGCACGAGGCGGATTCCTGGAGGTCATACTGCTGTTTGCAGAGATCGGAAGTCATCCGCTAGAAAGACCTCGCGCGGCTGGCATATAGCCAAAGGACTGAGACCGCAGTGGAGCGCGCGAAGGAGAAACTTCTGTTGGTGAGAGGGCACATGCCCAATAACTGACTTTATCTGCCAAAGACAGAGACAGCTTTATCTACAGATAGCGGTAGCGCAACAGGGTTTATCAGCATACCCTCTCAGGAGACTCATAGACAAACAATAAAGTCTGAAAAGGAGTCGCCAGAGGCTTATCTCTCTCGCAGAAGTTGTTGCTCAGTTACACAGACACCCTGCGGTGACAACTAACAGCTCGCTGTCTTTCTCTCTCTTGATCTTCATTTCCTAATTTGGATTACAAATGAGCTCTATTCAATAACCTTGCTAGCGAAGATCAAGAAGAAAGAAGAGAACTCTGGGGGAAGGACTCAGATAGGCCTACCTATCTGGTACTGTGTCTAGCCTTAATGAAGGAGGAGTGTGGGGGTATTTCTTTTATCTTTTTAAAGTTGTTTTAAGTAACCTTTTATGGGCTTGTATGGTATTGTATCTCCCTTACTCAATTTGATACATAGTAAACTAAGTTTTGATTGATTGCAATCCTGTGTGCTGTTCCACTGTGTCACCCAGAAGGACTACTGTTAAAGAAGGTGACGGGGTACTGTTGCATATTGAAGTACTGTGTTCCAGCTTGTGTATCCATTTGATAGTCCAGTCCTATTCTGGGTCAGTTGTGCCTGAGGAGGGATCGAGCCAATTTGATTGGGTTGTTAGGCAGGGAGTAGACCCAATAACATACTCAGCAGCTCCTGCGGGGGTGGTGCTACACGTGGGGGCTCGTCCGGGATGTCTACAGTCCTGCAACACAACCCTCTCAGCCACAGAATCCCCTCCCACGCAGAAATGGATCCTGTCGCTGCTGCTGAGTGGTGCAAGGAAGAGAATGTCATAGTGGAAAATGGCCTGGTGGTTGAAATCAAGGGAGAAGCCTGGACTGAAGAAAAGCTCCTCCCTGTTTTAAGGGCACTATCCACAGACAGGAAATTCTGGGTGATTGACATAAAAACCGACACCACTGTCCCACACACGTATGCACTGTGTGAGTGGAGGAAATGGGTCCCTGATTATTTCAACGGAAACAGTGTAAAAACTACTGACCAAACAGAACTTTTCCTGATACATCCAGGAGTTCCTACTGCGTGTCCCTCATCCACCACTCCTGGGGTATCCAGCCAAGAAAAAGGTGTCCAAGAAGGGCATCCTGAGTCATCACCTTTGTCGACTTTTAGCTCAGAACTGTGTGCTGTTCTTGGGGAGATTGTAGCAAAATGTATTAAGGACTCCTCGAGCTATCTGATGACTGGATATAGGAAGCTCCGGACATTCTCTGGGAAACAGCCTGTGCCTTCAGCAGAAGATGAGTTCGAAGAGTGGTTAGATACCGCCACTCAGGCTTTGGAGGAATGGGAGGTACCAGAACAGCACAAGAAGCAGAGAATCACAGAGAGTTTAAGGGGACCTGCATTAGAGGCTGTACGTAATCTAAAGCTTAGCAAGAAGAACTGCACTGCACAGGATTATTTGGACATTCTGCAAGATGTGTTTGGTCGGACGGAGAACGCGGCTGAACTTCTCTACCAGTTGGACCACTGTTATCAAGAAGAGGGGGAGAAGTTGTCCGAATTCATTAAACGTCTGGATAGGATTATCCACCAGATCCTGTTAAAGAAAGGAATAGACCCCCGGAAAATAGATGAGACTCGTGCACGACAGGTTCTGAAAGGGGCTCAACCTTTAGATCCCATTGCCATACTGTTACGAACTCGTCAAGATGGCGGCATTCTAGAATACCCCGACCTGATTCGAATGGTCAGAGAGGAAGAGGTCATGTTGGACAACAAGAAGAAAAGTCGGCAGTTTGACTCAACTGCCCGGGTTAGAGTGATAAGTGTGGGAGAGGGTGACTCTCAAGTTGAACTCCTAAAGACCCAAGTGTCTCAGTTGATAGAAATGGTGTCCATCCTGACTGGTCAGGTATCCACTCTACCCAAGGGGAGTATATCGGAGAGGCCAGATGAACCTGTTAGTCTCAGCACAGATCCAGAGCCACGGCCTGCAAGATTGTTAACTTGTTTCAACTGCGGGGGAGTTGGGCATGTTAGAAGGGTATGTCCCAGTTCAGGAAAGGTTGCCGCGAAACCTCGCGAGCCAGCGGGAAACTTCAGAGGACACCGGTGAAGGAGTCAACCGGGTGTCCGTCAGTTTTAAGGGACTCCAGGAGTGGTGCAGGATCAGGGAAACCGAGTCAGGGGGTCAGGCCCAAATACAACATCCCCAGTTCTAGACTCCGGGTTACTGAGGGAAGGAAAATCAATGCACGCCGGGTTCAGCGGGGGCCCAGATCAAGGAAGAAAAAGGAGAAGAGGGCCAGAGTACAGAGAACTGAATCAGACAACAAGGCTACATCAAGAGAATTTCCAACTAACTTGGTCGGGCCCTCCCCAGTGGTCTCGGTTCAGGTAGAAGGAATTTACACAAGAGCCCTCCTTGACACAGGGGCCCAGGTGACTCTTTTGTATAGAGACTTCTATGATAAACATCTTACCCATCTACCTTTGCAGAAGTTGGAAGATCTGGAGATATGGGGCATCGGGACCCAAAGTTTTCCCTATGACGGGTATCTGCCAATCAAGTTGACCTTTGACCCATCAGTGGCTGGTGAAGCGGAAACCTTCGACACCTTAGCGGTGGTCTGTCCTCGTCCACCAGGGGCCAACAAAAGCTCTCTCATCGTAGGAACAAACACTGACCTGGTAAGGCGCCTTCTGATACAACTGGTCCAGGGACAAGATGCTCAGGCGCCAAGGATCCATCCCATGCTACGGCAGGCCTACCAATGATTAGTGTTGGAGCAAGAGACCCCCGCAGAGGGAGTTGGACGACTCTGGAAGTTGGACAGAGCGGAAAAGGTCTTACAGCCAGGAGAGGTGGCCTGTTTTAAGGCTTCTGTTAAACTCACATGGCAACAGCCGGGTCCTTTCATTATCTTTGAATCAGGTCAAAAGGAGAGACAGAGAGAGATAGAAGTGATCCCTGAGGTGATCCCTTTGAAGGTGTTACAGAAAAACCGTGGAAGGGTTTTAGTGAGTGTCAGAAACACCTCTACTACACCGGTGAAGGTACCGGCCAGAGTGCTCCTGGGCCAAGTCAACCCGGCTACCCCAGTTGCCCCCATTGATTTTAAAGAAAAGGAACAGGGTGAAGCTGTTATAGAGGAGCTCTGCTCTGGAAATGCTGCCCTCCCGCCGGAATGGGTGAAGAGGGCCAAGGCACAACTTGCTCGATGGAGGAAAATATTCTCTAAGGACGAGTTTGACGTGGGATGTGCCAGGAGTGCCACTCATAAGATCCGCCTGAGTGAGGACAAGCCTTTCAGGGAGAGAGTCCGGCGAGTCCCCTTAGGTGACTTAGAAGATCTACATCAACAGCTGGCAGAACTCAAGAAGACTGGGATTATCCGAGAATCCAGGAGCCCATATGCTTCTCCGATAGTGGTAGTCCGGAAGAAAAATGGATCTCTGAGGCTTTGTATCGACTACCGAACGCTGAACAGAAGAACCATCCCAGACCAGTATACCACCCCTCGAATCGAAGATGCCCTACAGAGTCTGTCAGGGGCGAAGTGGATCAGTGTGATGGACTTAAAGAGTGGGTATTATTAGATCCCCATGCACCCTGAAGATCGGGAGAAGACAGTTTTCATCACCCCTGTGGGGTTCTTTGAGTTCAATCGCATGCCTCAGGGGTTGTCCGGGGCCCCTGCTACCTTCCAAAGGCTGATGGAAAGGACCGTTGGAGATATGAATTTGATAGAGGTACTGGTATACTTGGATGATGTTATCGTGTTTGGCAGAACTTTGGAAGAACACGAGGAGAGGTTGGAAAAGGTCTTGAAGAGGCTACATGGAGAAGGTCTGAAACTTTCTCCTGAGAAGTGCCAATTCTATCAGTCCTCGGTCCATTACCTGGGCCACATTGTGTCTGAAGAAGGGGTGGCCACTGACCCGGACAAGCTGGATGCTGTCGCTTCCTGGCCGAGACCCACAAATGTGACCGAACTCCGGTCATTCTTGGGCTTTTGCTCCTATTACAGGAGGTTTGTGGAGGGGTTCGCCCAGATTGCCCGACCCCTAAATGAGCTCCTAAAGAACGAAGAAGATGATGTCCCTGAGTTGGTAAAGCCGGCAAAGTCCACCATGGGACCCCGGAAGGCTAAGGAATCCATCCAGGATCAGTGGACCCCGGAATGCGAAAGGGCCTTTGTTCAGCTGAAGAAAACCCTAACCACTGCCCCTGTGTTGGCCTATGCGGACCCCACAAAACCATATGAACTGCATGTCGATGCCAGCCGAGATGGGCTGGGGGGGGTACTTTACCAGGAGCATGAGGGTCATCTGCGACCTGTCGCCTACGTGAGCAGGAGCCTACTGCCTGCTGAAAGGAATTACCCTACTCACAAACTTGAATTCTTGGCCTTGAAGTGGGCAGTGGTTGACAAATTGAAAGACTACCTGTACGGAGCTGAATTCATTGTCAAGACAGATAATAATCCCCTCACCTATCTGTTGACTACGGCCAAGCTGGATGCAACAGGACACCGATGGTTGGCTGCCCTCTCTAGCTTCAATTTTAGCCTGAAGTATCGGCCAGGAATCGGAAATAGGGATGCAGATGCCCTATCCAGAAGGTTGCATGCTCCACAGGAACCTGCGGAATAAAAAAAATTTCGACCTAAAAGTTCGGATCCATGACCTGCAACCAGGGGACAGGGTTTTGTTGAGAAACTTGGGTGTCCCGGGAAAACACAAGTTGGCAGACCGCTGGAAGTCCCAACCTTATGTTATCTGCAAGCAACTGCCAAACCTTCCTGTGTACCAAATTCGGCCTGAAGGAAGTGTGGGTCCATTGAAGGCTTGGCATCGGAACCATTTGCTGCCTCTCTCTGAAGCGGTTCGTATGCCCCCTGTGGAAGACCTGTCAGTGGCCCCTTCGACTTCTCGCCGGTCCAGACCAGTTACCAGATCTCAGACGACGCTCCCAGATGAGGGAGAGGGAAGTTCTCCATCTGAAGATTTGGAAGATGAAGAGGAGGTACCCGACTGGTTGTGGTCATCTCAGTTGCCAGAACCCACACCTGCCTCCCTGTCTTCATCTGACTTGGCTGATAGAGGAGCCCTTCGGGCAGAAGCCCCTGAATTCATACCCTTTCATATGCTTCCAGAAGAAGTAGCTGAGTATAAAGATCCTGAGGAGGAGGTTGCACCCTTCTCTGAAGAAGAACTGACCGCTCTTGAACCATCAGGTTCCTCTGTGTTGGAACATGAGGAGGTGGACATTGAAGAATCCTCAGAAGTGCCTGATCCTAGTACCTCTGAGAGCATGCCTCCACGGGAACAGAGGGAAAGGAGAGTCATTCACCCACCTAAGAGACTGACCTATGATCAATTGGGTGAATGTTAGGAAGAAGCTGTTTTTACCTCCAAAAGACCTTCTGACCAGCCTAGCTCTTCCACTGTAGATTTGGTGGGGGACAACCCTAGCTCACCCCCAGGCACATCTGTACAAGCCACCCAAGTTTTGGGGGTCTGTGAGAGATCATGAGAGCAAAGTATTGAAGTAGAAAACGTTTGCATTTAAGTTTGTACATAAGGATATTGGGTTTGGCCATTATAATAAGCACAGTTTTTGATGTTCACAGTTTGGTTTACTTTGTGAGTTAATGTTTGTGCACATTTTGTTGCTCTGACCTCACTATATGTTTTTTTTTTTCTTTTCTCACCTTTTGATGTTTTTTCTTTATTTTACAACACAAACTTTAAGATGTAAGTGTTTAAGAAATTGCAAATGCACATGTGCTTTTTAAAGGAGCACTATATAAAAGCACTAGAAATCAGCACTATATTAACACTGTAGAAATCACCTATTTGTTTATTAATTGCACTTTATCGTTTTACTGTTTGCACTATTTACAGAATACAAACTTGGAAATATTCAGATTGATTTATTTCAGCGAAATGTTAATGTTTTGTTGTATAATGCCAACCTATGCACTAGGGTACATACTGTTGACCTCTTTGGGGACCAAAGTTTCTCAAGTGGGGGGAGTGTGTAGCGGGGTTAAATATGCCTAAAGATACTGTTTGATATGTGAGAAGGAACTAGCTCCCTCTAGTGGTAGCTGCATGGAATTTCCCGGGCTGTGACTTCCTTTTGGTGAGATGAAGAAACTACATCTCCCATGCTGCTTTGCAAGATCCAGGGTGCACGGCTGCACCGCACGGCACTATGGGGGAAGTTATTTAAAGGAAGAGAGAGGCTAAGCCGGGGGGGGCGCCTTTCTGCGCTGGACTCTGAGGAACCAGCGAGCGAGAGTGGAGGACTGATGCTGGATATTGGGCCAAAGCCTCTTAGCCTGGAGGGACGACGTTGAACCGTCCCATCTTAAGCACGAGGCGGATTCCTGGAGGTCATACTGCTGTTTGCAGAGATCGGAAGTCATCCGCTAGAAAGACCTCGCGCGGCTGGCATATAGCCAAAGGACTGAGACCGCAGTGGAGCGTGCGAAGGAGAAACTTCTGTTGGTGAGAGGGCACATGCCCAATAACTGACTTTATCTGCCAAAGAGACAGCTTTATCTACAGATAGCGGTAGCGCAACAGGAGGTGATAAACCCTGGGGTTTATCAGCATACCCTCTCAGGAGACTCATAGACAAACAATAAAGTCTGAAAAGGAGTCGCCAGAGGCTTATCTCTCTCGCAGAAGTTGTTGCTCAGTTACACAGACACCCTGCGGTGACAACTAACAGGTCGCTGTCCTTCTCTCTCTTGATCTTCATTTCCTAATTTGGATTACAAATGAGCTCTATTCAATAACCTTGCTAGCGAAGATCAAGAAGAAAGAAGAGAACTCTGGGGGAAGGACTCAGATAGGCCTACCTATCTGGTACTGTGTCTAGCCTTAATGAAGGAGGAGTGTGGGGGTATTTCTCTTATCTTTTTAAAGTTGTTTTAAGTAACCTTTTATGGGCTTGTATGGTATTGTATCTCCCTTACTCAATTTGATACATAGTAAACTAAGTTTTGATTGATTGCAATCCTGTGTGCTGTTCCATTGTGTCACCCAGAAGGACTACTGTTAAAGAAGGTGACGGGGTACTGTTGCATATTGAAGTACTGTGTTCCAGCTTGTGTATCATTTTGATAGTCCAGTCCTATTCTGGGTCAGTTGTGCCTGAGGAGGGATCGAGCCAATTTGATTGGGTTGTTAGGCAGGGAGTAGACCCAATAACATACTCAGCAGCTCCTGCGGGGGTGGTGCTACATTTGTATGTATGTATGTTCTTTATTTATTATAGTCAGGAAATGTGATTATTATAACATGTTTTTATTAAAGTGGAACTTAACTCTTTAAATCAGCATTAGCTTTTTTTTGTAATCCTTATGCTGATAGCCTAAGTAAACAGTTCGGAATGTATAATATATTTTCTTGATTTAAACTTTTTTTTACATTTTTTCAGTTACTTCCTGGTTTCTGGCCTAGGTTAAAATGATATACATACATCCCAGCAGTCTTCAGGAGGGGAGGAGGGGTTTTCTCGGCTAAGCACACTCTCCTGCCTGTATGCCTGGACAGATGGATTCCAGGAAGAACATGCTACACCTACTTTTACTCAAGATGGCCACAGCTAGAAATTCTAGGGGATGTTTTTAGAAAAGTTTTCTCAACAAAATAAAGCATATGGATGTGGGGATTTGATTTGAATACTAACAACTATGAGGGGGTTAGCTCGGCAGGGGGACTGTATGACCTCCTGGAAGAGGGAAGTTAGGAGGGGTAGAAGGGGACAAGGCAAGGAGGCTGATCCTGGGCTGGAGCACCCCAATAGATACGCCCCGTTGTGTGATGTTGGGGAAACCAGTCAGGGACCAGCATTGCTGGCAGGGGAAGAACTCCTCCAGTGAGGCCGGGAGAAAGGGAAAGGAAAGACAGGTGCTGGTGGTAGGGGACTCAATTATTAGAAGGACAGATAGTGTAATCTGTGACAAAGACCGTGTGCGCCGAACAGTCTGTTGTTTGCCGGGCGCTCGGGTTCGGCACATCGCGGATCGGGTGAACAGATTATTGGGTGGGGCTGGGGAAGACCCAGCTGTCATGGTACACGTGGGTACCAATGACATAGGCAGAGGAAGATGGAGAGTCCTAAACGATTTCAGGGACTTAGGCGCTAAGTTGAGGAGTAGGACCTCCAAGGTAGTATTTTCCGAAATACTACCTGTACCTCGAGCCACACCAGAGAGGCAGCGGGAGATTAGGGAAGTTAACGAGTGGCTGAGGAGCTGGTGTAGTAAGGAGGGTTTCGGGTTCCTGGAGAACTGGGCCGACTTCTCAGTCGGCCATCGGCTCTTTGGTAGGGACGGATTGCACCTAAATGGGGAGGGTGCAGCCGTACTGGGTGAGAGGATGGCCAAAAAGTTAGAGGGGCTTTTAAACTAGGGAATGGGGGGGAGGGTACAGATGTAGAATTAGCCAGTGGAAAGCAAGATTCAGAGGGCAGAAATGGGGGCATTAGCGGTAGGGTGTTCGGAGCTCCTAAACCCAGGGTGGGTATGGGGAAAAATCAAGAGAGCAGCCTAAAAACATCAAATGAGGATATATGTAACCGATCAAAATTAAGAGGTTTGTATACCAATGCCAGAAGCCTGGCCAACAAGATGGGAGAGCTGGAGCTACTGATGTTTGAGGAGGACTTAGATTTTGTGGGGATAACTGAGACTTGGTTTGACAGCTCTCATGACTGGATGGCGACCATTCAGGGGTATTCCCTTTATCGCAGGGATAGAGAAGGTAAAAAAGGGGGAGGGGTATGTCTGTATATTAAGAACAGTATACAGGTAAATATGAGGGATGATATTAATAATGGAGCTATGGATGAGGCAGGATCCCTATGGGTAGAGCTTCAAAGGGAAGGCACAGCGGGGAAGGTAATATTGGGCGTATGCTATAGGCCCCCCAACCAGAGGGAGGAGGGTGAGGCGGACCTCCTTTTACAGATAGGATTGGCAGCAAGGATGGGAAATGTCATTATAATGGGGGACTTTAATTATCCAGATATAGACTGGGCAGAAGGAACCGCACACTCAGCCAAGGCTAGGCAGTTCCTAAATGTTTTGCAGGACAATTTCATGGGTCAGATGGTGAATGCACCGACAAGAAACAATGCGGTACTTGACCTACTGATTACCAACAATACAGACCTGATCACGGATATAGAAATACGGGACAACTTAGGGAACAGTGACCATAGGTCAATAAGTTTCAGTATTAATTACAGTAATAGGAAGCAGAGGGGTAATATAAGGACACTGAATTTCAAAAGAGCCAATTTCCCTAAACTGCGCTTGCTGCTAGAAAATATCAATTGGGATAGAACCCTGGGAACAAAGAACATGGAGGAAAAATGGGAGTGCTTCAAGAGCATACTAAACAGGGGGATTAGCCAGTGCATTCCAAAGGGAAATAAATTTAAAAGAGCAAAAATAAACCCTGGGTGGCTAAACTCCAACAGAAAAATGTATATTAGTGCTAAAGAAAAGGCCTTCAAAAAATACAAGACTGAGGGGTCATTGGCAGCATTTAAGCATTACAAAGAGTGTAATAAGAAATGTAAAGATGAAATCAGGGCGGCTAAAATAGAACACGAGAGACATATAGCGGAGGAGAGTAAAAAGAACCCCAAGAAGTTCTTTAAGTATATAAACAGTAAGAAAGCGAGGCCAGAACACATTGGCCCCATAAAACATGATAAAGGAAATCTGGCCACTGAGGACAGAGAAAAGGCGGAAGTGTTAAATCATTTCTTCTCTTCAGTCTTCACAAAAGAATCGGGGGGCTACACGAACCCAGCTTGTAAGGCCGAACTAAATAATACACCTCAGGAAGTGCCGCCATGGTTAACAGAAGATAGACTTAGAGCTAAACTAGAGAAACTTAACATAAATAAATCCCCGGGACCGGATGGCTTGCACCCGAGGGTTCTTAATGAGCTCAGCCAGGTGATTGCCAGACCATTATTCTTGATCTTTAAGGATAGTTTACAGACGGGTATGGTGCCAGCTGATTGGAAAAAAGCCAATGTGGTACCAATATTTAAAAAGGGGCCGAGGTGTATCCCGGGGAACTATAGGCCGGTCAGCCTAACATCTGTAGTCTGCAAAATTTTGGAGGGGATGTTAAGGGACCACATACAAGACTTTAGTAATGAAAACGGTATTCTAAGTAGTAATCAGCATGGATTCATGAAAAATCGTTCGTGCCAAACCGATCTATTAACCTTCTACGATGAAGTGAGCAGCCACCTAGATAAAGGTAAGCCTGTGGATGTGGTGTATCTGGACTTTGCAAAGGCCTTTGACACCATTCCCCACAAACGATTACTGTACAAACTAAGGAAGGTAGGTATGGACCAGAAGGTGAGTACCTGGATAGAGAACTGGCTCCAGGGGAGAGTACAGAGGGTGGTGATTAATGGGGAGTACTCGGATTGGGCGGGTGTGGAAAGTGGGGTCCCCCAGGGTTCTGTCCTGGGACCAATCCTGTTTAATTTGTTCATAAATGATCTAGAGGAGGGGATATCTAGCACAATCTCAGTATTTGCAGATGATACTAAACTAGGCATGCCAATATCTTCTATGCAGGATGTGGAAACCTTACAAGCAGACCTAAACAAAATAACGGGGTGGGCAACTACATGGCAGATGAGGTTTAATGTTGATAAATGTAAAGTAATGCACTTGGGGGCCAGAAACCAGAAAGCAAGCTACTCACTAGGGGGGGGGGGGGAACCTCTGGGTGAGTCTAGGATGGAAAAGGACTTGGGGGTACTGGTAGACAACAAGCTTGGCAGTGGCATGCAATGCCAAGCCGCCGCAAGCAAAGCCAACAGAATACTGGGATGTATAAAAAAGGGGATTCACTCCAGAAATAAAGAGATTATTCTCCCACTCTACAAGACTCTGGTCCGGCCACATCTGGAGTATGCTGTCCAGTTCTCGGCACCGGTCCTCAGGAAGGATGTGCTGGAACTGGAGAAAGTCCAGAGAAGGGCAACAAATATAATTAGGGGAATGGAGGACATCAGCTATGAGGAAAGACTACAAGCACTGAACCTTTTCTCTCTGGAGAAAAGACGATTGAGGGGGGATATGATATCAATGTACAAATACTGTACTGGTGACCCGAGCATAAGGAACAAACTATTCAGAGAAAGGAGATACAATAAGACACGTGGCCACTTACTAAAACTAGAGGAAAGGCGGTTTAACCTTAAAGTGCGTAAGGGGTTCTTCACTGTAAGAGCGGTAAGGATGTGGAATTCTCTTCCACAAGCAGTCGTATCAGCAGGGAGCATTGATAGTTTCAAAAAACTATTAGATGGACACCTTAAAGACCACAACATACAGGGGTATACAATGTACGGTTAAAAGCAAACACACACACGCATCATAGGTTGAACTGGATGGACTGTTGTCTTTTTTCAACCTCACTAACTATGTAACTATGTAAGAGTTCACTACACCAAAAATGAGGCACAGCATACAGTTTTAAAGGTGAACAACAAAAAGGGGTGGTTTATATACAATATTTACAAAACCATAAATGGCAAAAAAAAAAGGAAAATATGAAAATAAACCCTTGCCAATTTGGCAACTTACTACACAGGTTGTTTCCCTAGCTGACAACTAGGCGCAGCCTTGTGCTGCCCCTAGCACTTATCTCCGTGTCTAATGCCTCGTACACACGCATCGATTATTGGCCAGGAATTTTTGGCCAACGTCCGATCGGCCGATTTTCGGCTTGTTAGTATGATGCTTTCGACAACCGACTCCGACTTTTCAGCCGAATAAAATCTGGTGTGCAGGCTATAAAATTTTTGTTGGCTGTCAACACAACGGCCGATTTTCTGTCAGTCAGTACAGACTTCGGCAGACAAAAATCTGATGAGCAAGACTGGGCATGCTCAGAGAAGAAAAAACACACGGAAAGTCAACCAGCACACGACATCACTTCTGAAGTAGATTTTTGTTGGCCGAGAAAATTCGTGTGCAGTCTAGGCACATTCCAACCAACAAAACACCACTCTGGCCAAAAGTCGGACGATCGGTCGGCCGATAATCGTTGCGTGTACGAGGCATAAGAGGATTGCCACACAGGCTCTCTCACCGCACAAGTAGGTCTCAAGCTCCCCAGTTTACACAGGCAACAAACTGCTTCCAGGGTGGAGCTCCTCTCTAGGCATGCTGGGGATTTTTGTAAAGAACCTAATGAGCCAACTCACCTCAGCTGGTCTCATTAGGTTCTACCACTTGATAACTCAGCACTTCCCCCTAGTGGAACAACTCTGCATAAAGTCTAAATCTAGGACACACATATATCCCATCCTGGATGCAACCGGGCGATTTTACCTGTCTGCTGTCACACAACTAATTAAATAGAGTTTTCAGTTTGTGGTGCACAGATACGGTTAGTTCAGCGTTAAAGAGGTATACAATGTACAGAATTCAGGGCCAACTTGAACGCAGGGCAAAGGGGGCAGCTGCCCTGGGCCCAGTCATTGTTGTGGGGCCGAAAGCAACTGAACTGCCCCTGGAGCCCATGCTGCCTGCAGATAGTTGATAGGTGGATTTGGCTATTACTCAGGAGATGAGGGCAGAATTAAATGTTGGGGCGCTGGTGATTGGTTGGCTATTATGTCTGTAGCCTGTGCTGTGACTGGCCAGCTCGGTATGGCAAACCTTGCCTGGGGAGAGCACCTGGCAGTCCCACAACAAGCTGCAGACCATCAGCCCACTGAAGAACTTTTTCACCAGAAGGGTTCGGCAGGGTGTGCCTAGTGTTCGCCTCACATCCTTTGGATACTATAAAGGTTAGACCCCTGGGGGGGAAAGCAAAGTACGGGTCTGTGGAGGGAGGGAAGGGGGTCCTGTGTAATGATGGGGGTAGTAGGAGGAGGGGTCCTGTGTAATGATGAGGGTAGTATGCGGGGATGGGGTCCTGTGTAATGATGAGGGTAGTATGCGGGGATGGGGTCCTGTGTAATGATGAGGGTAGAGGGGGCCCTGTGTAATGATGGGGCTTGTATGGGGAAGGGGGTCCCGTGTAATGATGGGGGTTGTATGGGGAGGGGGATCCTGTGTAATGATGGGGGTAGTATGTGGGAGGCAGTCCTGTGTAATGATGGGGCATGTATGGGGAAGGGGGTCCTGTGTAATGATGGGGGAAGTATGCGGAGGAGGTCCTGTGTAATGATGGGGTTGTATGGGGAAGGGGGTCCAGTGTAATAATGAGGGTAAAGGGGGGTCCGTTGTAATGATGAGGCTTGTATGGGGAAGGAGGCCCTGTGTAATGATGGAGGTAGTATGGGGGATGGGGTCCTGTCTAATGATGGGGGTAGTATTGGGGAGTAGGTCCTGTGTAATGATGAGGGTAGAGGTGGTCCTGTGTAATGATGGGGGTTGTATGGGGAAGGGGGTCCTGTGTAATGATGGGGGCTTGTATGGGGAAGGGTGTCCTGTGTAATGATGAGGGTTGTATGGGGGAGGGGTCCTGTGTAATGATGAGGGTAGAGTGGGTCCTGTGTAATGATGGGGGTTGTATGGGGGGGGGTCCTGTGTAATGATGAGGGTTGTATAGGGGAGGGGGTACTGCGTAATGATGGGGATTGTATGGGGGAGGGGCTCCTGTGTAATTATAGGGGTAGTATGGTGAAGGGGGTCCTGTGTAATGATGGGGGTTGTGTGGGGAAGGGGGTCCTGTGTAATGATGGGGGTTGTATGGGGAAGGGAGTCCTGTGTAATGATGGGGGTTGTATGGGGGAGGGGGTCCTGTGTAATAATGGGGGTTGTATGGGGGAGGGGGCCCTGTGTAATGATGGGGGTTGTATGGGGGAGGGGTCCTGTGTAATGATGAGGGTACAGCGGGTCCTGTGTAATAATGGGGGTTGTATGGGGGGGTCCTGTGTAATGATGGGGATTGTATGGGGGAGGGGGTCCTGTGTAATAATGGGGGTTGTATGGGGGGGTCCTGTGTAATGATGGGGGGTTGTATGGGGGAGGGGGTCCTGTGTAATAATGGGGGTTGTATGGGGAAGGGGGTCCTGTGTAATGATGGGGGTTGTATGGGGGAGGGGGCCCTGTGTAATAATGGGGGTTGTATGGGGGAGGGGGCCCTGTGTAATGATGGGGGTTGTAAGGGAGAGGGGTCCTGTGTAATGATGAGGGTAGAGTGGGTCCTGTGTAATAATGGAGGTTGTATGGGGGAGGGGGGTCTTGTGTAATAATGGGGGTTGTATGGGGGAGGGGGCCCTGTGTAATGATGGGGGTTGTATGGGAGAGGGGTCCTGTGTAATGATGGGGGTTGTATGGGAGAGGGGTCCTGTGTAATGATGGGGGTTGTATGGGAGAGGGGTCCTGTGTAATGATGAGGGTAGAGCGGGTCCTGTGTAATGATGGGGGTTGTATGGGGGGGGGGTCCTGTGTAATGATGGAGGTTGTATGGGGGAGGGGGTCTTGTGTAATAATGGGGGTTGTATGGGGGAGGGGGCTCTGTGTAATGATGGGGGTTGTATGGGAGAGGGGTCCTTTGTAATGATGGGGGTTGTATGGGAGAGGGGTCCTGTGTAATGATGGGGATTGTATGGGAGAGGGGTCCTGTGTAATGATGAGGGTAGAGCGGGTCCTGTGTAATGATGGGGGTTGTATGGGGGGGGGGGTCCTGTGTAATGATGGGGTTTGTATGGGGGGGGGGAACCTTTGTAATGATGAGGGTTGTATAGGGGAGGGGGTACTGTGTAATGATGGGGGTTGTATGGGGAGGGGATCTTGTGTAATGATGGGGGTTGTGTGGGGAAGGGGGTCCTGTGTAATAATGGGGGTTGTGTGGGGAAGGGGGTCCTGTGTAATAATGGGGGTTGTATGGGGAAGGGGGTCCTGTGTAATAATGGGGGTTGTATGGGGGGGGGTCCTGTGTAATAATGGGGGATATATGGGGGAGGGGGCCCTGTGTAATGATTGGGGTTGTATGGGGGAGGGGGCCCTGTGTAATGATGGGGGTTGTGTGGGGAAGGGGGTCTTGTGTAATAATGGGGGTTGTATGGGGGGGGGGTCCTGTGTAATGATGGGGTTTGTATGGGGGGGGGGAACCTTTGTAATGATGAGGGTTGTATAGGGGAGGGGGTACTGTGTAATGATGGGGGTTGTATGGGGAGGGGATCTTGTGTAATGATGGGGGTTGTGTGGGGAAGGGGGTCCTGTGTAATAATGGGGGTTGTGTGGGGAAGGGGGTCCTGTGTAATAATGGGGGTTGTATGGGGAAGGGGGTCCTGTGTAATGATGGGGGTTGTATGGGGGAGGGGGCCCTGTGTAATGATGGGGGTTGTATGGGGGAAGGGGTCCTGTGTAATAATGGGGGATATATGGGGGAGGGGGCCCTGTGTAATGATTGGGGTTGTATGGGGGAGGGGGCCCTGTGTAATGATGGGGGTTGTGTGGGGAAGGGGGTCTTGTGTAATAATGGGGGTTGTATGGGGAAGGGGGTCTTGTGTAATAATGGGGGTTGTATGGGGAAGGGGGTCCTGTGTAATGATGGGGGTTGTATGGGGGAGGGGGCCCTGTGTAATGATGGGGGTTGTATGGGAGAGGGGTCCTGTGTAATGATGGGGGTTGTATGGGAGAGGGGTCCTGTGTAATGAGGGTAGAGCGGGTCCTGTGTAATGATGGGGGTTGTATGGGGGGGGGTCCTGTGTAATGATGGGGGTTGTATGGGGGGAGGTCCTGTGTAATGATGGGGGTTGTATGGGGGAGGGGGTCCTGTGTAATGATGAGGGTTGTATAGGGGAGGGGGTACTGTGTAATGATGGGGTTTGTATGGGGGAGAGGATCTTGTGTAATGATGGGGGTATTATGGGGTGGGGGGTCCTGTGTAGTGATGGGGGTTGTATGGGGAAGGGGGTCCTGTGTAATGATGGGGGTTGCATGGGGGAAGGGGCCCTGTGTAATAATGGGGGAGGGGGCCCTGTGTAATGATTGGGGTTGTATGGGGGAGGGGGTCCTGTGTAATGATGGAGGTAGTATAGGGAAGGGGGTCCTGTGTAATGATGGGGGTTGTATGGGGGTGGGGGGCCTGTGTAATGATGGAGGTAATATGGGGAAGGGGGCCCTGTATAATGATGGGGGTTGAATGGGTGAGGGGGGCCTGTGTAATGATGGGGGTAGCATGGGGAAAGGGGTCCTGTGTAATGATGGGGGTTGTATGAGGGAGGGAGTCCTGTATAATGATGGGTTAGTATGGGGGAGGGGGGGGTCTGTGTAATGATGGGGTTTTATGTGGGAGGGGGGGCCTGTGTAATGATAGGGGGAGTATGGGGGAGGGGGTCCTGTTTAATGATGGGGGTTGTATGGGGAAAGGGGAACCTGTGTAATGATAGGGGTTGTATGGGCATGGGGGACCTGTGCAATGATAGGGGTTGTATGGGGGAGGGGGTCCTGTGTAATGATGGGGGTTGTATAGGGGAGAGGTCCTTTGCAATGATGGGGGTAGAATGGGGGAAGGGTCACAGCATGGGGCTCTGAAGGAACAGAACCAGCGGCTGTTCCTTCAGAGCGCATGCACCAGTGATGTCCCTGGCTGCATGCAAAATAAATATCTCCTAAACGGTGCACGTTTAGGAGATATTTACAGTACCTATAGGTAAGCCTTATCATAGTCTTACCTGTAGGTACAAGTTATAGAGGAAGCTTTACTTCCTCTTTAAGACCAGTATGACTTGTCATGCGATTTGACCGTTCAAAATCACATGACAAGTCGCACCCTATTTGTGCCTATGGAACCGTTCAAATTGGTGCGACTCTGACTTGCACTAATTTGAAAAAGGTTCCTGCACTATTTTTATGTGCAACTTGCATTAACATCTGTGCATGAAATTGCACAGATGTCGGCAAGCCGCCCATGAAATTGCACTGACTGGCTGCTTTTAAATCGCACTGAAGTAGTGCGGTTTCAAAGCCATGTTCAGTATGAACCGGGGGGTTAATGTGTGTTTTTAATACTTGTGTTGGGATTCACTTGAACAAGATTGTTTTTTTCTGGAATTTAAACCTAATAATCTGGGATGTCTATGTTTCAGGATGCTGGGAAGTATGCCGTTCCTGGTCGTGTCCTATTTCTTCTTGTGGTTTGTCCCGTCATTTGTGACCGGAAGAGTCCTGTGGTATTTAATCTTCTTCTGTTCATTTCAAGCCCTCAGCACGGTGAGTAACATGGTGGTGACGCTGTATCCACTCATATACTCAGATCAGGCTATTCAGCTTTCTCCATAATAAAAAGTCTGGTCAGCAGTGTTTTTGAAGTATGCAACTTGGTTGTAGGTTTAACCACTTGCCGACTGCCGCACGACTATATACTGCGGCAGTCAGCCTCTCCTGGGCAAAGTGACGTATGGGTACGTCACTCGCCCACAAGTCTGTAGGTGACGAGCGCGGACTAGTATACCCATTGGAAGATTTCCCCTCTATTACTTTTCTGAGGACAACCCAAAATTTGGGATTTTCCTATACTTTTGTAGTGCCCCCAACCTCCAGGGCCTGGTGGTGACCCCCAGAGACAAGGAGGGCAGACATTCCTCTTCAGGGTGCAGGTTACTAGGGATGGTGGGTGGTGTACAAGGTAGAAAATGGGCGCCAGTCACTTTTATGCTTGAACAAAGAAGAAAAATGTGGGAGAGAGAGTAGAGCACAGGACACCCTTAGTGAAAAACAGCAGCAGACTTGCAGATCGGCAGACTCCTTGGACAAAAATGTAGAAAAGGTAGACAGCAGTACAGAAAAAGAGCCTTTAAGCTGGAAACAGCAATCCGTACTTTGTAGCATAAGCTGTCTCCTATAGCAACAATATTCAACCTACCTTCTTCTTGGATGAGTTCTACCCTGAAGTTTTCCCAGCCACTTCATAGTCCCCAGCTCATGAAGAGTCACCTCTGGTACTTCCTCAGAATTCCATCCTTCTCAGTATTGCCTCCAGGCAGTGCGCAGGCTCGCCCTTGCAAAGCCTTGATCACATGGCTAAGCCTCAGGCTTTAGGCCTATCCAGCAGCAGCTGTTCCTCACACACCCACCCAGAAAGGACCAAGACCACCTGACATCCTCCAAATAAATACCTTCTCCCAGTATGCTCAGCAACCAGTATGAATGACTAAGAAAAGTATACATATTCATAACCTAGACTCATTGTAATTCATCACACTAATGCCAAAGGTAACAGTGCCACCTATTGACCAAAGGGAGAAACCACACCTAAACCAGGCTTAGGAGGAAAATCCAATGATCACAAAGAGTATAAATTAGCCAGGCTAGCTACCACCCAGCACAGCTAAATTTATTAGCAGCCCTTTTTATGACTAGGGTGCTACACTTTCAATGATAATGGAAAACAGGACAAATAGAGAGGGTGAATCTCACTAACATGGACAAGTACAGCAATAAAAACTGATAAGTGTTCTAATCCCTCTCCATTCTATCCAAACCTCCAAAAAAAATCTTTGCCTTTAGTTATACTTTAATGCCTATTTATCAAATTGTGTGTAGGAAACTTTGTTTAGATCTTGTTGTCCTTCTACTTAATTCCTGCATAGTTCACTGTAACAATGAAAGGAAAAATGTTGTTTGTTTGAGATACAAGAACAATTCTTTACTGAACAAATAGACCTCACTGGCTCACTGCACTTTGCATTTCCTCAATCTTTTCCCCTTCACCTTTGTCAACCATTAGATACATGTAAAGTGACGGCTGTAGATGTCCCTTTAATCTTCAACCTTCCCTGATAATGACACCTTTTTCTTCTAATGATAAGTGAATATGCCAAAATTATATTTAAAGGCATTAAAAAAAATGGAAAAAAACTTGAATTTCAAATATGATTTGTACTGAAGTCAGTGAGGAATCATGTTTAAATGTAAGAAAGGGAAGGTAGGGTGATGGTGCTGCCTAGTAATGAAAGATATTGTAGGGTGTCAATAAAGTGCTGATGAAAAATAAAAATATGTATAATGCAGTGTAAGTCCAGAATATGGGAAAAGAGCACTATAAGTACAGCTATATAGTATGAACCAGAAATAAAATGTCATAAATAAAGATGTACTAATGTACAAATATACCTAGTTGACATATGGAAGTGACATGTGCATATATGTGTAGAAAAAGTGTGACCATTAAGGGGTATAATAAAAATGTGGTACAACTAAGACAGTATGAACAATAAGTATAAATATGAATAAATACCAATGTTTAAAGTGATATGTGCATAGATGGCTTCACAAATTATTGATCAAAACATAAGCTATATGAAAAATCGAAATCATACAGTATAAAACTATCAACAGATTAAAGTGCTCTGTGCATACCCAAATACCCCAAATGAAACCATAAACTAGGGTATAGAGGTGAAGTGACAATAAATATATAAGTCCAATATTAGTGATTGGTGCCTATAAAACAAGTGCAGTGACCGTAGAAAAAATATATATAGATGTGATAGACAAAGTTTAATATTGGTAGCAGGTGACAATCTTCGTATAACCAACTGTAAAGGGTGACCCCGTGGTGGGCAGTGAGGTGCTGAGTGACCCCTCTAGTGAATAGCACACTCACCAGAAATACCCACCCAACACAGGGGTATAGAGCGGGTATATAAATGTATCCTGTGGCCAGAAGGATCCTGGTGTCCTCTACAGATCCTAAATGAGGACATCCTGGAAAATCTCTGGAGGGTCCTAGATGAAAGGAAGGTTCCCCAAGGAGAGTGGCCGGGATCTAATGGGCTCCTGCCAGTAGGAAGCGGGCTTCCAAATATCCACAGGTATCACTCGTAGTAATAAACCAGGGTATAAGGAATAACGGAAAGGCACATAGTGTGATACCGTATAAACAGGTTTATTAATAGTTAAAACATAAGAGAGGTACTCACATATGTGGAGAAAGATATAGACATATAATCATGCAGGTGGAGCGCAAATGCGGTCCAAGCCTCGATCTCGAAACCGGAAGTGATGCGACACGCTGTACGCGTTTCTTAACAATACCTCTTCAGCAGCGTCGGGTCACTTCCGATATCTTCCCTAATATACATGCGGTAACTAGGCAACAGATTGTAAACAGGTCTGATGAATAATCCGAAGGCGGGGCTGCAAAAAGCGGACTACACTAAAATGGAGGTATTTGGTAATATGAATCTGAATCATAGATAAGCCATATGAATATACTTGACTGGTGCCAATACAGAACCCGGACTTAATGATCTGTATATATCGCACATATGCCAAAGAATATGTATATTAGACCTGGACCGAAAAACTATACATTTAAATTTGTTCGGAGCCTACGTAAATTGCATGTATATAATCAGGAAGAGGAAAATATCATAAATGTGGGTAAATTACCTAGATCACTGAATAGCATTATTTTACATTGTACATAAAGTTTATTATTAATGGAAAAATAAGAAAAATTAGAAAGAAACAGTATTAAAATAAGAATATTGGTAATGATGGAAATTAAAATGCTGTAAGAGGGTGAGGAGGACATCTAGTGGTATATAATAGGAAGTGGGATGGCAATATAACAAAAGACGGTAAGATTATATTTTGACAAGGTATCAGGGGATGTGCTGTATTAATAAACGATAAATAGTGTTGGACAAGGTATCATAAAATGTAATAAATATTAAATACTGATAATGTGAAAAGTGTGTGAAATAAATAAAATGAATCAATATAAAAAAATCAATATCAACTATAAAAAATATATATGAATATATATGAAGTGAGTACTACAAGAGCGTAGTAAGTTAAAACACACACAAATACAATATAATATGGAAGGCCTTGAACTAGCGATGTCTCATAACTTTTTCTGGTACAACCGGGACTACTACTTACAAACTAAAGGAGTAGCCATGGGAGCCAAGTATGCGCAGAGTGTCGCTAATCTACTCATGGATATGCTGGAAGAAAACTCTGTTTACACCCAACATATTCCAGAACTTATTTTTGACAGACGATATATAGATGATATCATTTGGAAAGGCACTGAAGACACCTTACAAGAATTCTTCTGCAGACTCAACAATAATCCCTATGGGATCAAGTTTACAGGGAATTGGAGTCAAGAACGGATTAATTATCTGGATTTGCATATTTTTAAGGACCAACAGATTTTAAAAAGTAAGACTTTTAAAAAGTACTGACAGGAATGGGTATATACCCATTACGAGCTGTCCTCATCCAAATTGTAAAGGAAATATCCCAAAGGGTCAATTTATCCGAATGAGGTGAAATTGTGACAACCTTGATGATTTCTTGATACAATCGGAAACATTACTTAACAGATTCGTTGAAAAGGGATACAACAAAGAAATACTACTTAAAACTAGGGAAATGGTATCACATATGAACAGAGAAGATTTATTAGTAAATAAGAATCACTCGCACAATAAAAGAGAAGACACAGCTTTCATCACCGGTTTCCATAGAAATTTTAGGGAGACGGAACGCATCATCAAGAAGTATTGGCCGATATTAAAGTCAGATAGAACTTTATCAAAAATATTACCTAGTAAACCAAAGTTTATATATAGGAAAGCACCCTCTCTACGGAACTAATTGGTTCACAACGTGATAGACCCCCCTAAGTCAGGTAAAATGTTTAACGATCTAAAAGGATTCATCAGATGCAATAGATGTCTTGTGTGTAAAACCAATAGACGACAACCTAGAAAAACTTTAAAATTTAAATCCAGAGCAAATGGAGAAGATTTTAATATCAATAAGTTAATTACCTGTCGTACTGATCACGTTACGTACCTCATCGAGTGCCCGTGTCGGCTACAATATGTCGGTACGACCACTAGGCCCCTATATGTTAGAATAAGGGAACATATTAAGAATATAAGAAAAGGTTTTCCCAAACATAGTCTGTCTAGACATTTTGCAGAGAAACATAACAAGGATCCTAGTGGTCTTACCTTCTGCGGCATCGACTCCATATCCGGACACTGGCGAGGAGAAAACAAAAAGATAACAATTTCCAAAAACGAGACGTCCTGGATATATAGGTTGAACACAGTACAACCCAGAGGCCTCAATTTAGACATTGATCTTAATTGTTTTATTTCCAATTTTTAACACTTTTACCATTTACCCATTTTTTACCATCTCTGAGTTTTTTCATATTTTTTATATTTTTCACATTTTTATACTTCATATATATTTTATAACAAAATATATATATATTTTCTTTAAATTTTTTCCTCATATTTTCATATTTTTATATTTTTAATATATATATATTTATAAGTGTGTATTTTTTAGCGTGTATTTTATGTCTATACATACCTATGTGTGTATACATTTTTTACATGTGGAACCCATTTACATACTCACTTCATATATATTTTTTATAGTTTTTTTTATATTGATTTTTTTATATTGATTTATTTTATTTATTTCACACACTTTTCACATTATAAGTATTTGATATTTATTACATTTTATGATACCTTGTCCAACACTATTTATCTTTTTTTAATACAGCACATCCCATGATACCTTGTCAAAATATAATCTTACCGTCTTTTAATATTGCCATCCCACTTCCTATTATATACCACTAGATGTCCTCCTCACCCTCTTACAGCATTTTCATTTCCATCATTACCAATATTCTTATTTTAATACTGTTTCTTTCTTATTTTTCCATTAATAACAAACTTTATGTAAAATGTATAATAATGCTATTCAGTGATTTGGGTAATTTACCCACATTTATGATATTTTCCTCTTCCTGATTATATACAAGCAATTTACGTAGGCTCCGAACAAATTTAAATGTATAGTTTTTCTGTCAAGGTCTAATATACATATTCTTTGGCATATGTGCGATATATACAGATCATTATTATTATTATTATTATACAGGATTTATATAGCGCCAACAGTTTGCGCAGCGCTTTACAATGTGAGGGAAGACAATACAGTTACAATACAGTTCAAAACATTAGAGCTTACAATCTAGAAGGGGGGGTGGGTTGATGGAGAAAATGGAGGTACATTTGCTAGGTGTTGGTAGGATAGGCTTCTCTGAAACGGAGGGTTTTCAGAGATCGCCTAAAAGCTAATAGAGTAGGAGATAATCGGACGGATAAGGGTAAGGAGTTCCATAGGATTGGAGAGGCTCTGGAAAAGTCCTGGAGGCGAGCATGGGAGGAGGTGACGAGGGGGCTAGAGAGCAGGAGGTTTTGAGAGGAACGAAGAGAGCGAGTAGGTTGGTATTTTGAGACTAGGCTAGTGATGTAGCTGGGGGCTAAGCTGTGGATTGCTTTGTAAGATGTTGTTAGTATTTTGAATTTAATTAGTTGGGTAAGCTGAAGCCAGTGGAGGGCTTGACAGAGAGGAGCAGTGGACACTGAGCGATTGGTAAGGTGGATTAGTCTGGCAGCAGCATTCATGATGGATTGAAGGGGGGATAGCCTGTGTATAGGTAAGCCAACGAGAAGGGAGTTGCAGTAGTCGAGGTGCGAGATTACCAGAGAGTGAACTAGGAGTTTTGTTGTGTCTTTGGTTAGAAAGGGGCGTATTTTCGAGATGTTGCGGAGGCTGAGGCGGCAAGATTTGGACAGCGTTTGGATGTGGGGTTTAAAGGAGAGTTCAGAGTCCAGGACAACACCTAAGACCTTGGCATGCGGGGATGGGCTGATAGTAATGCCATCGTTGTTGACGGAGAAATCAGGGGAAGGGGCACGTGGTGGAGGAAAAATTATAAGCTCGGTTTTGGATGGGTTGAGTTTGAGGAAGTGGTGAGACATCCAGACCAATATATCTGATAGTAAATTAGTGATACGTGAGGAGACTGAGGGAGAGAGCTGCGGGGTGGATAGATAGTCCGGGTTCTGTATTGGCACCAGCCAAGTATATTCATATGGCTTATCTTCGATTCAGATTCATATTACCAAATACCTCCATTTTAGTGTAGTCTGCTGTTCGCAGCCCCGCCTTCGGATTACGCATCAGACCTGTTTACAATCTGTTGCCTAGTTACCGCATGTATATTAGGGAAGATATCGGAAGTGACCCAACGCTGCTGAAGACGTATTGTTACGAAACGCGTACAGCGTGTCGCATCACTTCCGGTTTCGAGATCGAGGCTTGGACCGCATTTGCGCTCCACCTGCATGATTATATGTCTATATCTTTCTCTTATGTTTTAACTATTAATAAACCTGTTTATACGGTATCACACTATGTGCCTTTCCGTTATTCCTTATACCCTGGTTTATTACTACGAGTGATACCCCGTGGATATTTGGAAGCCCACTTCCTTCTGGCAGGAGCCCATTAGATCCCGGCCACTCTCCTTGGGGAACACCAAGATCCTTTTGGCCACAGGATACATTTATATACCCGCTCTATACCCCTGTGTGGGGTGGGTATTTCTGGTGAGTGTGCTATTCACTAGAGGGGTCACTCAGCACCTCACTGCCCACCACGGGGTCACTCTTTACAGTTGGTTATACGAAGATTGTCACCTGCTACCAATATTGAACTTTGTCTATCACATCTATATATATTTTTTCTACGGTCACTGCACTTGTTTTATAGGCACCAATCACTAATATTGGACTCCTCATCACTTGTTATATACTTCTTTTGCATATATTTATCTATTTATTGTCACTTCACCTCTATACCCTAGTTTATGGTTTCATTTGGGGTATTTGGGTATGCACAGAGCACTTTAATCTGTTTATAGTTTTATACTGTATGATTTAGATTTTTCATATAGCTTTTGTTTTGATCAATAATTTGTGAAGCCATCTATGCACATATCACTTTAAACATTGGTATTTATTCATATTTATACGTATTGTTCATACTTTCTTAGTTGTACCACGTTTTTATTATACCCCTTAATGGTCACACCTTTTCTACACATATATGCACATGTCACTTCCATATGTCAACTAGGTATATTTGTACATTAGTACATCTTTATTTATGACATTTTTGTCACATTTTATTTCTGGTTCATACTATATAGCTGTACTTATAGTGCTCTTTTCCCATATTCTGGACTTACAGTGCATTATACATATTTTTATTTTTCATCAGCACTTTATTGACACCCTACAATTTCTTTCATTACTAGGCAGCGCCATCACCCTACCTTCCCTTTCTATTCATCATATAGTCTTTCTGACTATAATATAGGGAGGCTGCAGCCTAATACCTCTACATATCTATTTATATATTTTTACCCAAATAGACCATAAGTTTTAATATATATATTCATGTTTAAATGTTACTTTTAGCCCTTTGACAAGCTAGAGCCACCCAAATGGTATGGTAATCCCCCACCCTTCAAAGCTGTAAGGTATCTTTGCTAATGAAAAAAATAAAAATCAGAAATGGTACAGCAGGACAGGGACAGGGGCTGGAGGGCTGCTTTGAGGGCAAGTTGCACTTGCAGTTGGGGGTAAATCAGGTGGCTGAGCTGTGACTTTACTGGCCTCTTAAGCTGCATAGGCAGCCAGATGGGGTTGTATACTTGCAGTGGCAGCAATGCTTTTCAGCTGCAAGAAGGATGTGCCCTGTATTAAACTGTCCCTGAACATGACCCATTCAACTGAATGGGACCACGATTCAACCACTCTGCAACTGTGCAGTGGTGCAAACTTGTAGGGGTTAAAACAGGCAGTAAAGAGGTGACATATCGCCTTTTCACCACCTGTCAACTGCCTGCTGAAAAGCGATCTACTGCAGATCGCTCTTGGGAGGGAGATCAATGTATAAACAAACCCTTAAATCTGTAACCACCACAGTTCTTTTGGGTCAGCATCAACAATATTTATATTTTGGTGTGTTTGGCTTGCAAGATGAAAAACCTGTGTTCTTCGGTGCTACCATCAAACTGTGGTGCCACTGGTTAATTTGCAGCCTACGCCCCCCCCCCACCCGCCCCCCATACCTGAGGGCTGTAGCTCTAATTTTTAGGGAAAACGGATTCCTGTGCCGTTTGTTTTTGTACTTAGGCCTGCTAGTCCTGCTGTCAACCAGTAGTGTCACTGGCCATATTTTACTCCCATACCTGAGGGTTGTAGCTCTGTTTTTATTTTATTAATTAATTCATTAATTAATTAATTCATTCATTAATTTTTTTTATAATTTTTTTTTTATTTTGGAAGACACCTCCTTTTCGCTTCTAATTTTGCATTTAGGCCTGTTGGTGCTTCAAGCAAATGTCTGCCAAAAACAACACCAAAAAACATTCTTTGGGACTGCCGCTTTGCCATTTAAAGCAGGACTAGTAGTTGATGAAAACACGTGTCGCTACTAAATCTACAAGAAAAAAAGCCTTTTTTGATGGAAAGCCAAACAAATAAATGTAGTTTCGGGTGCTGCTGCTATCTGTAGGGAACGCTTACTGGCAGCTGTCAGGCTACTGACCAGAGTCCCAGGCGCACAGGGCAATATGCGTTAGTACCAAATTTCACGATCACAAATGTGATCAAAATTCAACAAGTTTGATTGAATTTTAATTGTGGAATTGGGTTTGGATTAGTTTTGGATCTTGATTAGAATTCTAATACCATTTACTTCATATCTGATCGTTTCTCCTTTTGTTTCCTTTAGATCTACCATGTCCCGTACACCACCCTGACCATGTTTCTTAGCGCAAAGCAATCAGAGAGAGATTCAGCCACTGCGTACAGTAAGTACAGGTTGTATTGGGTCTTCAGTACTATATAAAATTGCCTCAAACAAGGACTCTGTGTTAACCACAGCAACCAATTCATTTTTTCCTCTTATAGAAATTATTTTTTTTTTTTTGAGAACCCTCCTAGGTAGGTGCTAGGAAAACACATTTGGTGGCTCTGTTCTGCTTATCAGGAGAGCCAGATCTTCCAGGTGGAGCTGTTGGGCAGAAGACTTTGGGAAAAACAGTATCGTGAGTACTGAGGGATCTGCTCAAGGGTCTGCCTAGGATAGGAGACTACTCCAGAGAAGTCAGAGGATCAAGGAGCCAGCTCACACAGTGTGTTACAGGAAAGGGGGTGCCAAGTAGTTAACCCTGAAGATTAGGGACAAAGGGGGTGCCAGGCAGGGACCTGAAGTTGTTCAGCAGTAAAGCCTACCTCAGAGTACAGCTTACCTCAGGATACAGTTTATCTCAGGAAGCTCTATTGCTTCATTCACACCTGAGGGCAAAGTGAAGCAGCGGCCTAGCCGTGACAAGCTCTATTCAGCGTTACTCAGCGTTGCTCAGCATTATACAGCGTTAACCAGCGCTATTCAGCTTTATTCAAGTTGTCCCAGCCTATTGTGCACAGTTCTTTAAAGAGGTTGTAAACTCATTAACCTTTTTTTTTTCCCAACCTGAAAGAGAAACACATAATGAGCTAGTATGCATCGCATACTAGCTCATTATGAAATACCTTAGAACGAGCTCCCGCTGTGCCGCCTGCTTATCTGTATGACGGGCGACATGTTCAGTAGCCCGTCTTCTGGGATCGCGGCATCCGGCCATCTGATTGGCCGGACCCGCGATTGCATCACTCCTGCGTGCGGGAGCCGACGGTCACAGCACGGGGCTCTGAAGGAACAGCACCAGCGGCTGTTCCTTCAGAGCGCATGCGCCAGTGATGTCATTGGCTGCATGCAAAGTAAATATCTCCTAAACGGTACATGTTTAGGAGATATTTACAGTACCTATAGGTAAGCCTTATCATAGGCTTACCTAAAGGTAAAAGTTGCAGAGGAGGGTTTACTTCCTCTTTAAGTTGGAGTATCCCACTCATTCCCTTCACCTATCCAAGTTTCAAATAAAACCTAAAAACCAAAGATACTGGACTGTTTCTTGTCCGAGGTAAAACACTTGGAATAATGCCAGACTGTTCTGTTGTTGCTACTGGTAACCCAGAGGAACCTGTAACCAGCTTCCAAGGGAGTAGTGCTACAATTATTTAAAAGAACACAACAAAACAGTACACATATAACATAGACCAGTGCACATTGATGAACCCTCGCAGGGTATCACTTAAGTCATTCCATATTCAGATCAATAGAGGTAGATGAGGGTAACATCAACTTGTCAGATGGTATGTCTCCTTACAACATTCACAACTTTGTAACCATATTAGGCAGTCATAAAATGGGAATACAGTAGCGTGGCACTGTAACGCTCCTGCGTTTTTGTTATAGGCTGGATTTACAGCTGCAAAATCTCCACTCAGTAGTCATGTAGAGATGTGTTGAATACCAGATCCAACTCTCCAGGACTCATCACCGTGGGCCTGTCAGCTTCAACATACAGATATATACACACTCAATGAGATGTTCCTGGAGTGATAGGATGTATATGATAGTATGAAGGTGATGTGCTGAAGGGACAGGTGTGAACAGTGACAAGGATGGTAAGCACTTGATAGGTTTGTACAGGAGAGTTCAAGATGGTATTTAGGAATGCAGATAGGTTAGTATCGAGTATGCTAACAGGTGGTGAGGACAGCAGATGACAAATACAGGATAGACTAACCCAGTGCAAGGATAGATAGTAGTAGACAGGAGAGCTAGCAATCTATGCAGCAGTGCAGATGATAGATGGTAGTAGACAGGAGAGCTAGCAATCTATGCAGCAGTGCAGATGATAGATGGTAGTAGTCTCAAGAGCTAGTAATCTATGTAACAGTGCAGATGATAGGATAGTATGGATAGGTAGTAACAGTCCTTAATGCAATAGTAGTAGTGTAAGTTATGGAGGTTTCCCCTGCGGGGTACTTATCACTATAGTATAGTAGTAGAAGGGTCCGGTGATGAGGAAGTGATCCAGTAGCGAGATACAGGGATCAGTAGCGAGGTTCGGGTCTGAGGAAGTGATCCTGGTAGCGAGATACAGGGATCTGTAGCGAGGTTCCACAGTGAGACACGCTTGTAAGCATAGATGCAAGGCAGGTTGAACGAACATGTGAGTGAGAACGCCGGCGGTTGAAATAGCCGCTCTGCGGCGCTCAGTGATGACAGCATCGGTCTTAAAGGTGTATGCGCACCTACCAGAAGAGAATGGTGGGACGCATACATGGAATGGAAAGTGGAATAAGGGTACCAGAGGTACCAGAACATTACAGTAGTCCCCCCTTAAGGCCGGCTCCGGAAGGCCTCTAGAACTGGTTTTTCCGGGTATTTCGAGTGAAAATTGCGAATCAGTCTAGGGGCATGTATATCAGAGGTATCCAGCCAGGTGTCGTCTTGGGGCCCATAGTTCTTCCATCGTACTAGATATTAGAGTCTTCTTCTGTGGATACGAGAATCCAGAATCTCCTTTATCTCATATTCTTCTCCGCCTTCAACTTGTACAGGAGGTGGAGGTGGGATGGTAGGCCTTATTCCTTGGTTAGGAACATGTGGCTTCAATAGCGACACATGGAAGATGGGATGGATCTTGAGATCTGCAGGTAAGGTGAGCTGTACTGCAGCTTTTCCAATTAGTTTCCTGATTGGGAAGGGTCCCAAGAATAAAGGCCCAAGCTTTTTGCTAGGGATCTTTAATCTTAAATTTTTTGTTGATAGCCAAACGAGGTCCCCAATAACATACTGAGGAGAAGGTCTTCTACGAAGGTCGTAGTACCTTTTTTGTTGACTATGAGCGTGTGATATGGTAGTATTGAGTAAACCCAAAGAGTCTTTTATTTGGGTAAGGTAATCCGAGGCTACTGGGTTACTCGATGGCAGGATGCGTGGTGGAAGAAGAGTGGGATGAAACCCATAGTTCAAGTAGAACGGACTTTGCTTCGTAGTACTGTGGGTTGCATTGTTGTAAGCAAATTCCGCTAGAGGAAGGAGATCCACCCAATCATCCTGCAGGTATGATGTGTAGCAGCGTAGATATTGCTCAATGCACTGGTTGACTCTTTCAGTCTGTCCGTTGGTCTGAGGATGGTAGGGAGAAGTGAGCTTTCGCTCAATGCGTAAAATTTGACAAAGTGCTTGCCAAAATTTAGAGATAAATTGTGAACCACGGTCGGACAAAAGAGTCTTTGGAATTCCATGCAACTTGAACACATGTTTCATCAGTAGTTCCGCTGTTTGTTTGGATGAAGGTAGTCTACGGATAGCGATGAAATGTGCCATCTTTGTCAAGTGGTCCACTGACACTAGGATGGTATTAAATCCTTTGGAAGGTGGTAGTTCTACTATGAAATCTAAGGACACAACTTCCCATGGAACCTGGGGTATTGGTAGACTACAAAGTAGTCCAGATGGTTTAGTAGTGTCAATTTTGGACCTTGCACAGATGTCGCATGAAGAAACAAATTTTTGTACAGGCGTCTTCATATTAGGCCACCAAAACTGCCTGGTGAGCAAATTAAAGGTTTTCGTCATACCCATATGTCCTGCCATGGGTACATCATGTGATAACTCCAAGATCTTGGTGCGCATAGTAGGGGGTATGTAAAGTTTGTCATTGTAATAGAGGAAGCCTTCTGCATCAGTACTTAGTTGTGGTGGAGGTGAATCCATTCCTATACTGTGCAAAATCTCTTCCTTCAAGGATCGGACAACACCAATAATGCGTTCATAGGGTATTATGGGAATGGAAGGGATTTCGGCGCAGTTATCTTCGGTTAGTCGTGATAGCGCATCCGCTTTTTTTATTTTTGTCTGCAGGCGTATAGGTCACTAAGAAATTAAATCTTAAAAAGAATAATGACCATCGTACCTGCCGGTGGGAAAGAGTCTTGTTAGTCTGGAGGTATTGAAGGTTTTTATGATCTGTATATATGAGTATTGGTAACTGGGTACCTTCAAGCAGATGTCGCCAATTCTCCAGTGCCAATTTTATGGCAAGCAACTCCTTTTCACCCACTGGGTAATTCACCTCTGGGCTGCTTAGTGATTTTGAAAAGAAAGCAACTGGGTGGAGTGATGAAGTGTTTGTTGGTCGTTGGGAGAGAACTGCTCCTACTGCCATATTTGATGCATCTACCTCTAGAATATATTGGAGGGATGGGTCTGGATGGCGTAGTATGGGAACAGAAGTGAAGCTTGATTTTAACAAGCAGAAAGCTTGATTTGCTTCTTCTGACCATTTGAATGGTTTTTTTATACTTGTCAGTTGTGTGAGAGGTCTCACAATGGCGGAAAAGTTCTTGATGAACTTCCTATAGAAGTTCGAGAATCCTAGGAATCGCTGTAGGGCCTTACGAGTTGTTGGTATAGGCCAGTCTAGAATACAGGATATCTTACTCATATCCATCTTAATTCCAGTTTTGGATATGAAGTAGGCATTTTTTTAATTTCACGTATAGACTGTGTGAGAGCAGTCTGGACAACACAAGTCTTACGTTTACGTTTTATGTGTTCAGGCATAGATCGAGAATAGATAAGTATATCGTCTAGGTATACTACAACACAGACATCAAGTAAGTCTCTAAAGATGTCGTTTATGAATCTTTGGAAAGCTGCGGGAGCATTACATAGCCAGAATGGCATCACAAGGTATTCGAATAGTCCGTGTCTGGTTCTGAATGCTGTTTTCCACTCATCCCCGTCACGGATTCGGATTAGGTTGTATGCCCCTTTCAGGTCTAATTTGGTGAAATAAGTAGCCCCACGCACTTGTTCAATAAGTTCAGGGATAAGCGGCAAAGGATAGCGATCCTTTATCGTAATCGTGTTTAATTGCCTATAATCGATAATAGGCCTGAGACTGGAATCCTTATTGCGGACAAAGAAAAGTCCTGCAGCAGTGGAAGAAGTAGAAGGTCTAATGAACCCTTTTGTCAAATTCTCATCCAAGTATTCCTTGAGGTGAGAAAGTTCATCCTGTGAAAGGGGATAAACATGACCGAAAGGCAATTTGCTGTTAGGGAGTAGATCGATAGTGCAATCGTAATCCCTATGGGGAGGCAACACTTGAGCATTTTTCTCAAGGAACACTTCGGACAGATCCTGATAGCATAGTGGTGCAATTTCATCTGACACCACAGACAGAATCTTCCCATAAGATGGGAGGTTACACGTATTCTCACAATAGTGAGAAGGGAAAACCAAAGTCCGTTTTTTCCAATCTATGATTGGTTGGTGTGTGTGTAACCAGGGAAGTCCCAAAATAATAGGAAAATGGGGTGAGGATAGTATATCAAAAGTGATGGTCTCCACATGTGACTCGTTGGTAGTGGCAAGGAGTGCCTGTGTCTGGTTGGTGATTGGACCAGAAGACAGTGGAATACCATTAATGAAACTAACAGAAACAGGCTTAGATTTTGAAATAATAGGTATTTTATTTAAGGTAACAAAGCGTGTATCAATATAGTTTCCACAAGATCCAGTGTCAACCATAGCCTTGGTGGTGATCCTAGTTTGGTCCCACTGTAATATTAAATGAACAAAAAGATAGGGGTTAGAAAAGGAAGTCGTTAATCCTCCCAGCAAGACATGTGAACACTCACCCTCTTTTTTGCTAACAAGGGGACAGGTGCTTATCAAATGATCCGGGGATGCGCAATACATGCAGAGATTTCTGGATGTTCTTCTAGCTCGTTCAGTAGTCGTTAAAGGTGGGCGTATGGTTCCTACATCCATGGGAGTAGGGTCAACGGCCGAAATCTGAGAAGGACTAGACAATGGCATTCCCATCTTTTCAGCCCTTCTTTCTCGCAGTCTTCTGTCGATGTTGATACTAAGTTGTATCAAGGCCTCCAAGGTGCCAGGTAAATCCGCTCGGGCGAGCTCGTCTTTAACAGCTTCCGATAACCCGAGTCTGAATTGAGTTTGCAAAGATGTGTCATTCCACCCTGAATCAAGGGTCCATCTTTTGAACTCAGATACAAAGTCTTCTACAGGTCTCCTTCCTTGTTTCAAGGCCCTCAACTGCATATCAGCAATACTCTGCCTATTGGGGTCATCGTATAAACTGGTGAGTTCCGCTAGGAATAAAGAATAGGTGTTGAGAATCTGATCATTATTCTCAAAGAGAGAGTCTGCCCAGGCCCGTGGATCACCCGTCAAGTATGAAATAACGGTACAGACTTTTATTTGATCAGTGGGGTATGTACGAGGTTTTAACAAAAAAAGCAATTGACATGCGTTTTTGAATTCCCAAAATTTTTTCCGGTCGCCTGTAAACACTAGAGGGGGGTTTATTTTAGGTTCAGGAGGCTGAACAGCAGTAAGCCGTGAGAGCTGGGTTACCTGCTGTGTTAAAGTCTGATTATTTTCTTGTACGTCAGTCAGAGCAAGTATTAACGCTTTTACTTGTTGTGTTAATTGTGTCACTTGAGTGGGTAATTCTGCTGAATCCATTTTTAAGGTTCGTTCAATCTGTAACGCTCCTGCGTTTTTGTTATAGGCTGGATTTACAGCTGTAAAATCTCCACTCAGTAGTCATGTAGAGATGTGTTGAATACCAGATCCAACTCTCCAGGACTCATCACCGTGGGCCTGTAAGCTTCAACATACAGATATATACACACTCAATGAGATGTTCCTGGAGTGATAGGATGTATATGATAGTATGAAGGTGATGTGCTGAAGGGACAGGTGTGAACAGTGACAAGGATGGTAAGCACTTGATAGGTTTGTACAGGAGAGTTCAAGATGGTATTTAGGAATGCAGATAGGTTAGTATCGAGTATGCTAACAGGTGGTGAGGACAGCAGATGACAAATACAGGATAGACTAACCCAGTGCAAGGATAGATAGTAGTAGACAGGAGAGCTAGCAATCTATGCAGCAGTGCAGATGATAGATGGTAGTAGACAGGAGAGCTAGCAATCTATGCAGCAGTGCAGATGATAGATGGTAGTAGTCTCAAGAGCTAGTAATCTATGTAACAGTGCAGATGATAGGATAGTATGGATAGGTAGTAACAGTCCTTAATGCAATAGTAGTAGTGTAAGTTATGGAGGTTTCCCCTGCGGGGTACTTATCACTATAGTATAGTAGTAGAAGGGTCCGGTGATGAGGAAGTGATCCAGTAGCGAGATACAGGGATCAGTAGCGAGGTTCGGGTTTGAGGAAGTGATCCTGGTAGCGAGATACAGGGATCTGTAGCGAGGTTCCACAGCGAGACACGCTTGTAAGCATAGATGCAAGGCAGGTTGAACGAACATGTGAGTGAGAACGCCGGCGGTTGAAATAGCCGCTCTGCGGCGCTCAGTGATGACAGCATCGGTCTTAAAGGTGTATGCGCACCTACCAGAAGAGAATGGTGGGACGCATACACGGAATGGAAAGTGGAATAAGGGTACCAGAGGTACCAGAACATTACAGGCACTAACACTGTACAGAGAATGGACATGTCTGAAGCTGTGGAAGGCTCTGCCAGCCATTTTGACCAGACCTTATCGTATTTATGGGGGCAACCTCTATTGGTATAAGTATCTTTAAAGAATGGCAGGCTATGTTTTACCAGATGCTTCCAAAATGAAAGTACGGGGATTGCAGGTTTTTTCCAATGCAGAACAATGACTTTTCTGGCATAAAACAGTTCTAAATTAATTAGTGTCTGCCATTGTGGGCAGGAGATGTTCCACGAGTCCAAGTAGACAGGTTGACATCAAGGGTTTTTCATGTACAGTCAGGTCCATAAATATTGGGACATCGACACAATTCTAATCTTTTTGGCTCTATATACCACCACAACGGTGAAATGAAACAAACAAGATGTGCTTTAACTGCAGACTTTCAGCTTTCATTTGAGGGTATTTACATCGAAATCAGGTGAACGGTGTAGGAATTACAACAGTTTGTATATGTGCCTCGCACTTTTTAAGGGACCAAAAGTAATGGGACAGATTAACAATCATAAATCAAACTTTCACTTTTTAATACTTGGTTGCAATCCTTTGCAGCCAATTACAGCCTGAAGTCTGGAATCCATAGACTATACCAGATGCTGGGTTTCATCCCTGGTGATGCTCTGCTAGGCCTCTACTGCAACTGTCTTCAGTTCCTGCTTGTTCTTGTGGCGTTTTCCCTTCAGTTTTGTCTTCAGCAAGTGAAATGCATGCTCACTTGGATTCAGGTCAGGTGATTGACTTGGCCATTGCATAACATTCCACTTCTTTCACTTAAAAAACTCTGATTGCTTTCGCAGTATGCTTTGGGTCATTGTCCATCTGCACTGTGAAGCGCCATCCAATGAGTTCTGAAGCATTTGGCTGAATATGAGCAGATAATATTGCCCGAAACACTTCAGAATTCATCCTGCTGCTTTTGTCAGCAGTCACATCATCAATAAATCCAAGCGAACCAGTTCCATTGGCAGCCATACATGCCCACGCCATGACACTACCACCACCATGCTTCACTGATGAGGTGGTATGCTTTGGATCATGACGCAGTTCCTTTCCTTCTCCATACTCTTCTCTTCCCATCACTCTGGTACAAGTTGCTCTTGGTCTCATCTGTCCATAGGATGTTGTTCCAGAACTGTGAAGACTTTATTAGATGTTGTTTGGCAAACTCTAATCTGGCCTTCCTGTTTTTGAGACTCACCAATGGTTTACATCTTGTGGCGAACTCTCTGTATTCACTCTGGTGAAGTCTTCTCTTGATTGTTGACTTTGACACGCATACACCTACCTCCTGGAGAGTGTTTTTGATCTGACCAACTGTTGTGAAGGGTGTTTTCTTCACCAGGGAAAGAATTCTTCGGTCATCCACCACAGTTGTTTTCTGTGGTCTTCCGGGTCTTTTGGTGTTGCTGAGCTCACCGGTGCATTCTTTCTTTTTAAGGATGTTCCAAACAGTTGATTTGGCCACACCTAATGTTTTTGGTGATGGGTTTGTTTTTTCAGCCTAATGATGGCTTGCTTCACTGATAGTGACAGCTCTTTGGATCTCATATTGAGAGTTGACAGCAACAGATTCCAAATGCAAATGGCACACTTGAAATGAACTCTGGACCTTTTATCTGCTCCTTGTAAATGGGATATTGAGGGAATAACACACACCTGGCCATGGAACAGCTGAGCAGCCAATTGTCCCATTACTTTTGGTCCCTTAAAAAGTGGGAGGCACATATACAAACTGTTGTAATTCCTACACCTTTCACCTGATTTGGATGTAAATAAATTCAAATTAAAGCTGGAAGTCTGTAGTTAAAGCACATCTTGTTTGTTTCATTTCAAATCCATGAAATGGATTAGAAATGTGTCGATGTCCCAATATTTATGGACCTGACTGTAAATACTTAATCAGTTGTTCATGCGGACATTGAACTCACTGAGGTATCAGTCGAAGGTACTCCTTTTAAGACTGGTTTCATTCTATTGTGCTGTAGTAATTTGTGGTAAAACAAGCATTTTACTGTGAATTACCATAATGCACAACTCTCTGTGCAATGTGTTGCTTTGCAGTGCCATCTGTTTAGGGTGGCCCCCTAATACACAAGTACACTAGGTGACAAAAAACTTGCAGTGCAGAGCCCCACAACCCACATTCTGTATTTTGCAGTGCACTGGGTGGAAAAAAAAAAGAGCCGCTGGATTTTTGGGTCTTTCCCCCCACACAACCAGGCAACAGGAGTTTTCCACATTTTCTTAAAAGGCTCAATATGACAGACCCAACCGGCCCAGGGGCTTTTGGAGGGGACTACAGGCTAGCCTCTTGCCTACAGCCTACTCTATTCTTTGTGAGGTGTGTGCCTGGGGGACCTTTGGAGTAGTTTTACTTTGGATTTAAGTCCATGTCTCCCCGAAATACACATACTCTGAGAACTGGGGGACCCAGATACAGATTTGTTGTGGTATAAAATCAACAGCCCAAAGCAGAAGATTATAATTGCCTCGAAAACAACCTGATGCTGGGGTCTCCTGCTGCTATGTGTAATCTGTTTAATAAGGTGTTAAGTATTTACTGTTAAGTGTCTTTCTCCCAATTGTGTAATTTCCCCACTGGGTGCCTCCTAGGTGTGAATTCCCATTGTTAATTGAGTAACATATTGTTTCTGTCTGTTTGATAATCCTCCTGGGGATGTGATTATTCTTGTGTAAACTTTACCTCATTACCTAACAATTGTAGGATATTTACCCCAATGTGTAATATTTGTTTTTATTGTTCATGTGGTGACTGACCTATTTTTTAAGTGTATTAAAACCTGTATTTCTGTTCAATACGCAGTTACATAGTTACATAGTTACATAGTAGGTGAGGTTGAATAAAGACAATAGTCCATCCAGTTCAACCTGTGTAGGTGTGTGTGACTGTAATCATCTAACATAGCCCTCAATCTCCTAATCCTTGAGATGTAAGTCTAAGAGTCTTTTGAAAGTCACCATACTACCCGCAGAAACCACCTCTTGTGGTAGACAATTCCACAATCTTGTAGCCCTAACAGTAAAGAACCCCCCACGTTGCCTGAGGTTAAAACGCTTCTCCTCTAATCGCATTGTATGTCCTCGAGTCCTCATGCAATTCCTTCGAATGAACAGCTTTTCTTCTAAGCTGAGATCCCCATTAAGATATTTATAAATTGCTATCATGTCCCCTCTCAGACGTCTTTTCTCCAGGGAAAATAAATCGAGCGATTGCAGCCGCTCTTCATAGGTAAGGTCCTCCAACCCCCTAATCAGTTTAGTTGCCCTTCTCTGGACTTTCTCCAGCTCCAACACATCCCTCCTGAGGACTGGCGACCAGAACTGGACAGAATACTCCAGATGCGGTCGGACCAGAGTTTTATAAAGTGGAAGGATTATAGTCTTATCTCTGGAATACATCCCTTTCTTTATGCATGCTAATATTCTGTTGGCTTTGGAAGCTGCCGCTTGGCATTGCATGCTGTTGCCTAATTTATCATCAACTAAGACTCCCAGATCCTTCTCCATTTTTGATTCCCCCAAGGGTTCCCCTCCTAACGTGTATTGTGTTTTTATGTTTTTGGTCCCCAAGTGCAAAACCTTACACTTCTCCACATTAAACCTCATTTGCCATGTCGTTGCCCACTCGGTAATTTTGTCCAGGTCATTCTGTAGGATATCTGCTTCATGCTGTGCAGTTATTGCCCTGGCCAATTTTGTGTCATCTGCAAAAACTGATAACGAACTACTGATCCCGTCCTCAATGCTGTTTATGAATAAATTGAACAAGGTTGGTCCCAGGACTGAGCCCTGGGGCACCCCGCTTACTACCTCAGACCAGTCTGAGTATGCGCTGTTTATTACTACCCTTTGTACACGGCCTTTTAGCCAATTCCGTATCCAAGAGCAAACCCTGCTGTCGATACCTGCAGACCTTATTTTATAAATTAAGCGCTTGTGGGGAACTGTATCAAACGCCTTAGCGAAATCCAAGTACACCACATCCACTGGTCTCCCCCTATCTAGCTCACAGCTTACCTCCTCGTAGAATGCTAAGAGATTGGTTTGACAAGATCGCCCATTTGTAAACCCGTGCTGGTTACTACTGATGATGTTTTTGTCTTTAGCATACTCTACGATATAGTCCCTTATCATCCCCTCCAAAAGTTTACATATTATTGATGTCAGACTGACAGGCCTATAATTTCCCGGGATATGTCTCTGGCCCTTTTTGAATATCGGAATCACGTTAGCCTTCCTCCAATCCCCTGGTACATCTCCTGTCCTAATACTGTCAGAAAAGATCAGGAACAGTGGTCTAGATATAACCATACTGAGTTCCTTGAGCACTCTCGGATGTACGCCATCCGGGCCTGGTGATTTGTTTGTGTTAAGTTTATCCAGTCTTTCCCTGATTTCCCCCTCTGTTAGCCATAGTGGCAAGTCCTGTGTATTACTACTAACCATACAGTCATGGTCAGTGTACCCTTCCTTTTCCTGCATAAAGACTGACGAGAAAAAAGAATTCAGCACGGTTGCTTTTTCAGTGTCCTCTGTAACCATCCTCCCATCATCGCTAATTATGTGTGCAATATGCTCTGCCCTAGTTTTTTTGCTGTTGATATATTTAAAGAATTTCTTTGGGTTTTTTTTACTATCCTCCGCTATTTGTCTCTCAAAGTTGATTTTAGCCATCTTGATTTCGTGTTTACACTTCTTATTTTCCTCCTTGTATTGCTGGAAGGCCGATACGGTGCCCTCTGATTTATATTTCTTGAAGGCCAATTTTTTTCCCCTAATAAGTTTTTTAACGCTACGGTTTAGCCAGCCAGGTTTGGCTTTGTCTCTTCTAAATTTATTCCCCATAGGAATGCACTGCAAGATGCCTTTGCTTAATATTGTTCTAAAGCATTCCCATTTTTCCTCTGTGGTCAGTGATCCCAGGGTTTGGTCCCAGTTTACCCTTTCCATCAATGAGTACAATTTTGGAAAGTCTGCCCTTCTGAAGTTTAGGGTTCTTATGTTCCCCACTTGCCTTTTTATATTGTTATTTATACTAAATGTGATCATCCTGTGATCGCTAGAGCCCAGGTTGTCTTGGACTCCTACCTCCGAGATTATGTCTGGGTCATTAGTGATCAATAGATCCAGGATAGCATTCTCTCTAGTAGGGGAATCCACCAACTGCGACATGTAGTTATCCTGTAAGGTTTCCGTGAATAGCCGGGCCTTATGCGAGTGTGCAGTCCCCTCTTCCCAGTCAATGTCGGGATAATTGAAGTCCCCCAATATGATGACTGATCCTAGTTTTGCCGCTTTACCTATTAGTGCTAAAAATTCCAGCTCTACCTCCTCCCCTTGGTTAGGTGGCCTATAGCAAACCCCCACAACTACTTTTCCCTTATCTTCTTCCCTATCGAGTTCAACCCACACAGATTCTAAATCCATGCTCATCCCATCCGTAATGTCACTCCTTTCTAGCACCTTTATATTGTTCTTGACATAGAGACATACCCCTCCCCCTCTTTTACCAACCCTGTCCTTCCGGTACACCGAATACCCTTGGATATTGGCCAGCCAGTCATGTGAGGGGTCGAACCAAGTCTCCGTTATTCCCACAAGGTCTATGTCCTCCTCATGTACTAACATGTCCAACTCATCCATCTTATTAGCTAGGCTCCTGGCATTAGCATATACCCCTCTTAGTTTTACGGAAGTTAAACGTGATTGGCGGTTTTGTTTATTTCTGTTTGGTCTGCTGTTCTCCCGCACAGACCCGCCAATTGATGTTGTTGACCTACTGTCGCTATTGACCCTACAACTGCCTTCAGTCCTCTGCTCCCTCCTGACTGATTCTATTTCTGAGCCCTCCCCCCCGTCTCCTAGTTTAAAAGCCCCTCCAACTCGGTGGCCATCTTTCTCCCCAAAAGAGCTGTACCGTCCCCATTAAGGTGCAGCCCATCCTTACTAAAGAGCCGGTAGCCGACTGAGAAGTCAGCCCAGTTCTCCAGGAACCCAAACCCCTCCTTCCTACACCAATTCCTCAGCCACTTGTTAACTTCCCTAAGCTCCTTCTGCCTCTCCTGTGTGGCTCGAGGTACAGGCAGTATTTCAGAGAAAACCACCTTGGAGGTCCTTTTCCTCAATCTATTACCCAAGTCCCTGAAATCGTTCTTAAGGATCCTCCACCTACCTTTAACTTTGTCATTAGTGCCCACATGCACCATGACCGCTGGGTCATCCCCAGCCCCGCCCAACAATCTGTCTGCCAGATCTGCGATGTGCCGAACTCGGGCGCCCGGTAAACAACAAACTGTTCGGTTCACGCAATCTTTTTTACAGATTTCCCTCTCTGTCCTCTTGATAATTGAGTCCCCAACTACCACAACCTTTCTAACCTTTCCTGAGTTACGGCCCCCCTTCTTCCTGGAGCCGTCCCTCCCCTGGCAGCTGGGGGAGGGCGCATGCTCCAGCTCTGCCACCCCTGAGTTGATATCCCCCTCAACCTGCAACTCGGCAAACATGTTAGGGTGTACCAACTCAGGACTGGCCTCCCTGACTCTCCTCCCCCTAACATTCCTAACAGTCACCCAGCTGCGTACCTCTGCTGCTTGCGTCTCCTCTATTCCTTCCTCCTCTATGCTGACCCCTGCCAGCGCCTGATGGGTAAAGTCCAAGCTCCTTTCCAGGTTGTAGATGCCACGCAGTCTTGTCACTGTGTTCTCTAGATCCACGATGTGGGCTTCCAGAGCAACAAGTCGCTCACATCTTGCACAGCAGTATTCGTCCTCGATTGGTTCATCAAGGAACGCATACATGCCGCAAGAAGTGCACTGAGTGGCATCCCCAATCCTGTCGGACATTATTACCCTCTACTCTATGGGGATAATATTAACGACCTGCTCTTCCTTACCTACACTACCTCTAACTTCCCTGGTACAAAACCTGGGGTACCCACCAGTCGCTAATACCCTCACCAGTCACTAGATACTCACCAGTCGCAAGGATCCTCACCAGTCGCAAGGATCCTCACCAGTCGCAAGATACTCACCAGTCGCAAGATACTCACCAGTCGCAAGGATACTCACCAGTCGCAAGGATACTCACCAGTCGCAAAGATACTCACCAGTCGCAAGCTACTTCACCAGTCGCAAGGATACTCACCAGTGCAAGGATACTCACCAGTCACAAAGATACTTCCAGTCGCAAGGATACTCACCAGTCGCAAGATACTCACCAGTCGCAAGCTACTTCACCAGTCGCAAGGATACTCACCAGTGCAAGGATATTCACCAGTTGCAAGGATACTCACCAGTTGCAAGGATACTCACCCGTCACAAGGTACTCACCAGTCGCAAGGATACTCACCAGTCGCAAAGATACTCACCAGTCGCAAAGATACTCACCAGTCGCAAGGATACTCACCTGTCGCAAGGATACTCACCAGTCGCAAGGACACTCACCAGTCGCAAAGATACTCACCAGTCGCAAAGATACTCACCAGTCGCAATGATACTCACCAGTCACAAGATACTCACCAGTCGCAAGGATACTTACCAGTCGCAAGGATACTCACCAGTCGCAAGGATACTTACCAGACTTCCCAGGTACTCAGTTGCAGAGACAGTCACACAGCAGTCAGTCGCAGTACAGACAAACAGCTATTGATTTCTTACAGAGTACAGTCACACAGCTTTCCCCCTGTTTGCAGCTGCTGCTCTACTCACAGCTGCTGACACACACACACACACACACTGGGATGGATGTCTCCTCCTCCTCACTGGGCCCGGACGGTCCTCCTCCTCTTCTTCCAGGCACTAAGGAAGGCGGGTTCTGACCTCCGCCGCCGCCGCCGCCGCTCTCTGCCTCGGCTCCCGTCCTCCACCTCCGCTCAGTTGCTGGTCCCTGCACGGTGCACCCGCACCCCTTGTGCGGCTTCCCCCGCACGTGTCCCCGCAGCTCCTCCGCAGCAGTCATTCCTTTTTTGTTTTTTTCTTCAATATCTTGTCTGTGTCTTGTCTGTGCTTGGGGTAAAGGGCTGGTATTAGGTATCGGTCTGCTGCAAGGGTATGGAAAGCAGGAGGCACTGTTTGGCGAAGGCACCCAGGCAGGGTGCCAGGCGGTCCATCACACATAATAAAAAGTCCAGGGGTATTGTTTTGTTTTTGTTTATTTAGGGGATAACCTGGATAGAGATGGTGGATGCATGGAATATTGAATTGAATGAAAGAACTGGAATACATTTTTTGGACTTGCTAATGTCTCTGGCTACTCAGAACTGGCTTCAAAATATGCTGTCCACCTTTCAGAGTAATGGTGCAGTTACACTTGCAAAATGTACAGTTTGAAAACTGAAGATGCAGGTGCTGCTCCTTGCAGGAATACCAAAGCATCTGGCTACTGCTGTCCCAAGCTAGAGAATTAGGGTTGCTTCTGGCTGCTTTGCGCTGTCACTAAGCTGTACCCTGTACCAGGACACGTTAAGTATTGCAGCCTTACTGTCCTCTCTATACAGACTTAGGGTAGGTAGAAGAGGAAGTTACTCACTGAGTCCCTTTAAGTGAATCCTGGAATCCAAGTGGCTGCAGTAGAGGCACACTGCTGTACTTGCCTGAACTTGATTTCAGGGTGTCTTTAGCTAAGCCTAGCTGAGACTGGTAAAGGGTGTGAGGCTTCTAGCTGCTCCTTCTTTCCTTCCTCTCTCTCTGTTTCTCCTGGCCTTCCTCCTGCCCAGGGGCACAGCCCCCCAGCACAGGGGACCAGTCTAGGCGACTGGACCCATGACTCTTCTCCCTGACTGCCAGGCTCATAAGTATTCATGGGTTAATTCCCCCACCTACTGAGCCTTGCCTCCTTAGGGATTGGTGAGAACTCCATACATATTGAGGCTCCAACCTTTGTTCCGCCACCCTCTAATTTCCAGAACTACCAGAAAGTTCTAGAAGCCAGGGGGAGGTAACAGAGCCACAGCCATCACAGCAGTGCACAGCCAAAAACACAAATGAACCCCTGCTCCTCTGCCTACAGAGGAGCCCAACTAAATTTACCTCACCTAGCAACTAAGAGGGTGCTACAGAAGCAAGTATGGTTTTCTTTCAGTTGCTGTATGTTGGCAGTCTATTTTAAATCAATTTGGTAGGTACGGCAGGAGTATAGTAAGTTATCGCAAGGTAACAAAATTACATCTGGCAATGTGAGTATCCCAAGTGTAGTGCATGGCTAACAACCCACCACATAAGTATTTACAATCCTTAAAACTTAAAGAGATGCTCATTTTGAACATTTAGGGAAAAATCGCAATACAACCAACACACCATTCCTTTGTCAGAGCTGGAAGTCAGAACATTTAAAGAGTTGTTGACCTCATCCCCTACCATGTGCGACAAAGTAGAGGCCTGGGGGTTGGTCATTTAGGCCCGAGCGCTGTATCTTAGGAATGCAAGTTACTCTCTACCTGGAAAAAACTGATTTATTATGGGCCCAAATAGAGTAGTGGGGGGAGAATGGTGACGGTGAGTATAAGTGGGTCCGAATGGGGGCTAGCAAGAGACAATAACTATTCAAGGTAATGTGGCACAGTCTCCTCAAAGTAGAACTCCAACCTAAATACAAAAAAAGGAAGTATAGAAAAGGAAAAGAGAGCAATAAAGAAGCAATAAAGAAAAAATGAAAAAGAAGCAAGGTGATACTTTCATTAAAAAAGATAAAGAAGTAGTTCTATACTAAGCTGGCCATTCTTCATATTACGATTTAGCATGCAGACTAGAAAAGGGTGTTGGTGTATATTATCTTGCAGCTCATGAGGGTCCTCAATGAAACGCTCAGATATGTAGCTTGTCTGCTACAAAAAAATAAAAATAAATATATATATATATATATTTATACACATTTACACGTCATGACATTATTCTTAATTTTTTCTTATGACAAATCATTTATTTCCCTGAAAACCATGGATGAGGACTATGTGGTCAAATAATGTTTTGCCTTGTAGGGATGACGGTGGAGGTACTTGGAACTCTCATTGGAGCAGCTCTGCAGGGGCAAATCGTTGCCAGCGCTCACACTGCCCATCACTGCCATGTAATTAATGGCACTATGAACTTCACCATGAATGACACAGACTCTATAGGGAACATCACGTTTTTGATTCCAGGGACCCCGGACTACCAGCTTCATGCTGTAAGTCTAGAATAATTTTATTGATTTGTTTTTTTAGTTGTGCCATCTATCAGAAATATCCTACCAAACTGATCTTCAGAGCAGGCTGGGGATAGCTGAGTGATCCTCAGACTTTTGTGGGTTTTCTGGTTCCATGAAACATTGCCAGGAAGAGGTATGTAAATAGGCACTTTCCTGATGAATAAATTAAGGGTTAGAAAGAAGTTAAATAGGGAGCTACTTTTTTTATTTATTTTTTTACAACTTCAGGTTACCTACAACTGCCATTATGTGCAGATGAAAGGACCATACATTGTCTTACATATAAGCAAGTAACAGGGTGTTAAATAGGGGGTGGTTGGGTGGCGGCATCTCAGCGCAGTCTGCTTTTCCTGATGTGCACCACCGAACAATGCCGGGAGGGACTGTGTTCCAGTGGTTGGTTAGCTCACAGAGTAGAGAGTGATCTGGCTTCAGCTATTTCCCCACAGGAATCAGATGAAAAGGAAGTGATGGGAAATCTCTCCAACAGTGACACAGCCACACAAGAAAAGTTAGTGGTGAGGAGATACAACTTTTATTTTGTTGCTGTCTTTGTAATCCTGTTCTGGTCATATCTGTTGCTCTTTATACTTGTTTTGGTGTCACATGCACAGGAAGCCACAGTGAGGGTTCAATACAGGGAACAATAAGACCAAGACCTACTGATTCCTCCTAGGCCTCCCATCATTCCTGTGGGTTCTGGTCATGTCAAACTAGCCATGTAGTTGCATGCACTAGACGGCCCTGCCCCATAAAAATGCAGGACTACCCTCCTCTGCAGAGATCTGATTTCAAAGGCTCCATGCACGTGACATTAGGCATTTATTCTCAGTGCATGAGACTCTGAGGTTTAGGTGCTGGTGAATGGAACAGGTGCACTATCCAGCCCCTTGCAAGTAGCCTGTAAAATGTTTATGAGAGACTGACAGCTGATGCAGCTGGATGGGGCTGGACAGTGCATCTAAGTACTAAGGCTTAGGGCAGTAAGCACCCAGGGAGGAATGCTCGTAATGCAAGTTGTAACCTGCCATGTGCAACTTTGTTACAGCTCATATAAAGTGGCACAACAAAGACATCATATTCATCTTCTTAATTTTCATTTGAAGTTTTTTTTGATATTTCTGCCTAGAGGAATGTCTACATGATTGCAGCGGGAGTCATTGGCTGTGTCTATTTGTTCTGCACTGCAGTACTCTTTCTGGGGGTCAAAGAAAAAGATGGTGAGTAACTATTTTTTTTTTCTTTTGTAATATTCCAAAAAATTCTACCCCAGCTTTTATAATGACCACCATGAATTCCAGGTTATAATCAGGTGATGTGTATTTTACAGATCCCTTTGCATTCCAGCCTGGCATGATTATGCCTTTTTTTAGAGGTTTCAGACAGTCGATGCAGCATGGGCCGTACCTTTTCCTGATATTTTCCTTCCTGCTTATTTCAGCTGCTGTTCAGGTAATTACTGTTTTGTAGCATCCGGGTGGGGATATAACAGGCTGAGAAAGGGTAGAGCAGTGGACGCAGTGTGATGGGGGCACCAGCACTGTAAAATATTTACATCTGCAGTCCTAATAAAAATGTCCAGAATTTGCATTGACAATCCCTCCTGTGACCTATCTCTCTTCTTTTGGCTCATTATAGCCACTAAATAATAGATCTGGTTTAGTAAATCTTCCATGCACTGTACAGTAACAAATACATATACTATGCGGGGAAGATTTACTAAGCTAGGTGCAAAAGAGGAATTTACCCCCATCTTGTAGGTTTATGAAAGTGGTTATCATATACAGAAAGCAGGAGCACTACGCAGGAGCACCACACCAATATTCAGACAGTCCAAAGCAGCTTTTTTTTATATGTAACTTGTGGCAGTGTGGATTTAGCAGCCTAGCTGTTTCCAATCAACCTAGAAGGCTTAAACATACCGTAGAAGTCCTCAACTAATGTGAATAGTTCAAACTGGAGTATCCCACTATTCCCTTCGCCTATCCCAGTTCCAAATAAACATAAAAAAAACAGCACCCCTAGACTGTTTATATGTGTGACGAGCCATCAGGAGCAAGGAGGGATCAACAAACTATATCTCAAGGTAACCCAGTGCTGGTAATCAGGGGAGCCCGTCAAGTCATTATTCAGCAGGCTCTGCTGGGACCGTGCTACATATATAATAATACACCTCCTGGCAGACTGACCTTAAGGGAAGGATTGGTTGTTCAAGCTGTATTTTTGAAGTAAATCACGACTGCTCTACAACCCAGGGGGTGTCCACACAATGCAGGGACATGCATTGTCCGCCATACCAGTGTGCATGTTTATTTATGGAACGTTTTTCATGAATATATTCAGAATGCCATGTCTATGTAAATCTACGATTTTTAATAATTAGGCCATTATGTTTCCCCTGTGATAGAGAAAGACTGTCTAGATGCAAGGATTTCTCAATGTGTATTTTGTTTTTAAATTTATCAGCTTCAGCAAAGCAATTTTGTACTTTTTTGCACTCATGCTGCAGACAACCTGCGAAAACACTTCCAGAATCTGGTACTGACCATCCTGGTGAGTAAGGGGACACAATTTCACGTTTGTCTGTCTGTCTCTATCTGTTTCCGCCAGTCTGTCTAATACCTAGGGCGTGCAGCCCACACTGGGTACCGCCATTCAGGGGGTGCCCACAGGACCAGAGTCTTGAGTAGAGCCTCCATAACTGACACAGGAGCATGCTTTGTATATACTATTTAGTTTCATGACTGAAAATTCATTTGATTTGCTATTTCTGTCCCATTATTTTTACAGCCTGGCACTGAGCACCAATACTGGGGGGTTAACGTTACTAACACTGAGCACCAATAAAGGGGGATTATTATGGTTACTTGCATCCATGCTGGGGGTTGCCAGCTATTTTACTGTGTTGCCAGTGACACCAATACTGGGGCTCATTTTACTCCAAACCTACAAGCCATACACCGCAACACCCCTGTTGTTGGCCATACTTCAAGGTGTTTGGCAGGCTACTCACATTCTTCATACGTTAAATCCATTCCCTTCCCAATTATTTTCATTTCTATGTTGGACACTTTGCAGGAGATAGCATCTCTGAGTTCCCTAAACATCAGGAAGATTTATATGCTAAGTTCACTATCTCTGCATAATTAAGTAATTTTGATGAATGGGTTGATATAATTTTACTGAATGGGATAGGATAGGGGATGATCCACCCCAGGGGCAAGATATGATGAGTACACCATTACTATCTTACTGTCTGTCTATCTATCTACTTATACACTATATATTAAAAAGTATTGGGACGCCTGCCTTTACACACACATGAAATTTAATTGCATACCAGTCTTAGTCTGTAGCGTTCAATATTAAGTTGGCCCACCCTTTGCAGCTATAACAGCTGCAACTCTCCTGGGAAGGCTGTCCTCAAGGTTTAGGAGTGTGTCTTTGGGAATGTTTGACCATTCTTCCAGAAGTGCATTTGTGAGGTCAGGCACTGACGTCGGACAAGAAGGCCTGGCTCACAGTCTCGGCTATAATTCATCCCAAAGGTGTTCTTTCGGATTGAGGTCATGACTCTGTGCAGGCCAGTCAAGTTACTCCACCCCAAACTCACTCATCCATGTCTTTATGGACCTTGTTTTGTACACTGGTCCAAATCCATTTGGTGGAGGGGAGATTATGGTGTGGGGTTGTTCTCCAGGGGTTGGCCCCTTAATTCGAGTGAAGGGAACCCTTAAGGCGTCAGCATACCAAGACATTTTGGACAATTTCATGCTTCCAACTTTGTGGGGACGGTTTGGGTATGGCCCCTTCCTGTTCCAACATGACTGCGCACCAGTGCACAAAGTTAGGTCTATAAAGACATGGATGAGTGATTATGGGGTGGAGGAACTTGGATGGCCTACACAGAGTCTTGACCTCAACCCAATAGAAAACCTTTGGGATGAATTAGAGCGGAGACTGTGAGACTGGCATTCTCGTCCACATCACTAACTGACCTCACAGATGCGCTTCTAGAAGAATGGTCAAATATTCCCATAGACGCACTCCTAATCCTTGTGGACAGCCTTCCCAGATGAGTTTCAGCTGTTATAGCTGCAAAGGGTGGGCCAACTCAGTATTAAACCCTACGGACTAAAGCCCTGTACACACGCACAGATTGTTGGCCGTAAATTGTCGGCCAACGTCCGATCGGCCGATTGTAGGCTTGTTAGTATGATGCTTCCGACAACCAACTGCGACTTTTTGGCTGAAAAAAATCTGGTGTGCATGCTATAAAACTTTTGTTGGCCAATAACAGAACGGCCGATTGGTCCTCAGTCAGTACAGATTTCGGCAGACAAAAATCAGATGAGCAAGACTGGGCATGCTCAGAGAAGAAAAAACACAGGGAAAGTCAACCATCACATGACATCACTTCTGAAGTTGGTTTTTGTTGGCCAACAAAAGTCCAGTGCAAGTCTAGAGCACATTTCAACCAACAAACAACACTGGACAAAAGACGGCCGATAGGTCGGCCAACAATCTGTGCGTGTGTACAGGGCTTTAGACTGGGATGCCATTAAAGTTCATGTGCTTGCAAAGACAGGCATCCTGATATTTTGACAACATAGTGTATATGATTTGGAAAATATAATTTATAACTGATTTTAAATCAAATGTATCCAAGAAAGGGACAGGGACCCTTTAAAGCAAAGCATGTCAGGAAGGTATGGAGTGTGGAAAGGTGGATCCCTTGTCTTTTCTTCTACATGACCCTGGACAGCTTGTTTTCTCCTTCTATGAAGGGAATGTTGTATATATTCCCAAGAAGGATGTATCATTTACACAATGCAAGGTGCCGGTTTCTTACACCTACCAATAATCCCTGCCCTGACACACCTGTGTGTGTAGTCCCTGGTGAAATAATGTGCTGATACAGGGACAGGTGGCAGGAGAAGGATGAGAATCTTATTTCACTGTTCCTGGATGATACCACCTGCTGCAAAATTCTCACCTTTTGTCACGGTAGAAAGAACTCTAGCCATAGCGCAATAATTGCTTTTACAGTAGATTGACAGATATTTCTGAAATATATACATTCATTCTGTTTAAATCAGAATCCTTACTATTTGTTAAACTGCAAGTGATGTTGCTGCTTGCGTGACTTGTTTTACAATCCAGACCTTTTTTGTTTTTAGGCCACATATTTCATTAGGGGTTGATTTACTAAAACTAGAGAGTGGAAAATCTGGTGCAACTGTGCATGGTAGCCAATCGGCTTCTAACTTCAGCTTGTTCAGTTAAGCCCCTTTCACACATAGGTCCGTTTGTCAATTTTTCATCCATCTGTTGACGGATGAAAAAACGGACATCAGTGCATCTCTATGTAAAAACGGATGATTATCCGTTAACATCCGTTTTCATCCGCTTCCGTCAATGTCCGTTATTTGGAATGTATGAATGCCCTATTTTTCATCCGTCAAAAAAAACGGATCGGACAAAAAACGGATGTAAACGGACAAACGGTCCGTTTTTTCATTCATTTTTGCGATGTAAAAAAAAAAAACGGATGAAAAATGGATGGAAAAACGTATGAAAAACAAATGCATTTTGACGTGACTGAACTGATGAACTGAACGGACCATATGTGTGAAAGGGCCTTAATCTTTGTCCTGGAAGCTGATTGGTTTCTATGCAGACCTGCACTGGGTTTTACATTCTCCAGGTTTATTACATCAACCCCATAGTCTCCTGTGATTAGATTCAAACCTTTCATTGGATAACAACATATAAAATACAGTTTTAGGTTTACTTTGCAGACCTTGTATTGTACCTCGTATCTATGTATTAAAGCGGAGTTCCAGCCATTTACTCACCTGTCCAACGGTCCAGCGATGCGGCCGCCGGAAGCATCGATCCTCTCCCTCGGCGCCGGCATCACTGCTGTGGGCACCCGGCTGTTACAGTTTGCGGCTTCACAGCCGGGTACCCACTGCGCATGCGCGAGTCGCGCTGCGCGCCGTGATTGGCCGGCAATCTTCTGGGACCTCTGACGTGTCCCAGAAGATTGCAGGGAGGGAGGGGGAGAGGAGAACTTCCGCTCAGGGCGCCGCGGCGCTCCGAGCGGAAGTGGGAGCGGGTACCTGTCATAACTAGGTACCCGCTCCCCCCCCCAAAAAATGACATGCCAAATGTGGCATGTCGGGGGGTCAGGACTCCCTAAAGCGGAAGTTCCACTTTTGGGTGGAACTCCGCTTTAAGTACCTGACTGGGGTGGCTTAGTGGTTACCATATGTGCTTTGCAGCACTGGGGTCCTTGGTTCAAATCTTAGGCAGGGCACTATCTGATTGGAGTTTGTATGGGTTTCCTCCAACACATCCAAGATGTGCTGGTAGCTTATTTGACTCCTATATAAAGTGTGCCTAGTAAATGTGTAATTTTCTATAGCTATTACATCCTGCATGCCAGCCACAAGCTGAGCAGTTGAAAAGGGTTGAGGAACGACCCAGCAACCTACCTCATAAAATTTCACCAAGAAGGTTATATGGAATAAGGCTGCTAAGTGTATCAGACATGGTGCTCAGAAAGCTGGCCCAACAATTTGTAGAGAGGTGGATACAACTGAATGGATGAATACATAAATACATTTTTGCAGCCTTCTTATCTCCACCACCCTAGTAAAATACTCACAATCCCACATCCCTAGGGCTTCCATGGTCATCTGAGCCACACAAAGAACAGAGAAGATTGGTCTACCAGTGTATTACCATTTGTTAAATACATACTGTAGGTCTCACTAACTGTACATGCCCAGCAAGATCAAAACCATTTTATTAATAGTCTGTGTGGTGTAGCCCTAGTATACATAATACAAGGACAATCAGTAGTGACAATTGTGGCACTACTCAAGTTATCTTCATGTTTAGTAAATAATGAGCTTTCATTCTCTGCAGATCTCTGCCGTTGTGAGCATCCCCTTCTGGCAATGGTTTCTTCAACGATTTGGCAAGAAAATGGCAGCTTTTGGAATTTCAGTAAGTTCTGAGCAAGTCTTAATTTTCCTATTATTATAGTGCAATGCTTATATTGTGAATGTGAATTAATCAGATCTTTTATAGAATTTAAAACCAATTCAACACAAAATGCAAATAAAATAATGTCAAATGTTGCATGACATTAACCCATTCACAGGCCAATCCCTAACCGATTAATCATATCACTATATAGTGTCCATAAAAGTCCACACAAAAAAAGGGTTGCTTCAGTCTTCCATATGTGAACACCAATGAAGAAGAAAAACAATATTAGTGCACCCAAAAATAGAAACACTCCAGCCTCTTACTGGATCGCTTTGACCACTAAATGCAAAAATGGTCAATCAGCACATAAAGGGTTAATATATCCCATTTGAATATCACCTTCCAGAATCCTTCGCCAGAAACTGCCAAGCCACCTCTCATTAAAGGTAGCGAAAGTAAACGCAGGGCAACCCCATAGCATAATCTTTTATAAACTGATTTATTCAGAAAAATCCAAAGTGTGCACTTACATATGCTCATAATTCATCTGAGCATATATCACTCTATGTGAATCCCATGGGCAAACAGTTCGGTCCCAGCTGGCGGCTAACATGCCTGATGACATCACTCCTGTAAGCCCCTAAACTGCAGGAAGAATCGATGAACTTTAGCAACGCTCATCAGCGCCATTGCAGTTCATTGAGAACTACAAGCCATCTACTGCGGTGGAAGACGGGATTTGTAGTTTATTCATTCACAAAGTGCTGTAAATAAATGACATGGCTGTGCGAGCGGACCCCCACATTGCTGCACCAATGTAACAGCAGGTGTTGGCAGAGGATCCCCCGCCCATTGTCACGGGGCATAATCTTGAACATGGATTGGGTGTAACGTGTAACATGTTCCAAAGGTGATCTTTAACCTCCTGTAGTTATATAGACATCATTTGGATGGACTAAAGCCTGCCATAATCACTAATGACCACTAGATGGCAGAAAATCAATGTGAAAGGAGAACAAACAATTGACATAGGACAGAACCTGCACAAATGCCATCTAAAGCAGCAGTTCCCAAGGTTGTTTTTTCTGTGGCCATTTCCAACCTTTTTTTTTTTCCTGTGATGCGCCCCCCCCCCCCCCCCCCAATATGAATAAAAATTTCCACCTGCTTTGTAAAAATACATTTTTGTTTTTATTTATAATAATTTTAGTAATGTCTTTGCATACAGAACGACATACAAAATTTAGTGTTAACATAATTTATCAGTCAGTTAATGTGATCCCTAGGCTTGATGGACAGATTACAAGTCCCTTTGTGTGATATGTAATGATCACTTCTGTTCTTTATGCCCAGGGTACTGCAAATTATAAGCTGAACTCCAGGCAGATATAAAAAGACACACATTTTTGCAGCTCTTTAATCATTAATTCATTATTTTATTATTAATTATTATCAATAATTTTTGGTCATCATTCATTCTTTATGGGCCTTGTTTTGTGCACTGGTGCACAGTCATGTTGGAACAGGAAGGCACCATCCCCAAACTGTTCCCACAAAGTTGGGGAGAATGAAATTGTCCAAAATGTCTTGTCATACAAAAATCCTGGCGCTGTGGTGCAGGTGACCAGAGTTCAAGGATGGGATGGTAAGGACAGATGATACCCAAAGAAAGCCACCATCAGCTAAAAGTCCATGTCTGGGCTGCAGCCTACCCAAACCCAGATCCTGACTGAGAGAGAGATAGTGCAACAAAATAGGGTATACTGGCGCTCCCAGACACAGTGACAAAATGAAGGCTGCTCAGGATCTTGAAGTAATAAAACACATTTAATTAAAATGAATTAAAAAGTACTAGTCAACAGACAAATGCCAGCAGCATGCCCATGGTACTGCAGTCAAATGATACCTCAGATCGAGGAGGACCCAGGAGCAAGAGGACAACGTCTATCCCTAGATGGTACCAGCACTTGAGAGCGGGATGGCTGTCTTGATCCAACAGGGGAATCTTGCTGGTGTTGAGCCTCCAGACCGTGAGAGGACCGAGATGTAAGGAGGGGGGAGTGGAGACCTCAACCCCCGCAGACCGCACCGTCCCGGAAGGCACACAGTCAGAGCGGCAGCATCCGCTACTGCTCTGACACAGCTGCAGCGGCGCCGGATGATGACGTCGCCGGGCGCCTGTGGCTGGCTCACAGGGACGTGCACACTGAAGTCTGCGGACACTGGAGTCCGCCTCGCGGATGTTCATCAGTCCATACGTTTGTGTGCTACCCCTGGACCAGTCCAATAGCCGCTGATCAACATCCGCGAGGTGGACTCCAGTGTCCGCAGACTTCAGTGTGCACGTCCCTGTGAGCCAGCCACAGGCGCCCGGCGACGTCATCATCCGGCGCCGCAGCAGCTGTGTCAGAGCAGTAGCGGATGCTGCCGCTCTGACTGTGTGCCTTCCGGGACGGTGCGGTCTGCGGGGGTTGAGGTCTCCACTCCCCCCTCTTTACATCTCGGTCCTCTCACGGTCTGGAGGCTCAACACCAGCAAGATTCCCCTGTTGGATCAAGACAGCCATCCCGCTCTCAAGTGCTGGTACCATCTAGGGATAGACGTTGTCCTCTTGCTCCTGGGTCCTCCTCGATCTGAGGTATCATTTGACTGCAGTACCATGGGCATGCTGCTGGCATTTGTCTGTTGACTAGTACTTTTTAATTCATTTTAATTAAATGTGTTTTATTACTTCAAGATCCTGAGCAGCCTTCATTTTGTCACTGTGTCTGGGAGCGCCAGTATACCCTATTTTGTTGCACTATCCAAAATGTCTTGGTATGCTGATGCCTTAAGAGTTCCCTTCACTGGAACTAAGGGGCCAAGCCCAATCCCTGAAAAACAACCCCACACCATAATCCCGCCTCCACCAAATGATTTGGACCAGTGCAAAAAGAAAGGTCCATAAAGACATGGATGAGCGAGTTTGGGCTGGAGGAGCTTAACCTCAATCTGATAAAACACCTTTGGGACGAATCAGAGTGAAGACTGTGAGCCAGGTCTTCTCCTTCAACAACAGTGCCTGACCTCACAAATACGCTTTTGGAAGAATGGTCAAACACTCCTAAACCTGGTGGACAGCCTTCCCAGAAGAGTTTAAGCTGTTATAGCTGCAAAGGGTGGGCCAACTCAATATTGAACCCTACGGACTAAAGCCCTGTACACACGCACAGATTGTTGGCCGTAAAAAGTTCATGTGCATGTAAAGGTAGGCGTCCCAATACTTTTGGTAATATAGTATATCCAGAGGCCCCAAGGGATCCCCATATGAACCTGGTTGAGAACTGTTGAACTAGAACATCCAATGTGTTCATAGTAACCTGCACTATAGATGATTTAAAGGTTCAGATGACAAAAAGTGATTTTATTTATTAGCAGTTTTAGTAGCTGAAAAAGATAACATAGTTACATACAGTTCATATGATTTTACAAGAAACGTAAAGTACATCTGAAAGTCTGAACAAGTCCCAAATCCAGTTACTATTCGTTGCATAAGTCTCATAAAATAAACAAAAAAACTTCCTTTACCTTCCTTGATTGAGCCAAATCCAACTCCATTTGTGTCTCCTGCGCTCCCGCTCCCAGACACTGCAGCTCACAGTGGGAGGGGTTTCAGTAACAGAAGCAGGGCTGACAATCTAGAAAGCAGTGGGAGGGACTAGGTGTGGTTAGGTGATAATTAACAGGCCATAGACTTGTGACTCAGCAGTGACCAGTGGCGTCGCTAGGGGGGGGGCCATGGCCCCACCAATATTACTCTGTGCCCCCTCATGTGCCCCCCCAAATAAAATGCAGTTTTTGTTACTATTTTATATGGCAGAGAAAGCACTAAATAAAAAAAAAAGGGCTGAAGAAGGCTGCTGTTCTGGTGCTGTGCGATACATCCCCCCCCCCCCCAGGCTGTAATGGTAGAGTCCGGATTGAAAAAAAAAGCCTGATTCACACTGTGTATACGAGGCTGCGAGTGTCTTGTCTGTATGACACAGCCGAGCCAGCACACTCCCTCCTCCCCCCTCCCCTCTCCCCTCACAGACAGCAGAGGAGAGGTAATAGGAGCTCCTTGTGTGTCTGCCTGGACCGCCCACTCTCCTCCCCGCATGCAGATATATCTGAGAGGAGATGTGGGCGGGAAACATGAAATATGGTGGTGTCTGGTGTGTGAGAGAGGGAAGAGGAAGAGCTTTAACCCTGCTGGGTGAGTACAGCTGTGCAGTATACAGTATATTGTGATTGCTGAACTGTCCCCATCTCCCTCCCTTGTCCCCCCCCCCTTCTCTGTTCTTCCAAGAGCTTGACAAACTTCACTTCCATTAAGAACTTGGGCAGCCAATGCATAGATTTTGTAAATGTGAAAGAACACTTCCTCGGGCCAATTGGTTTTATAAATGTGACAATGGGATTGTGCTGTGGACGACCCTAGGAGTGAACAATGGAAAATAAGTGTAATACAAGGTATTACTCACAGCGCGTGTCGTTGAGCAAAATAATAATAAATAATGATGTGCTAAATATGTGATACTGAGTATAAAAATGTATGGTGTGCTCTTGTGATTATAATAAAATAACTTTTGGCTGCTTATAGCTCTATTTAAATGCACCCTATAAAATACTGAACTCCTGCTTATTGTGACTTTGCAGTCCTATGCCAAAATGCATCAAAAAAAGAAATTATCAAGTGAAATGTGATATGCAAAACTTAAACCATATAATGCAAAGAAATATTGGTGCTAAAAAATTACTGGTGCAGAAAAAATAGTGAAAATTATTAAACTGTGATTGGTGTCCAATATACTGAAATATAGTGTCCAAATAGTCCAGAAAAATTAGTCCAAAAGAAATATTCCAGCTTCAGTGATGGTGTTGGAAATACCAATCAGTGCAATAGTGTTGTCACCCTCCGTGCTCCTGTGCGATAAGGTAGGCAATTCAAACTCACCAGACGGTGTTGACCCACAATGTCTTATGACAAGTGGGTCAGTAGAGCTTTGTGTGGTAGGTATCCAGCGGGGTCCCAGCCATCCGTGTCCGGGTGGTCCTGGATGCTCAGTTTCCAGAAAATTCTGCAGACAGGAAGAAGTGACGCAGCAGAGATAAAGAATCACACATGGCTCCCACCGGGTCCCAAACCTTGGGAATGGTTGATAAATTAAAGGAGATCATCCCTTCCACACTGAGCTCAATGTGTACTTCAAGCCTCTCTTTCAGATCGCTCTACTGCAGTGTATTCTTCCCGTTCACGACTACAGACTGCTGGTGGTGAGGAGGACGGTCTATGTGGACATCTTTACCCCAGAAGCCTGCATTCTTAGATGTGCCTCCTTTAATTTATCAACCATTCCCAAGGTTTGGGACCCGGTGGGAGCCATGTGTGATTCTTTATCTCTGCTGCGTCACTTCTTCCTGTCTGCAGAATTTTCTGGAAACTGAGCATCCAGGACCCCCCGGACACGGATGGCTGGGTCCCCGCTGGATACCTACCACACAAAGCTCTACTGACCCACTTGTCATAAGACATTGTGGGTCAACACCGTCTGGTGAGTTTGAATTGCCTACCTTATCGCACAGGAGCACGGAGGGTGACAACACTATTGCACTGATTGGTATTTCCAACACCATCACTGAAGCTGGAATATTTCTTTTGGACTAATTTTTCTGGACTATTTGGACACTATATTTCAGTATATTGGACACCAATCACAGTTTAATAATTTTCACTATTTTTTCTGCACCAGTAATTTTTTAGCACCAATATTTCTTTGCATTATATGGTTTAAGTTTTGCATATCACATTTCACTTGATAATTTCTTTTTTTGATGCATTTTGGCATAGGACTGCAAAGTCACAATAAGCAGGAGTTCAGTATTTTATAGGGTGCATTTAAATAGAGCTATAAGCAGCCAAAAGTTATTTTATTATAATCACAAGAGCACACCATACATTTTTATACTCCGTATCACATATTTAGCACATCATTATTTATTATTATTTTGCTCAACGACACGCGCTGTGAGTAATACCTTGTATTACACTTATTTTCCAATGCACGGATTTTGTTTCATTCAGGTGGGGTTCACACTGATGCAGTGTACTGCATTGCATGTCATTTGTCCAGGAATCACACAAGATTTCTGTACAAATGACATGCAAATTCAGTGCGATGCAAATTGAACCATACATTGTGTGTGGCTCAATTTGCATTGAATCCGCTCCAAAAAGGTGCAAGACCCTTTTTTTTTGTCTGCACTGGAATCGGATCGCAAGGGTGTTCAGACCCATATGATCCAATTCCATCTCCATCGGCTTCCACAGTGCGCACTGCAAACCAGTTTGTGGGTATCATTAATATTGACACCCGCAGTGGTTTGCAGAGCGCAGTGTGAACTGCTTGCAATTCTGATGCATTGCGGGAAAGGAATTGCAGCAGTTCCCTCACCGCATCAGTGTGAACCGGACCTCAACTATTGTGTTGAGGAAAAAAATATTAAATTTCCCCATCTACACATTCAAGGTGGATGGGGGAATCATCCTGCTGAGCCCATGCCAGAACTACCAGGGTCGCACTTGTGACCAGGTCCTGGTGTTTAGCCTCCAGGGGGGTTTCCAGCCTCCTCTTTCTGTCCTGCCCCTGACATTGACAATGCCAATCTGGTGTTTTCTGTCTCAGTGGCAGCAGCTGCAGCATATTAGGACCCAGTACTGGTTACATTATGGGGCTGATGGGGGCATATGGGGAAGAGGGGGCAGCACTACTGGTTGTAGATGGCTGGGCTCTCCACCAGTCGCCTAGCAGCTGTGACACTGCATAGCCTTTTCTGTTGACATGGTGATCTGGATGTGTTCTGGGTGATGCTCCCGATCAGATCTAAAAATAAATATGATAGTGGTTTTATTGATTAGAGCCCCCACACAGTTGCTGAGCATATGGCTGATATATATGTGATTGTACTTTTGATTCTATTAAATATTGTGTTTATGTCCACATATTCGATCCAATTGGGAGAATCGCCCAGATTGCATCCAAATGGCATGTCAACAGAGAAGGCTATGCAGTGTCATCGCTGCTAGGGACTGGCGGAGAGCACAGCTGTCTACAACCAGTAGTGCCAGCCCTTCCGCACATTTGCCCATTAGCCCCATAATCCAGCACTGGATCCTAATGCGCTGCCATGAAGACAGACGCTAGACTGGCCCTGTCAATAGCAGGGGCAGGACAGCAAGAGGAAATTGGGAACCTCCACAGTGGTGGAACACCAGGGCCTGGTTGCTGGTGACATATCCCTTGCTTTCCACCACCATGGGGGACCTAAGATGTTAGGAAGGAGGCCCATTGTAGAACATGAAAGAGCCCTGCTGTGGGAAAGTAATAAAGGCCCCCTGGATCAGTGGAAAGCACACCATGCACACAGGGAAGGCCCCCGGGACCGATGGGTGGGGGTGGTCAGGGTGGCCCCCTATGGTTTCTTGCACTGATGCCCATTGTCACGAATATTTTATCTTTTTGCCTTTTTGATGCCCATTGTCAGGAATTGTGACAAAGTGTTTGGAATATTTCATGTTTATGCGTTCGATAGCCCTTCATAATGCAAATTTTTTGTCTATAGGTCATGTTAAAGAGACTCCCCAGCTTCCTTCTCGGAAGTATGCCTGGGGACTTTTTAGCATCTTGATAAAAGTCCCTAGTCAGATTGAAACATTGACGCTCAATTGTATTGTATATTGCATGAACAAAACAAAGGTGAATTTGTACCAAGACCTCTGGAGTGCATTCTATTCTTGGGGAAAAAAAAATAAAAATAATATATATATACTGCATTTTATTGTCGGCCCCCCTACTTTTGTCCCTGTCCCCCCATGTGCCCCCCCAAAATATGAAAGCTGGAGACGCCACTGGCAGTGACAATGCTGATAGCCACACCCCCTGCAACATCCTCTCATCCCACTGTAGTGCAAGCAAGCACAACCTACTGAGAGGGACAACTCTGCTCTGAATTCAGGAGCAGTGCAGCATCATTGCCACCCCATCACAGGAAGCTGCATTATTAGGACTTTTCTGGCAGGACTAACAGGTATACATAGCATTTTGGAGAACTAAGAAAAGGAAGACTGTAAATGCACATGCACGTATAATGTATCACTGCAGGACATTTTTTTGTTTGTTATGGGAGGCTATCATTCTACGTTAATGTACCAGAACGTGAACTGTATAATGGTAATATTATAATATGGCACATTGATGGGGACAGTCTCACTTGCTTATAGAATGCCTCTTCCTTTACAGTGGATGATTCCATTTGCGATCATGCTGGTCACCATACCTAATCTCATTGTGGCTTATATGGTCGCTGTGGCATCTGGATTTAGCATTGCTGCGTCTTTACTCCTGCCGTGGTGAGTGTCACATGTAGTGTGTTAGTAACAGCTATCCTTATATGTCCAGAAAATCCATGTACACTAAGGACATGAGCCGTGGAAGGAATACATTAGGTGCTTGTTACCACTAGTGGCTGAGCTGTGTTTTTACTGCCCCCCAAACTGCTCCCTTTTTGGCTGCAGAGGCATATGCTGGGGGTATACACATGCTGCAGCTGCAGTTCTTTAGTTCACATCAGGAATTACACCTCCTATCACTTCAAGTGGATGGGACTCTGCAAGCATCCTGCAACTGCAGGGTTCAAGTGGTTTAAAGCAGGTGGTGAGGAGGTGATACAGTGCCTCCTCACCACCTGCCAAATGCTCTCTGAAGAGTGATCTGAATGTGCATCACTCTTTAGAGACCAAAGTAACTGTGAACAAGCCCTAAAAGGCCTCTACACATCAAACAGAAATGTGTTTTGGCTGTTTAATGCATATATATTAAAAATAGATTCAAATGTGAATAAGAGGGCACTACATATACATTTGCATTTTGCAACAATTTTATATTTTATGATAAATCTACAGAGCCCCAGGTTTTAAATAATGTGTGTTTGTATGTTATAACTAATTATTTGTTCATCTTGACAGTTCTTATTGTATCTGACTTCCTGTTAGAGGGTGATAACACTAAACTCCAGCTCCCAAAGCAATGGTAGTGTTGTCACCCCTAATTCGTGCACTGGAACTACTGGCAGCCATGCCAAAGCACAGTGTACCTTAAAAGTTCCAGTGTTGTCACCTCTGTCCTGCAGTGCACACCTAGCAATGCTTTATTGATGGCATTTTGATGGGTAGCATGGATATGGAGTGGGGAAAAGTGTCAAGCCTGGAAATCTTAGTCTATGAGTGAGCAGTGAGGTGACAACCAACTGCAGCTTCTGTCTACCCATTGACCTAGCCAAATAGAGACCAGAGATTAAAATATCATAAGGCTGCTAATTAAAAGCTAAATAAAAGGAATCTTCAGCAATTTAAATGCTATTATATGCAATGCCTGGTTTTTGAGCTCAGCCAGCTTAGAAATGCCAATGATGGGGGCTTTTGTACAGTATATGCTAGGGCTGACAATTAAGTGAAGGAAGAGATAGTGTACTATACTGTTCTGTATGGTGCTATATAGTGCCTTATTGTGCTATTATACTGTGAATTGCAGTGTAGCAAGCTACATATGCCTGTGTAACCCTGCGCCACCACTGTTCACAGTTCATAGACGCAACAGTCCTTCTTATGGCTGTCTTTTTGCCTGTGTTAGTAAAAAAAAAGTTGCTGTTTAGCTTTTGTTTGTATCCTTTGTGTGTTTTATTGGGTTTTTTATTTCCTTTTTTTTTTTTTATGTTTATCTTGTTTTTTTATTGTCAAGGTTAAAAAAATGGATTTTTGTCTTATCGTAAAAACCTTTTCTCTGATGTTCGTTGACGGACGCAGCTCCATATCTTCTTTGACCCTTGGGTTGTGTTGCTCTCCATAGGAGTAAGACACTAAGCAGAAAACATTGACTATGCCCATAGGGCCATCCTAGGGGGTTTTGTAACAAGCAATGTCAGAAGAGCTCATAACCCAACTCAACAGAGGGGTGGGTGCTGTGTCTGTCAATGAACATCACAGAAAAGGATTTTACAGTAAGACAAAAATCCAGTTTTCTCTTTTGTTCATTGGTGGACACAGCTCCTGATTTTTCTTTGACCCTTGGGACGTCCCAAAGCAGTGTCAACATGAGGGATGGGAAAAAACACAGCAATAAACATATTTCCCAAAAGGGCTAAACGTAGCCAACCAGATAAACCAGGAGCTCAACCAGAACAGCAACTGCAACAGCAGCCTGCAAAACTTTGCGGCCAAAAGCAGCATCCACATATGCAAGTACATTCACCTAGTAAAACTTTGTGAATGTGTGCACAGATGAACAGGTGGCCCCTTTGCAAACCTGGACCACTGACGTCTGATGACAGAAGGCCCAGGAGGCACTAAGCGCCCTCGTAGAATGTGCCTTAACAGGGAAAGGAGGCACCTGACCCTTGATGGAATAGGCCTGAATAGACCGTCTGCCTGATCCATCTGGAAATGGTCGCAGCAGATGCGGCCTGCCCCTTACAAGAGCCATCTGGAAAGGACAAACAAGGAATCCGATTTTCGAATCGACGTAGTTGACACCAGGTACACCCTGATTGCCTGAACCACATCCAGGGAATGCAAGGCAATTTCTTTAGGATGTTTCGGCTTAGGGCACAAGGAAGGCAACACGATGTCTTCATTTAAGTGGTAACCCAAGGCGACCTTAGGAAGGAACAACTGGCAGGGACGTAGCACCACTTTGTCCCTGTGAATAACGCAGCCAACTCGGACACCCTGCGTGTAGAAGTAATAGCCACAAAAAAAGACACCTTCTGTGACAAAGTAAGCAGAGTAAGTTCACAAATATTTTCAAAAGAAGAAGAACCGACAGTACCAAATTGAGGTCCCACAGAGGCACCCGGGACCTTACCTGAGAAGCCAGGTGGCGTACCCCCTGAACGAAAGTGTGAACCAAGGAATTTGTGGCCAACGAGCGTTGTAAGAAGATTGCTAAAAAGCGGAAATCTGGCCCTTGATGGTGCCCAGGGCCAAACGCTAATCTATACCTCTTTGTTGAAACTCCAACAGATGGGACACTGAAAAGGAACAAGGGGAAACCCCCCCTGAGACTCACACCAAGTAATGTACGCCCTCTATACTCGATGATAAATCTTCCTAGAAGTAGATTTCCTAGCTTTCAACAGTGTAGGAATTACCAAATGCGACAACCCTCTGTCCCTCAGTACCTGGCTTTCAATGGCCAGGCCGTTAAAGCCAGTGACTATAAAGCAGGATGGTAGATCGGTCCTTGAGACAAAAGATTTATCTAAGAGTGAGTCTGCAAGGGGCATCCGCTACCAGTCGTATTAAACCGGTGTACCAAGACCGGCGAGGCCAGTCTGGGGCCACCAGACAGACTGGATTCCCTTCTTCCTCGATTCCAAAGGGTATTCCAAAGACCAAAGGGTAACGCCACGAATTGAAAGTGCTCCTCGCCCAAGGGAAAGCGAAGAAAACGGTTTTATGTAGAGCAAAAATTATTTTTTACAGAACCTTCAGAGAGTACTTTGCCATGAGGTGCCATGTTAAAACTTCCAGTGACCAGTATGAGAGAGTGAGAGCGATAACACCAAATTTACCACGCCTGCTCCCAATTCACACCTGAGACCTTGTAACACTAACAAGTCACATGACACGGGAGGGAAAATGGCTAATTGGGCCCAATTTGGACATTTTCACTTAGGGGTGTACTCACTTTTGTTGCCAGTGGTTTAGACATAAATGGCTGTGTGTGGAGTTATTTTGAGGGGACAGCAAATTTACACTGTTATACAAGCTGTACACTCACTACTTTACATTGTAACAAAGTGTCATTTCTTCAGTGTTGTCACATGAAAAGATATAATAAAATATTTACAAAAATGTTAGGCACGTACTCACGTACTCACTTTTGTGAGATACTGTGTGTGTGTATATATATATATATATATATATATATATATATATATATATATATATAAAAAATATCCAAAGCATTTATAGAGCATTGCAAAAAAAACCAGATCTGATGAAAAAAGTCCCACTCTGGATAGAAATACAGTATATATCGGAAATGGAAAACTCTTTTACACCGCAGTTCTGCTGGTCTATGAAAGCTAAGCTATTAATAAAAGAAAAAATATAAACTGCACAGCCAAATATTTGCTGCCAGAGTACACTGTCCCTGAAAATTGTACTGTCCATAATACAATGTAAAGCTCCAAACCTGTAATTTAAAGGATTGTTTGTATTTTTTTATCTCACCATTGAAGCCACATGAAAAGGACCCTCTCCCCGCTGGGATTTTAATTTTTTTTTTGTCAGCAATTTCTTGTCCTCTATGGCAATGCCCAGTTTTTTTTTTTCTTTTTTTTTTTTTTTTTTACAATAGCTTTTCTATTAGCCCTAAAAATGGACAGAATTTTCAGGATATTCAATGGGATTTGCCACTAAGTTCAAGTTTGCAGAATTTCAAACAGGATTCAGTGAACCCTCTGCAAATCGAAACAGACAGATTTGCTCATCCATAATTATTAGAAATGCAACAGAATGAGTGGTAACACCGCAAGAGTGGTGGAAGGGAATCGATCTTGGAATTATGGCAGGGATATCTTATAACTGACTTCACAAGAGATACAAGAATCTGCATGGTGACTAGATTCCATTTATAGCTGAGATATCACTTTTAGGTGGACTGACTCTTTAAACACAGAAATGTGTTTTTTTTTACAGAGTCTGTGTGGAGCTACAACATTGCGGTAAAAGGCCAAGCTTATCTGAAGGGTATGAAGTTTAAGATCACAAGCTGTGACAATGGCAGAGTAAAGAGAGCCTGTCCGGTGACACTCCATACATACACTATATTGTCAAAAGTACTGGTACACCTGCCTTTACACGCACATGAACGTTGATATCATCCCAGTCTTAGTCTGTAGGGTTCAATATTGAGTTGGCCCACCCTTTGCAGCTATAACAGCTTCAAGTCATCTGAGAAGGCTGTCCACAAGGTTTAGGAATGTGTCTATGGGAATGTTTGACCATTCTTTCAGAAGCGCATTTGTGAGCTCAGGCCCTGATGTTGGACGAGAAGGCCTGGCTCGCAGTCTCTGCTCTAATTCATCCCAAAGGTGTTCCATCAGGTTGAGGTGCAGGCCAGTCAAGTTCCTCCACCCCAAACTCGCTCATCCATGTCTTTACTGACCTTGCTTTGTGCACTGGTGCGCAGTCATGTTGGAACAGGAAGGAGCCATCCCCAAACTGTTCCCACAAAGTTGGGAGCATGAAATTGTCCAAAATATCGTGGTATGTGGGCGCCTTAAGAGTTCACTGGACCTAAGGGACCAAGCTCAACCCCTGAAAAACAGCTGCACACAATAATCCCCCCTCCATCAAATGATTTGGACCAGTGCACAAAGCAAGGTAAAAAAAGACATGGATGAGCGAGTTTGGGGTGGAGGAACCTGACTGACCTGCCCTCAACCCGATGGAACACCTTTGGGATGAATTAGAGTGGAGATTGTGAGCCAGGCCTTCCTGCCCAACAACAGTACCTAAACTCACAAATGCGCTTCTGGAAGAATGGTCAAACATTCCCATAGACACACTTCTAAATCTTGTAGACAGCCTTCCCAGTAGAGTTGAAGCTGTTGATATAGCTGCAAAGGGAGGGCTAACTCAATATTGAAACCTACGGACTAAGACTGGCCATTAACATTTATGTGCGTGTAAAGGCAGGTGTCCCAATATTTTTGACAATATAGTGTATCTGCATTTTGCATTGAAGGCATCACATTTAGGGTTGAGCGGACACCTAGATGTCCGTGTTCGACGGGTTCGGCCGAACTTTAAAAAAAAGTCCGGGTCCGTGTCCCGGACTTTTACCGAACTTTTCCCGGACACCGAACCCCATTGAAGTCAATGGGGACCCGAACTTTAAGGCACTAAAATGGCTCTAAAACACCAAAGGAAAGGGCTAGAGTGCTGCAAATGGCAGCAAAACGTAATTAAGAGCATGGCAAGTGCTCTGCAAACAAATGTGGATAGGGAAATAACTTAAAACAACAAAAAAAAACAGAAAAATAAAACAATGTTCTTCTTCATCTCTGAAGGACGAGGCCCATATGGAGTAGGAGGGAGGTTGAGGTGGTGGTGGATGTGGCGGTGACATAGGCGTGCGCACAGGGTGTGCTGGGTGTGCCTGGGCACACCCTAATCACCTAGGGCACATAGCATTGCCAGTGAGGAGATGGGAAAGATCTCCCTGGGACCTGCTCTGCTCTATTTCTCCTTGCCTACAGGTACATGGCCCCGATACATTACTCTCCCTGCTGGCAAACACATGCATGTGTATTTCAACTTTGGGGTGCACACCTTAATGCAATAGGCTGCGCACACCTATGGGCGGTGTAGGTGGAAGCGGCGGTGGAGGAGGACCAGGGCCGGATTAACAGCATCATGGGCTTGGTGCTGAGGATTTTGAAGGGCCTTAAGGGCCGTGCCTTGCCATGCACCCAGAGGAGGAAGGGTGCAGCCATGCATGCCTAATTCAACATGGGATGCTGTCTCTGAAGCCCATAAACACATCCATGCATCGCCAACTGTCCCTCCTTGTCCGGCCTTCACGCTGTGTGGGGAGGTTCTGAGGGTGCTGCCTGGGGAAGCGAGCATAGAAGCCAGACTTCTGTGTTTACAAGTGACAGAAGAGCGGTAACAGTGAATATGGCCAACCCGGGGCCTATATAAAAGGTAGGGGCCTGGAGCTGCAGCTCCAATAGCCCCTACATTAATCTGGCCCTGAGGAGGAGGACGAGGTAGCCAACACTGCTTCTTTTCAAAAATTTTAAATGAGGGTACACCCCAAAAGAGTGAGAAAGAGCAAAAATGGAACAATGGGTGGGTAAGGTCGGTATCCATTGCTATTCTGCATAAGGTACGGAAAAGTCCCGTGGGATCCATGCCTGGTTCATTTTAATGAACGTGAGCTTGTCCACATTGTCTCTGGACAGGCGGCTGCGCTTGTCTGTTATAACGCCCCCAGCCGTGCTAAATACCCGTTCAGATAATACACTGGCTGCAGGGCACGCCAGCACCTCCAAGGCGTAAAGGGCAAGCTCAGGCCATGTGCCCAATTTGGAGACCCAGAAGTTGAAGGGGGCAGACCCGTCATTCACTACATGTAGGCGTGTGCACACATACTGCTCCACCATGTTGGTAAAATGCTGCCTCCTGCTAAGACGTTCCATCTGAGCTGCTGGTGCTGCTGTTTGTTGTGGCGTGCTGACAAAGCTTTTCCACATTTCGGCCATGCTAACCCTGCCTTCTGAGGTGCTGGCGGTGCCCTGGTTGCGTTGGCGACCTCCTCCTCCTCCTCCTCTGCCTTGTGCTTCCACTGTGGCCCCGCTGTCAGATGGGAATGCCAGCAGCATGGCGTCTACCAGCGTGCGCTTGTACTCGCGCATCTTGCGATCGCGCTCCAGTGAGTGAATTAAGGACGGTACGTTGTCCTTGTAACGGGGATCCAGCAGCGTGGCCACCCAGTAATCAGCACAAGTTAGAATGTGGGCAACTCGGCGGTCGTTGTGGAGACACTGCAGCATGTAATCGCTCATGTGTGCCAGGCTGCCCAGAGGCAACGAAAGGCTGTCCTCTGTGGGAGGTGTATCGTCCGTGTCCTCTGTATCCCCCCAGCCACGCACCAGTGATGGCCATGAGCTGGCCTGGGTGCCACCCTGCTGTGAACATGGTTCCATCTCCTCCTCCAGCTCCTCCTCCTCCTCATCCTCCTCATCCTCCAGAACTGTGCCCCTGCTGGACAATTGCGTCCCTGGCGTTTGCGTGTGCAGGAACCCACCCTCGGAGCCCCTTGCGAATGACTGCCCTGAAAGCCTTGGAAATGTTACCTCTTCATCCTCCTCCTCATCCTGTGCCACATCCTCTTCCATCATCGCCCGAATTGTTTTTTCAAGGAGGCATAGAAGTGGGATAGTTAAGCTGAGAACGGCGTCATTGCCACTGGCCATGTTGGTGGAGTACTCAAAACAGCGCAACAAGGCACACAGGTCTCGCATGGAGGCCCAGTTAAATTAAATAGCGGAATAGAAAATATGATCCAAAAAAAGTGTATGTATATCACACGTACACAACCACACTGGGCCCCAATTACTATTGTTTGTACCCCTAAAAGGCTAGATGAGGAGTAGGGGGAGTATGGAACAGGCAGCACCCTCAAACCTTCAGAAGTATGAGATGAACCCCAACAACTTGGAAAGGTGGATCTCTCTCACACGTACCAACACAGACTATCCCCCAATTTAACTGATCCCCAAAGGTTTTTGATTAAATAGCGGAATAGAAAATATGATCCAAAAAAAGTGTATGTATATCACACGTACACAACCACACTAGGCCCCAATTACTATTGTTTGTACCCCTAAAAGGCTAGGAGTAGGGGGAGTATGGAACAGGCAGCACCCTCAAACCTTCAGAAGTATGAGATGAACCCCAACAACTTGGAAAGGTGGATCTCTCTCACACGTACCAACACAGACTATCCCCCAATTTAACTGATCCCCAAAGGTTTTTGATTAAATAGCGGAATAGAAAATATGATCCAAAAAAAGTGTATGTATATCACACGTACACAACCACACTGGGCCCCAATTACTATTGTTTGTACCCCTAAAAGGCTAGATGAGGAGTAGGGGGGGTATGGAACAGGCAGCACCCTCAAACCTTCAGAAGTATGAGATGAACCCCAACAACTTGGAAAGGTGGATCTCTCTCACACGTACCAACACAGACTATCCCCCAATTTAACTGATCCCCAAAGGTTTTTGATTAAATAGCGGAATAGAAAATATGATCCAAAAAAAGTGTATGTATATCACACGTACACAACCACACTAGGCCCCAATTACTATTGTTTGTACCCCTAAAAGGCTAGATGAGGAGTAGGGGGGGTATGGAACAGGCAGCACCCTCAAACCTTCAGAAGTATGAGATGAACCCCAACAACTTGGAAAGGTGGATCTCTCTCACACGTACCAACACAGACTATCCCCCAATTTAACTGATCCCCAAAGGTTTTTGATTAAATAGCGGAATAGAAAATATGATCCAAAAAAAGTGTATGTATATCACACGTACACAACCACACTAGGCCCCAATTACTATTGTTTGTACCCCTAAAAAGCTAGATGAGGAGTAGGGGGGGTATGGAACAGGCAGCACCCTCAAACCTTCAGAAGTATGAGATGAACCCCAACAACTTGGAAAGGTGGATCTCTCTCACACGTACCAACACAGACTATCCCCCAATTTAACTGATCCCCAAAGGTTTTTGATTAAATAGCGGAATAGAAAATATGATCCAAAAAAAGTGTATGTATATCACACGTACACAACCACACTAGGCCCCAATTACTATTGTTTGTACCCCTAAAAGGCTAGATGAGGAGTAGGGGGGGTATGGAACAGGCAGCACCCTCAAATCTTCAGAAGTATGAGATGAACCCCAAAAACTTGGAAAGGTGGATCTCTCTCACACGTACCAACACAGACTATCCCCCAATTTAACTGATCCCCAAAGGTTTTTGATTAAATAGCGGAATAGAAAATATGATCCAAAAAAAGTGTATGTATATCACACGTACACAACCACACTAGGCCCCAATTACTATTGTTTGTACCCCTAAAAGGCTAGATGAGGAGTAGGGGGGGTATGGAACAGGCAGCACCCTCAAACCTTCAGAAGTATGAGATGAACCCCAACAACTTGGAAAGGTGGATCTCTCTCACACGTACCAACACAGACTATCCCCCAATTTAACTGATCCCCAAAGGTTTTTGATTAAATAGCGGAATAGAAAATATGATCCAAAAAAAGTGTATGTATATCACACGTACACAACCACACTAGGCCCCAATTACTATTGTTTGTACCCCTAAAAGGCTAGATGAGGAGTAGGGGGGGTATGGAACAGGCAGCACCCTCAAACCTTCAGAAGTATGAGATGAACCCCAACAACTTGGAAAGGTGGATCTCTCTCACACGTACCAACACAGACTATCCCCCAATTTAACTGATCCCCAAAGGTTTTTGATTAAATAGCGGAATAGAAAATATGATCCAAAAAAAGTGTATGTATATCACACGTACACAACCACACTGGGCCCCAATTACTATTGTTTGTACCCCTAAAAGGCTAGATGAGGAGTAGGGGGAGTATGGAACAGGCAGCACCCTCAAACCTTCAGAAGTATGAGATGAACCCCAACAACTTGGAAAGGTGGATCTCTCTCACACGTACCAACACAGACTATCCCCCAATTTAACTGATCCCCAAAGGATTTTGATTAAATAGCGGAATAGAAAATATGATCCAAAAAAAGTGTATGTATATCACACATACACAACAACACTAGGCCCCAATTACTATTGTTTGTACCCCTAAAAGGCTAGATGAGGAGTAGGGGGGGTATGGAACAGGCAGCACCCTCAAACCTTCAGAAGTATGAGATGAACCCCAACAACTTGGAAAGGTGGATCTCTCTCACACGTACCAACACAGACTATCCCCCAATTTAACTGATCCCCAAAGGTTTTTGATTAAATAGCGGAATAGAAAATATGATCCAAAAAAAGTGTATGTATATCACACGTACACAACCACACTAGGCCCCAATTACTATTGTTTGTACCCCTAAAAGGCTAGGAGTAGGGGGAGTATGGAACAGGCAGCACCCTCAAACCTTCAGAAGTATGAGATGAACCCCAACAACTTGGAAAGGTGGATCTCTCTCACACGTACCAACACAGACTATCCCCCAATTTAACTGATCCCCAAAGGTTTTTGATTAAATAGCGGAATAGAAAATATGATCCAAAAAAAGTGTATGTATATCACACGTACACAACCACACTGGGCCCCAATTACTATTGTTTGTACCCCTAAAAGGCTAGATGAGGAGTAGGGGGAGTATGGAACAGGCAGCACCCTCAAACCTTCAGAAGTATGAGATGAACCCCAACAACTTGGAAAGGTGGATCTCTCTCACACGTACCAACACAGACTATCCCCCAATTTAACTGATCCCCAAAGGTTTTTGATTAAATAGCGGAATAGAAAATATGATCCAAAAAAAGTGTATGTATATCACACGTACACAACCACACTAGGCCCCAATTACTATTGTTTGTACCCCTAAAAGGCTAGATGAGGAGTAGGGGGGGTATGGAACAGGCAGCACCCTCAAACCTTCAGAAGTATGAGATGAACCCCAACAACTTGGAAAGGTGGATCTCTCTCACACGTACCAACACAGACTATCCCCCAATTTAACTGATCCCCAAAGGTTTTTGATTAAATAGCGGAATAGAAAATATGATCCAAAAAAAGTGTATGTATATCACACGTACACAACCACACTGGGCCCCAATTACTATTGTTTGTACCCCTAAAAGGCTAGGAGTAGGGGGAGTATGGAACAGGCAGCACCCTCAAACCTTCAGAAGTATGAGATGAACCCCAACAACTTGGAAAGGTGGATCTCTCTCACACGTACCAACACAGACTATCCCCCAATTTAACTGATCCCCAAAGGTTTTTGATTAAATAGCGGAATAGAAAATATGATCCAAAAAAAGTGTATGTATATCACACGTACACAACCACACTAGGCCCCAATTACTATTGTTTGTACCCCTAAAAGGCTAGGAGTAGGGGGAGTATGGAACAGGCAGCACCCTCAAACCTTCAGAAGTATGAGATGAACCCCAACAACTTGGAAAGGTGGATCTCTCTCACACGTACCAACACAGACTATCCCCCAATTTAACTGATCCCCAAAGGTTTTTGATTAAATAGCGGAATAGAAAATATGATCCAAAAAAAGTGTATGTATATCACACGTACACAACCACACTAGGCCCCAATTACTATTGTTTGTACCCCTAAAAGGCTAGATGAGGAGTAGGGGGAGTATGGAACAGGCAGCACCCTCAAATCTTCAGAAGTATGAGATTGTGTTCACTGTACCCCACAAAGATTGAGTTCACTGCACCCCACAATGATTGTGTTCACTGCACCCCACAAAGATTGTGTTCACTGCACCTCACAAAGATTGTGTTCACTGTACCCCCCAAAGATTGTGTTCACTGCACCCCACAAAGATTCTGTTCACTGTACCCCACAAAGATTGTGTTCACTGCACCCTAAAAGGATGTTGTTCACTGCACCCCAAAAAGATTGTGTTCACTGTACCCCCCCAAAGATTGTGTTCACTGCACCCCACAAAGATTGTGTTCACTGCACCCCAAAAAGATTGTGTTCACTGTACCCCCCAAAGATTGTGTTCACTGCACCCCAAAAAGATTGTGTTCACTGTACCCCCCAAAGATTGTGTTCACTGCACCCCACAAAGATTCTGTTCACTGTACCCCACAAAGATTGTGTTCACTGCACCCCAAAAAGATTGTGTTCACTGTACCCCCCCAAAGATTGTGTTCACTGCACCCCACAAAGATTCTGTTCACTGCACCCCACAAAGGATTTTGTTCACTGCACCCCAAAAAGATTGTGTTCACTGCACCCCAAAAAGGATTTTGATCACTGCACCCCAAAAAGGATGTTGTTCACTGCACCCCAAAAATGATTTTGTTCACTCCACCCCAAAAAGATTGTGTTCACTGCACCCCACAAAGATTGTGTTCACTGCACCCCAAAAAGATTGTGTTCACTGTACCCCCCAAAGATTGTGTTCACTGCACCCCACAAAGATTCTGTTCACTGTACCCCACAAAGATTGTGTTCACTGCACCCCAAAAAGATTGTGTTCACTGCACCCCAAAAAGGATGTTGTTCACTGCACCCCAAAAAGGATGTTGTTCACTCCACCCCAAAAAGATTGTGTTCACTGCACCCCACAAAGATTGTGTTCACTGCACCCCAAAAAGATTGTGTTCACTGCACCCCAAAAATGATTTTGTTCACTGCACCCCAAAAAGGATTTTGTTCACTGCACCCCAAAAAGGATGTTGTTCACTCCACCCCAAAAAGATTGTGTTCACTGCACCCCAAAAAGATTGTGTTCACTGCACCCCACAAAGGATTTTGTTCACTGCACCCCAAAAAGATTGTGTTCACTGCACCCCAAAAAGGATGTTGTTCACTGCACCCCAAAAAGGATTTTGTTCACTGCACCCCAAAAAGATTGTGTTCACTGCACCCCACAAAGGATTTTGTTCACTGCACCCCACAAAGATTGTGTTCACTGCACACCAAAAAGGATTGTGTTCACTGCACCCCAAAAAGATTTTGTTCACTGCACCCCAAAAAGATTGTGTTCACTGCAGCCCAAAAAGATTGTGTTCACTGCAGCCCAAAAAGATTGTGTTCACTGCAGCCCAAAAAGATTGTGTTCACTGCAGCCCAAAAAGATTGTGTTCACTGCAGCTCACACACAGAAAAATGGATGTGGATCACTGACACCTGCCTATCTCCAATCCCACACCACACAGCAATATCGATTGTAGTTTGTAGAACACAGTTTCCCTAAAATTCAGCAGACTCTGTCCCTAACAGGATTGAGAAGAGATCGTAGATCAGGATTGAGTGCAGATTCACCCCACCCCCCACACAGCAATATCGATTGTAGTTTGTAGAAGACACTGACCCTATAATTCAGCAGACTCTATCCCTAAAATGCCTACAACTCGCCCTGCCTAAACACTCCGACCTGTCCCTCAATTCTATCCGGACACAAATGGTTTTTTCCTGCCTATCTTTCCCTAATCAGCAGCCAGCACATTGATGTGTGCTCTGTCCCTTAGCTAAGCAGCAGAATGACGCTGCTGCGGCGGCTGCCTCGAACTTATAAAGACTTGGTCACATGCTTCAGACAGCCAATCACAGCTACTAAGACATTTGCAGGCATGGCTGGGATGGCTTAAGGCACACCAGTTAAACGATTGTTGATTGGCTGTTGAAAGCCCGCCATGAAAAGAGCGCCAAAGCATGCAAAACCCGGAAATAAAACGACCGAACATGGATTTTTACCCGAACATACAGTAAAGTGTCCGTGTCCGTGTTCGGGTAAAAAAAATCCAATTATTCGGTACGAACACGAATAATACAGTCCGTGTTCGCTCAACACTAATCACATTACAGTCTTGCTGCAAACATAATTTATTTTCCTCCTCTGTGATAAAGCTTTATCTTTTGTGTTGAATCTCCTGAGGTCAATGCTTCCCGATGTGGTGGATAATTTCCGTTTAATGAATCCTCAAGCCATGGGACTGGAGGCCATATTCTACTCTTCATTCGTCTTCTTCACCAAGCTGTCCGCAGGGATCGCTTTAGGAATCTCTACACTGAGCCTGCAGTAAGTGCTGATTGTTATACAGTATTGCGGTCATTTAACTCCGACATGTGATATATGATACAGGTGAGCTAGGGCACCCAAGACATCACCACTGTGTTATTAAAGACTGTTTTATGGATTATAAGCTTGGCTGACCCAGTTCGCAGACACCTGTCCTATAATGCCTTGCTGCTCTCATCTTTCCTATGCTGTTGTTATGCCAGAAAAGACCGTATATTGATGTAAAAAAAATGTTACCTACAGCTGAAACTTTTTATAGTGACCTACATTATATCCTAGATACTCAAAGAGTAAGGAGATTTGTTGGTGGGTTTTACTAGATTTAACCCCATTCCCGCCCAGGCCAATTTTCAGCTTTCAGTGCTGTCGCACTTTGGATGATAATTGCGCGGTCATGCAACACTGTCCCCATATGAAATTCTATATAATTTTTTAGAACTTTCTTTTGCTGGTATTTAATCACCACTGGGTTTTTTTTTTTTGCTAAATAAATGAAAAAAAAAACAAAACAAAACAAAGTTAAAAAAAAAAATCATTTTTCTTTGTTTGGGTTATACAATTTTGAAAATAAATAATCTTTCTTCATATATTTAAGCCAAACTCTATTCTGCTAAATGACCTTGGAGAAAATAACCCAAATCAGTGTATATTATTTAGTCATTAGGAAAGTCATAGAGTCCACAAACTTTGGTATGTACAGTATTTCAGGTCAGAAAGTGGTCAACTGCACATCAAACGCACCTGTCAGCACATTCTGAATGATCTCAGAAGCTTCTTAAAGAGGAAGTAAACCCTCCTCAGGAAGTTGTACCTATAGGTAAGCCTATGATAAGGCTTACCTATAGGTACTGTAAATATCTCCTAAACTTGCACCGTTTAGGAGATATTTACCTTTAATGCAGCCAGTGACGTCACTGGCGCATGCGCTCTGAAGGAACGGCTGATCGTGCCGTTCCTTCAGAGCCCCGTGCCGTGACCGTCGGCTCCCGCGCGCGTGCGCGGGAGTGACGTCACCGAGGCTCCGGCCAATCAGATGACCGGATGCCGCGATCCCGGAAGACGGGCGACATGTCATGTCGCCCGTCATACAGGTAAGAGAGCGGCACGGCGGGGGCTCGTTCTAAGGTAAGTATTTCATAATGAGCTAGTATGCGATGCATACTAGCTCATTATGTCTTTCTCTTGCAGGTTGTAAAAAAAAAAAATATTTTTAAACGAGTTTACAACCTCTTTAAACTGATGTCAAACTGATGCCATCAACACAAGCCCAAGGTCCATTGACATAGGCCATTAAAGTGTTTAATAACATATCGAGTAGTAGTTAGTCATATTCAAGTGAAGTAGCGACAAGAGAGAGAGTGCTCAGATCTTGTGCAAATAAAAAAAAAGATTTATTAGATAAAAACGAGATGGCAACTCACATTTTCATCACTTGAGACAGCTCATATCCAGCCAGAAATGATCAGACCAGAGGCAGACTGCGCACCAGGGCTGCCACGACGCGTCGACGTAGTCGACTACAAAAAATGTCGACGTGCGTGAAAGGTGTCGACGCGTCAACGCGTGACGTCACACGCCCCCTGGCCGGCTGCAGCGCTGCTTGAAGTATTGCCGGCCGCGTGAAATCCCCCCCCCCCCCGGCTCCGTCCACACCGAGGTAAGCACTGACCGTCTCCTGCTCCCCCGTACTCCGCCACAGCTTCTGCCGCAACACATTCAGGTATTGTGGGAAGGTTTGATCTCTGGCGCCTGGAGAACTGCTGGCGATGATTGGCTGGCTTTTAGATGGAATGGGGCGTTCTGAGCCAATAGGAGAGCTGCTTTGGGTGGAACGCAAATCGGCGGTGAGACGCACACGTGGTCAGGGAAGAGGCGCCGCACTCTCTGTGAGCTTGGGACAGGCAAGTATTACAGCGCACTACCAGGATAACCCTGCATGTCAGCAGATATTCATTCCAAGGAGCGCAGTTATGATTTCATTGCAATTAGTGTTATAGCTGAAGTGTCATCTGCTCGTCATTTGCTTTTCCCTGTTGCCCCTCCCCCCATTATGAACATTTTAATGACCTTTTTATATAAAACCTTTCTTTATTGAAGTTTGAGTGACTATATCCCTGAGTGACACCACCATCCCTGAGTGACACCACCATCCCTGAGTGACCCCCATCATCCCCGAGTGTCCCCCATCATCCCCGAGTGACCCCCATCATCCCCGAGTGACCCTCATCATCCCCGAGTGACCCTCATCATCCCCGAGTGACCCTCACCATCCCCGAGTGACCCTTACCATCCCCGAGTGACCCTCATCATCCCCGAGTGACCCTCATCATCCCCGAGTGACCCTCATCATCCCCGAGTGACCCTCACCATCCCCGAGTTACCCTCACCATTCCCGAGTGACCCTCACCATCCCTGAGTGGCACCACCATCCCTGAGTGACCACCATCCCTGAGTGACCACCATCCCTGAATGACACCACCATCCCAGAGTGACCCCATCCCAGTCTGGGGTCTGTACTGGGAGGGGGCTTACTAAGGGGTCTGTATTAATTACAGGATTAATTAGCTAATCAAAAAAACACTCAATTAAGCAAAAAAAAAATAAAATAAAAATAATCGTTAGATTAGTCGACTAATCGTAAAAATAATCGATAGATTAGTCGACATACAAATTAATCGTTAGTTGCAGCCCTACTGCGCACCATGGCCAGTGGCTGGGCTGGGAAAGCTGTGTGGATACTTCTGTAGAATGGGATCCGCTGAATGGATCTGGAAAACAGCATCATGTTCCTACGCACCAATAAGGAAAGGGGGTGCAAACTGTGTAAAGGAGAAGGTCTAGAGAGCAGTGAAAAACATTTCAAGGATAACCCTTTTCCTCAAGCATGGATTCTGGCAGAACACTTTTTCTCTTCTTCGCTGCTTCTTTATTATATGGATGCCCTCCTTTGTTGGAGATGCTGAATCAAGTGCATGTCTTTATATTAATGTAATATTTTAATATATGTACTGTATATATAATTATTCATATTTTTAGATCAATCACATTCAATCAGATTTGTTTTATAATTTTGAAGACATTTTATAGCTTATCCAAAGAAAAAACTGTTAATAGTGAAATCAAACCGCGCTAACTCAATGGTCTGTGAAAGCTGCCAGCACTTCAACTTGACATAAGTAGTGGTAACAACAAATCGTAAATAGGGTAAGTGCAGCACTAAAGAGCTATATATGTGTAAAACATATTATAGGCATCAGGTGAATGATGTGAAACTTATATGAAAACAGTGTCACCATCAAAGACAAACAATCCTCAATAATACAAATTCAGAGGAAATAAAGTCCATATTGAAAAATAAGTTCATATAAATACAAAAAAGTCCCAAGTGAAAAGGTGACTTCCAACTAAAAAATAAATGTGATGATAGTAATAAATTCCAACACCAACAGGATAATTTGAATGCGCTCACCGGAAATAATGGACCCAAAATTCCATATAGAATATGGGTCATTCAGAGCAGATTATGGTAGCAGGTCTCTTCAAACAGCATACAATTATCAGATGTTAATGCCAGGATGACCAGGATATTCAGCAAAAGGACACCCAGACTTCCAAACGGATGGTGCATACATGAAAGTAACCAAACGGTGCAAACATAGTGTAAAACTGCTTCAGCAAAAATCTACTAAAAGAAAAATACACTTACAAAAACATCTTGTAAGGCAACGCATGTAATGAAGAGATGACAGAATGAAGTTGCTGACGCGTTTCATACGACAGGATATAATCATAGGAGAATTTCCATGCGTATGTACCATAATCATAAGATTTATATATACTGGAGCCAGGATGTTGCCTACACAAGCACTTCTGCTCACCTGTCAAAGATGGCGGCGGCGTGCAGTCCAAGCCTCCATATCAATCAGGAAATTACCTCATATTGGCTGTGCAACGGTTGTTCATTTGGCATAGAATTACTGAGAGCCTCAAAGCTGTGTCCACAATGATCACCTCCATCCTAAGTGTGGATAGTGATACTCCGTTTTGCCTTTTATAGGTCTTTGGTGTGCACTGTACTGGTTAATTCAGAGGATGTGTGCAGTTTGAATGCCGTGGTGTCACGAGTGAGACTTCCGTAATTGGGGTCCTCCCAATGGGAGGGGAAGTCCAATGGAGCGTGGTATACTGGCATTTACCATTCCCGGAAGTGACGCCCGTGATGACGTCACTTCCGGTGTCAATTTCTGACTGCACACGAACTCCCGGAAGTGACACGCGCTGTGACATCACTTCCGTGGAATACTGTGATACCAAAGTCCGCTATTTAGTGGGTTTATTCCCACTACAACACTATTTTAATTCAGTTTAAAAATACACATGGATTTACCCTATTGACTTTTCAGACAATTTAGACATGAGATTAGCAGATTTGAAATATAATCTGTTATATACTGTTTGGGTTGCGCAGCCAATATGAGGTAATTTCCTGATTGATATGGAGGCTTGGACTGCACGCCGCCATCTTTGACATGTGGGCGGAAGTGCTTGTGTAGGCAACTTCCTGGCTCCAGTATATATATATAAGTCTTATGATTATGGTACATACGCATGGCAATTCTCCTATGATTATATCCTATCGGATGAAACGCGTCAGCAACTTCTTTCTGCCATCTCTTCATTACATGCGTTGCCTTACAAGATGTTTTCGTAAGTGTATTTCTTTCTTTTAATACATTTTTGCTGAAGCAGTTTTACACTATGTTTGCACCGTTTGGTTACTTTCATGTATGCACCATCCGTTTGGAAGTCTGGGTGTCCTTTTGCTGAATATCCTGGTCATCCTGGCATTAACATCTGACAATTGTATGCTGTTTGAAGAGACCTGCTACCATAATCTGCTCTGAATGACCCATATTCTATATGGAATTTTGGGTCCATTATTTTCGGTGAGCGCATTCATATTATCCTGTTGGTGTTGGAATTTATTACTATCATCACGTTTATTTTTTAGTTGGAAGTCACTTTTTCACTTGGGACTTTTTTGTATTTATAGGGACTTTTTTTTCAATATGGACTTTATTTCCTCTGAATTTGCATTATTGAGGAATGTTTGTCTTTGATGGGGACACTGTTTTCATATAAGTTTCACTTCATTCACCTGATGCCTATAATATGTTTTACACATATATAGCTCTTTAGCGATGCACTTACCCTATTTACGATAGCTTATCCAAGCCTCTTCTTCAAGCCCAACTCAAGAAGTGACTTGGAGAAGCTTTGAAACATTTTCAGCATTATAGAATAAGTTCAGATGAATGTGACCTTATACTTCTGGATATACCATGAGAACCTTCACAGACATGTTGACTGACATATTAACATCAACGGAATAGACTCCTTTCAGGCAAGTAGATTGTGTTGGGATTCTCTCTTAGAAAACTCCCCATTCATACTACAGTACATGTGACTACAGCAGTATGGTTGCACTCCTGTAACAGCAGTAGGGCTTGGCATCCTCTGCCAGTTGGAATTCTGCTATTCCCATTAGCTTCTACAGTGCCGTATGCTGGCTGTGTCTGGTTTAATGTAATTCTCCATTTTAGCTCTCACACATCCTTATTTTTGCCTTTCTTGTTTTTGCATATGACAGATTTGCTGGTTACAGCAGTGCGGCATGCAAGCAGTCCTACCCCGTGGTTCTGACACTCCAGCTTCTGATTAGTGCAGTCCCAGCTGTTCTTATTATTCTTGGTTTATTCATTCTGATCTTCTACCCAATCACAGAAGACACAAGAAAGGAGACAGAGCTTGCCCTTGATGTAATGAGGTAATTGTGGGGGGTAAGGGGGGTAAGGGGGAATGTAGAAATCACAAGGAGAGAATGAATCTAACATTCAACATATTCTGCTCGCAAAGGGATTTTCGGAGGCTTAGTAAGAAAATAAATAAATGAAAAATATTCTCAAATAGGGCGAGTCTGGAAAAGTTATTTTTTCACAGGTAAAAAACGTTTTGCAGGTAAAAAAAAACGTACATTCATTCTTTTATTTTCATAGGAGCCTGCAGAGCATTGCACCTGCAATCAGATCGCTATTGCAATGTCGGGCTCCTGCAGACTTTCAGTACAGCTGTCCACCCGTGCCTTCAGTATGGAGAGCAGGGGGAGTCAATGAACTATAAGGATGCTTACCAGCGCCCTCGCAGTGCATTAAAACGACAAGCCGTCTGCTGCGGTGGCAGACAGGATTTGTAGTTCATGACGTGGCTGTGTGGGCGGAGCCTCGCACAGCTGCGCTCTTTTTAGGTTATGACACAGGGTACGGGAGAGGATCCCCCGCCTTTTTGTCCCAGGGAACGAAGGGATCGGCGGAGAGGTTGCTGAACATGTTACATCCTAAACACTTGTATAATATGTTCAAAAAGGTGAACTTTATCCTTTAGGTTTAATTAATTCATTTTATGATTTTTCACAGACTGGCTAAGTCTGCATGAATATATTTAGGCCTTTTTCCCATGGGGTGTACTATAGTGTACACCCATGGGAGAGCTGTTTACCCCCCACAGGGATGCACAGGTGTTTAGTGCATCCCCATGCAGGCAGTCCCATTATTTATTTATTACAGGTACTTATATAGCGCCGTCAATTTACGCAACTCCTTACATATTTATTATACATTCACATCAGTCCTTGACCTCAAGGAGCTTAGAATCTAAGGTCCCTAACTGATATTCATACACATACTAGGGCCAACATAGACAGGAGCCAACTAACCTGCCAGCATGTCTTGTGGGTGTGGGAGGAAAGAGAGTACCCAGAGGAAAGGCACAGGGAGAGCATCCAAACTCAAGGCAGGTAGTGTTCTGGTTGCGATTCAAAACAACGATCCTAGTGCTGCTATGGATGTACAACCATACAAGACTGAAAGGAAGGCTGGAGTCCAGATTTAGGATAATAAAGATGCAAGCTTTCAGGAGCAGTTAGGTTCCTTCAGACTTCAGGACCAATGCAATCTAACCAATATTAACACTCCTAAGCCTTGATTTCTATCTGTATAGCCTGACCCCTTACAATAGTAAATACTACTCAGTGCATCTGTATGAATATTTGTATTTTCTCATTGGTTGTATTTCATTTATTTTAATGGGTCCTGAAAACTTGTATCTTTAATGACATAAGATAGCCCAGAAAAGGGATCACCAAAACACCAAACCTTCTGCAAGCCAGTAAAACAAACTGCAATCACTCTTTGGCCGATCTATTACTCCAGACAGATTCAGGCTGACCCCCATAAGAAAAAGCATCTCTAGTCTTTTTTAAACAAAATTCAAGTCAAACTATAGTAATATGTTTATGTCCTTCAGGTTACGGACCCGGAGATCCACTCTTATAGTCATCTGAGCTGGCTGCTCCGTTCTACATAAATGTCTATAAGAAGAAATGCCGAATCTTCAGTACATGTGCCACCATCTGCCAAACAGACCAATCACTGAGATCCTGTTTATTCAGCAGTTTGGAGACACAGTCAGACTGAGGAGCCGTGGAACAGTCACATCCACCGAAGAAAGTGTGAACACCAGCCAATGCCCAGAATATTTCCTTCTAATCTCTGTGCCAGCAATGAACTTGTCTAAAAGAAGAACTATCTTGTGTTGACATCCAATCACTCCCTTCAGGATTAGAATTTATTTCATTAAAGTGCATCTCCAGTCAACTTTTTTGTTCTTAGTTTTAGGTTAAAGCGGTGAAGGGTTGGAAGCCTGGTCAGTTTTGACTACTCTCTGTGGCTCCCTTGGGAAAACTTCCCTTCACTTTCTGCCCCAGTGATGTGTCACCAAGACCGAAAATTAGGGGAAAATCTCCAGAGGGAAACTGACAGCAATTACAGCTTTTCTTGTTTTCAACCCTCATCAATTTTTCTTTCTTCTGTCTGTAGAGATTTTCCCTAATCGCTCACATCTTGGTGATGATGTTTTACTAAGACAGGAAGTAAGAGGCATTGGACAAGAAGAAAAACATGAACAATACAAATAACCCCCCCCCCCCCCAAAAAACAAAAATTTATACAGCGGGTAAAATAAGTATTGAACACGTCACCATTTTCTAGGTAAATACATTTCTAAAGTTCCTATTGACATGACATTTTCACCAACAGTGAAGTTTGGAGGTGGGAACATCATGGTGTGGGGCTGTTTTTCAGCATACGGTACTGGCAAACTTCATGTCATTGAAGTAAGGATGAATGGAAAAATGTACCAACACATTCTTGATAAAAATCTACTGCCATCTACCAGGATGATGAAGAAAAAACGAGGGTGGACATTTCAGCAAGTCAATGACCCCAAACACAAGGAAACTCTCAATTGATTTTAAAGAAAGCTGCTAGAATGGCCCAGCAAATCACCTGTCCTAAATTCAATAGAAAATCTATGGAAAGAACTAAAGATAAGAGTTCATAGAAGAGGCCCATGGAACCTTCAAGATTTGAAGACTGTGTGGAAGAATGGGTCAAAATCACACTGAGTAATGCATGCAACTAGTTTCTTCATACAAGAGGTGTCTTTAAGCTGTCTTTACCAATAAGGGTCCTTTCAAACGATCTGATCAGATCCGCCTGTCAGTTTTTTAGGCAGATCTGATCGGATCCTCCATGCATATCCCTATGGGGCAGCAGATGTCAGCGGAGACATGTCCGCTGACACCCACTGACATCCGCATCCAATCCTGTCTGTGAAATCCGGACGGATGGAAACGCTATTTTCCAACCATCCAGGGGATGGGATCGGATGAGAGCGGACAGGCGGTCTGCTCTCATCCGATTCCTCATAGAGAGCAGCGGGGCTCTGACACCTCCCTCTCCGCACAGAGAGCGGAGAGGGAGGTGTCACCTACCTGCTCAACGGGCATCAGTGTATCGATCCCCCGCTGAGCAGCATGGAGTCTGCCGACAGAGTGGACCATGTGAAAGGAGCCTAAAGGATTTATTTATAAAGTATTAAATACATTTCAGTTAGCGTGTTCAATACTTTTTGCGTGTCATTCAATTTTATTACACATAACTTAATTTATGAACTTATTTGTTTTGGTTTCTTTGTATGTATGGATTGCATGGGTTGTTACCGACATGTGGTGAAAATGTCATGTCAATAGCACCTTTAGAAATATATTTACCTAGAAAAATGGTGACAGGTTTAACACTTATTTTACCCGCTGTATATACAGTATGTGCGTGTATAAAATAATAATAGAAACAGAGAAGATTTTAGCAAAAAAAACATTAAAACTGCCTTTTTTTTTAAACTCTTTTTTGAACTATCCTTCAGAATTTAGGGGGGGGGGGGGTGGATTGTGACCATTGGGAATTCAGTAGGAGTAGTGGTGCCCCATTGTTGGTGTCAGTGAGAGGAGTAGTGCCCCATTGTTGGTGTTGATGGGAGAAATAGTGATCCATCATTGGATGTCGTTGAGAGGAATTGTGCTCCATCGTTGGTGTTGGTGTGAGGAGTATTGCCCCACCGTTTGTGTCAGTGGGAGGAGTAGTGCCCCGCCGTTGGTGTCAGTGGGAGGAGTAGTGCCCCACCGTTGGTGTCAGTGGGAGGAGTAGTCCCCATCGTTGGTATCGGTGGGAGGAGGTTGCCCCATCGTTGGTGTTGGCGGGAGGAGTGGTTGCCACATCGTTGGTGTCGGTGGGAGGAGTAGTGCCCCATCATTGGTGTTGGTGGGAGGAGTAGTACCCCATCGTTGGTGTCGGTGGGAGGAGTGTTCCATTGTTGGTGTCGGTGGGAGGAGTAGTGCCCCATCGTTGGTGTCAGTGGGAGGAGTAGTGTCCCATCGTTGGTGTCGGTGGGAGGAGTAGTGCCCCATCGTTGGTGTCGGTGGGAGGAGTAGTGCCCGATCATTGGTGTCGGTGGGAGGAATAGGGCCCCACCATTGGTGTCAGTGGGAGGAGTAAAGCCCCATCGTTGGTGTCAGTGGGAGGAGTAGCGCCCCATCGTTGGTGTTGGTGGGAATGGTGCCTCATCATGGGTGTCAGTGGGAAGAATAGTACCCTATCATTGGTGTCAATAGCAGTGGCGGATGGTTCTCGGTAATTCGGGGGGGGGGGGGGGGGAAACCAATTCGGGGTAATTCGGGGGGGGACCCCCCGTACGACCAGCTGGTCGTCCTGCCCCCTTACCTCCTCCAGCCTGAGCCGGGAAGTGCTGGATGGCTGAGCTGCCTGCCGTGTGTCTCCTCCCTCTTCCTGGCCAGTAAGATCGCTTCTCCTTTTGGCCAATCGGGAAAGGAGTCTCACAACCCTCACCCTGATTGGTTGGGAGGAGAATCAGTGTGACAATAGCAAACATTTATTCGCTATTGCAATACAACTGGGTGGGCTCAGGGCACAGTGCTCTGCGCCCCGACCCCACCCTTTTTTGAAACCTATTAGAGCCTCTGGCTCTAATCACTTGCTTAAAAAAAAAAAAATCCCCTATTGGAATCCATGCCTCCGGCGCCCTGCATGTAGATTAGGGGGACACACGCATGGATAGGGGGCAGCGCCCCTGTGCCCCAAATGGAGGGGCCGCCACTGGCCAATAGGAGGACTAGTGCCCTGTTAAAGTTAGTAACAGAAATGATGCCTTGTTGTTAATGTCAGTGGGAGGAAGAGTGCCATAAGGGCCAGATAAAGGCAAGCAAAGGGCCACAGTTTGGAGACCACTGGTCCAGAGTATAGATCTAGATTTGTCCCAAGTCTGCTGAAAGTCTATTCCAAACATCAACTACTCTTTTGGTAAAATAATACTTTCTAAGCTTAGTTTGATCCTTGCTGGTTTGAAGTCATGTCCCCGTGTTCTTGATCTTCGCTTTATGCTAAAACACTGCCCTCCTAAACCTTTTTCACACCCTTCGAATAGTCAGAGGTTTCAATCATGCCCCCCCCCTTTCCTTAACGTGGAGTTCCTGTCATTTTTGTGTTTATTAAAAGTCAGCAGCTACAAAAAGTGCAACGGGGAGCAGAAAGTGCACCCCCTTGTGGTACATATCAAGAGCTCTCAAGGGAGTTTACAGCGAGCTTCTGAAAAAAACATTACGTTTTATTTGGGTTTTAATTTGCCAAAGAAACAAATTTTTTCTATTTGTAAAAAAATATATATATTTTTAAGTAATGTATAACATTTTTTTATTAAATACAAAAATCATTAGCATAATGACCGCATAAGTCATACAAATGTATACTTGTGCCAAATCCTATATTTATGATTCAAGATTTAGGGGTGTATTCATAAAATGTTTGCAGAACTATTCGCTTTGCGAACTGTGAACATTTGTTGTGTGAATGTGGGCAAAATCATTTATAGGGTTGAATAGGCAACTTAGGAAAACACTGTTGTAAGGGGGGATGGGTGCGCTGATAGTGTGTTGAAGCTGCTCCCGGTATTCAGTGCTTTTGAATATAGATAAATGTATATGTGGTGTGGGGTGCGCTAAACAACAAATAAATAATGAATATATAACATATATCTATGTGTGAACCAAATCAACAAAAGTAAATATATATAACATATATCAATCTGTGAAGCCAATTAATAATGCAAATCAATTGGTGCATAAACATAAAAGTTCATAAGTGTCCATAAATATTTTGCAGGTGAGTAGAATTGTATTCTATCCGAATAATACGTGTATCCACCACCGAGTGAAATTCATCCTTACCAAACGGAAATAAATAAGGTGCAACTATATTTTCTTGTGCTGAAAAAATATCCAATCTCCTTGTGAACAAACACCACGTGTAAATCACCAAGAATTAGCCTCTTACCAGATGGTAATAGGTATGCACTTGTTCAGTGAAACCACCGCCTTGCTTCCTCTTTAAAATCCTGAAGTGGGATGTAGAACCGCTCTACCTTTCTTTCTCCACTAGATGGCAACGAGTACCAGCAAGAAACACAGCCTCATCCTTCTTTACAAGCTCACAAAACCACCGTGTATTAAAGGAAAAAAAGGGCTAATAGTGTATTACCCTTGAGATTTATTCAAAAAACAGTTGATAATGCGCTTACAATTAGATGTCTTGTATTCAGCATAAACATAGGCATACGAATTCCTGCAAAGGCTTGCGGCCGGCTGCAGCACGGACCGCAAGTTGTGTGTGACGTGTGCGCCTCCTAATCTAACCTAATCTAACCTGTCTCAGTAGAAGTCCTATGGGAAGAAACCGGTCAGATTAGGAGGCGCACACGTCACACACAACTTGCGGTCCGTGCTGCAGCCGGCCGCAAGCCTTTGCAGGAATTCGTATGCCTATGTTTATGCTGAATACAAGACATCTAATTGTAAGCGCATTATCAACTGTTTTTTGAATAAATCTCAAGGGTAATACACTATTAGCCCTTTTTTTCCTTTAATACACGGTGGTTTTGTGAGCTTGTAAAGAAGGATGAGGCTGTGTTTCTTGCTGGTACTCGTTGCCATCTAGTGGAGAAAGAAAGGTAGAGCGGTTCTACATCCCACTTCAGGATTTTAAAGAGGAAGCAAGGCGGTGGTTTCACTGAACAAGTGCATACCTATTACCATCTGGTAAGAGGCTAATTCTTGGTGATTTACACGTGGTGTTTGTTCACAAGGAGATTGGATATTTTTTCAGCACAAGAAAATATAGTTGCACCTTATTTATTTCCGTTTGGTAAGGATGAATTTCACTCGGTGGTGGATACACGTATTATTCGGATAGAATACAATTCTACTCACCTGCAAAATATTTATGGACACTTATGAACTTTTATGTTTATGCACCAATTGATTTGCATTATTAATTGGCTTCACAGATTGATATATGTTATATATATTTACTTTTGTTGATTTGGTTCACACATAGATATATGTTATATATTCATTATTTATTTGTTGTTTAGCGCACCCCACACCACATATAAACTTAGGAAAACACTGTCACTACATTCCTAATCATTATTGGCTGATTTTTTTTTTTTTTTTAGTTGTTGGAACTCAGTTTTTGACTTTTCAAAAATCACCCTCCTCTCAATCAAAAGGTTCACATGGTTATTATTTTACAGGATTTATATAGTGCCAGCAGTTTGCGCAGCGCTTTACAAAATGAAGGCAGACTTTACAGTTACAATACAATTTGGTACAAGAGGAATTTAGAGAGCTCTGCTTGTTGTTATCCTTGGTGTCAGCGGTAATCAGTTCATAACGGTAGAAGGAGGAGGCTCCAGGAAGATGCTGCACTCTACAGGGAGAAGTGAGTCATACACAGGGATACCAAAGATTGTGAGCCGGAGTGGGATCTGGTTACATGCAACGTGTCCATTCTGTGTCTCTTTCTCTTACAATATAAATCAATCAACTGCACTCTTTTGCTGTCTTTGTACAACCAGAAGAAAAAAATTCTAATAATGCCCAGAATCCTACATAACATGGACTTTTTAGGCAGCAATAATAAATATATATATATATATATATATATATATATATAAGATAAAAACACATAAACCAAAAATTCATCATGTAACCCAACCACATGTGCCTATCCCAGGAAGGCCACATTGAATAAAGATCATGAACTCCACGAACGTTGTAGTATATAGGGTAATTCTTCTGGCTAGCGGATACCCACACATAATCCAGGAGTGAGCTGCTGGTATTCTACCCACCATCAGATGAATGATCTTCAAGCCAAACCAGTTTATTTTGCACCATTATGAATTAAGGAGATCTTTAGGGTCTTCCTCTCCTGCTACATACCATTACGGATACCCTGGGAATGTTCTGATGAGTTCCTGGGGAAGCGACATGTCGCAAAAAATGTCGAGCTAGAACTAACTTCCTATTCCCTAATTAACCTTACCCGCAGTGCCAACCATTGGGGGAGCTTCATTCTATGTGGCCTTTCTGGGTTAGACCCATGTGGTTGGGTTACATAATGAATTTTTGGTTTATGTGTTTTCATCTTATATGTGATGCTATGTGTTTTTTTATCGTTTCTATAAATAATACAATTTGGGATTTTTTTATTATTGCTGCCTAAAAAGTCCATGTTATTGTAGCCTCTATTTAACTCCAATGATGGGATGCAGCACAGACTACCATGTTATACGCACTCGTGGAACCACCCCACGGTAGTGCATAATCCTTTTTGTTCACAGAATACTACATACTGGCAATATACTGACATGCTCTGGAACTTGTGCATTTAGCCCACCACAACCCTTTTAAGAGAAACATACATAGCCTAAGTGTAATATAGTTCTCATGAGAAATGTTTATCTTAGGGCAGGGAACGACAAACCCCATTGGTGACTAGAATTAGCAGCCTGGTGCCTGGGCAGGTTTCTTGTCCTAGACATCCCAAGTCTCCCACGAGGTGCCGGAGTCGCCCACATGCGGAATGCGGCTCCCTGATATGCGCAAGTGCCGCGTGATATTCTGGCTGTCTGTGTCAGCTGTGAGAATGGAGTCGATGCTTCCGGTATAGTTCCCGCTCCGTCCTGCCACAGGCAGAGTGATATCAAATTCACTCCACCTGTGAGGAGACCGAGAGATACAGGAAGCATCGGCTCTGCATACTTCCTTCACACTCTCCGCCAGCAGTACCCAAAGCAGTAACCACCAGCAGTACCAGCCAGCAGTACCAACCAGCAGTAAGTCACATGTGGTATGGGGTGCAACTAGCCCCCAGCACATAATTGTAAATATCCCAGCATGTGCAGTGTTTCTGACTCCTACCACCATGACCACTTCAAATCACTGAAGTGGTCATGGTGGTTGGAGTGTTCCTTTAACCACTTACCGACTGACCGCCGCAGTTTTACACCGGTCCTTTGACGCTAAATACCAGGGTTATGGCAGCAGATAGCTGCCATAACCCCAGTATTTTTTAAAAACAGCGGGCGATCGGCTTTCAGATAAGAGTGGTCCCAGCGGTGGATTCGCCACGGGATCACCCTTACGGTGCGGTGGAAAGGTGCTCCCCCTCCCGCCCGCTTATCGGACCTGCCGGCAGCGAGGAAAACTATCCAGTCCTGGTTTCTCAAAGACAGGAAGTCAAGTGAGGGCAAGATGGCCCTCACTCGACTCTATGGTCTTGGAGGACCGAAGCGACATCAAACGTCGTTGCCTAGCAACCGGTTTAAAAGGCCGATTTTTTTTTTCAACATTTTTTTTTCTTTTTTAGTGTAGTTGTGAGGTCTGAGTCTTTTTGACCCCAGATCTCACAATAAAGAGGACCTGTCATGCCTATTTCTATTACAAGGAATGTTCACATTTAAAATTAATTTAAAAAAAAAACTGTGTAAAAATAAAGAATAATAAATAAAATAAATAGGAATAAAAAATTAAAGCGCCCTGTTCCCGTTCGCTCATGCGCAGAAGCGAACCCATACATATGTCCCACCCACATATGTAAATAGTATTCAAACCACAGGTGAGATATCACCGCGATCATTAGAGCGAGAGCAATAATTTGAGCCCTAGACCTCATCTGTAACTCTAAGCTGGTAACTTGTAGAAATTTTTAAGGTGTCGCCTATGGGGATTTTTAAGTACCAAAGTTTGTCCCCATTCTGCAAGCGTGCGCAATTTTGAAGCATGACATGTTGGGTATCTATTTACTTGGCGTAACATTATCTTTCACATTATGGAAAAAAAATTTGGTTAACTTTACTGTTTTCTTATTTTTTAATTAAAAATAAGTGAATTATTCCCCCAAAAATTGCGTTTGGAAGACTGCTGTGCAAATACGGTGTGAAAAAAAATGTTGCAACGATCTCCATTTTTTTCTCTAGGGTCTCTGCTAAAAAGAAAATATATAATGTTTGGGGGTTCTAAGTAGTTTTCTAGCAAAAAAAAACAGATTTTAGCTTGTAAACACCAATAGTGATGGACGAACATCGGCCGCGGCGCTTCACGAACGCCAGCCGCAAATTTTATCAAAAGTCCGCGAACCGCGAGTTCGTAGCGGGCCCCATTGACTTTAATGGGAGGCGAACTTTAAAAACCTTTAGGTCATATTTGCAGCCACAAAAGACGTACTAGCTGTGCACAAATAGTCCCAGCACATGGACAATGTCATAACAGAAGTATTGCAATTGAAAAAGTTGCCCTAAATTTTTTTTTTTTTTTTTAAGAACTTCATTTTTGATGGCTAGAGGTACAGTAGGCTATCACAGGATACATAAGTAAGTGTCGGCCTGTATAGGCTCCAAAAATTAGCTCACATGGTTTAAACTGACAGCAAAGAACTTTGTTTTTGATGGCTAGAGGTACAGTAGGCGTTCACAGGATACATAAGTAAGTGTCGGCCTGTATAGGCTCCAAAAATTAGCTCACATGGTTTGAACTGACAGCAAAGAACTTTGTTTTTGTTGGCTAGAGATACAGTAGGCGTTCACAGGATACATAAGTGTCGGCCTGTATAGGCTCCAAAAATTAGCTCACATGGTTTGAACTGACAGCAAAGAACTTCGTTTTTGATGGCTAGAGGTACATTAGACGTTCACAGGATACATAAGTATGTGTCGTATATAAAAGGTGTAGTAGCGCCAAACACTATAACTAAACATTAAACAATGTAGAGTGTCCACAATAAGTCCCAATAGTCCAAAAGAGATGAGAAGTAGTGGAGACCAATTCCCAATATCAGAGCCGTGCGGATGAAAAGAAGCCAACACCCAAGCGTGGAAATATGCCAACTGCTTACCAGATATTAGATGGATATGGGCGATGCAATGAACTCAAATTGGGCCATCAATGACAGATAGTGCCAACGGTATAACTCATCGATTCCCAGTGTCTCAACAGATCATGGTTTAAGGGCAATGAAGGCTCAAATCGTACCACCAGACAGAGTAATGATCTCAGCAATAGTCAATTCACCTCAAAAGAAAGGGGCAGGACATAGTGCAGACTGTACAAACTCAAGGTTTAATAGTTGCATAAAAATATACTCACACAAAGGTGAATGTATACAGGCATCGTAAATAAGTAAAAACCGCGGTGTTGGTGGCGTGCTGCTCGTTCCGGATCACCTGACGCGTGTCGTCAAGGAAGTGACATCATCAGAGGTGGACCGGATGTACACGGCAGCACGCATATAAAAGGACAAACCGGAAATGACGTATGCGGATGTAAACCGCAAGTGCGTTCCACTTGGTCGTCAACCGGAACCGGAAGTGACGCACGCGGAAAACATCCGTCAATGCGTTCCAACGGGTTCCACCGGCCGGAAATAGCCTATGACAGCTATAATAAGTTTATGTAACCAAATTTATAAGAGTAATTGTGTACTCAACCACTCTAAACAGCCGGTGCTGATAAAACGAAAAAGAAAAAAGAAAGAAAAAAACTACCAGCATAGACAAAAACAGAGATCAAGTGGAAGGCACATAACACAGTTGCATGCTATGCAATTTTTCTATGCAAAAGAAGATCTATACATCTCAAATAGTAAAAAAATGCCATTAAACACATATAACATTGGATATGAAATTAACCCACTCAAGGTCATATAAATATCCCATAAATAATAAAACGTAGTAGAAGAGGACGGAGGATATTAATGCTGACTCAGACGGATATAAAGTAACAGCATCAAATATCCACTCCGTCCCAACCTTCATAAAATAACAAATATTGACTCTGAAAAAACTAATAAAATAACGTAGGATAAAATACATCACTAAAAGATCCTCATAGGTAATAATATCCAAAATAATTAACTGTTATTAATGTAACAGTTCACATCCCACTCAACATTCAGCCCCCATGGAGAGTAAGTCCTCATATTGAAAATCCACCGAGTTTCGAGACGGGAAATTTCACGGTGGACATGGCTTCCTCTCCAATGGGGGGTGAATTTGTCGATCCCCCAGATCTTAGTACCCACAGGGTTTTTATCGTGGCAATTGGCGTAATGCCTTGAAACGCTATGGTTGGGAAAACCCTTTCTGATATTTTTGATATGTTCCCTCACCCTCACTGTCAATGTCCGCTTGGTGCGGCCTATATATTGTAGGCCGCATGGACATTGCAGGAGATAGACCACATTATTGGAGGAACAACCAATGAAGGGTTTGATGGGGTGTGTCTTGGAGGTAGCCGTAGATGTAACCTCGCAGAATTTTCTACCGGTAAGAGAATTTACTTTACATACCGAGCACTTCCTACATGGATAGTAGCCAGTCAAGGTATGAAAGAAAGGTAACCGTTCAGGCTTGTCGAGAACGTTCGGAGCAATCTGGAGACGCAAAGGCTCGACACCCCTGAACACAACTGGTGGAACTTCAGGTAGTTGAGGGCCCAGTACCTTGTCATTTTGGAGAACCCTCCAATGTTTTTTAAAAATACGTTTCACGTCTCCAAACTGCTTTGAATAGGTGGTGATGAAGGAAAAGGCAAAGCGATTGGAATCTGCTTGTTGTTTAGGCTGCTTATGTAATAAAGTAGACCTGTCAACATTCTCAACATCATACAACACCTTATCCAAATTGCTCTCATCATATCCCTTATCGAGAAACTTATCCCTCAGCATTAGAGCTTGACTGTGATAACTTTCTTTACTAGTACAATTGCGACGAAGTCGTAAAAACTGACTCCGAGGTACCGATCGCAACCATGAGGGGTGGTGACAACTTCCCTGTTCGATGTAACCGTTACGGTCGGTCGGTTTGAAAAACGTGCTTGTCACAATTGTGCTATCCTTAATCTCTATTGATAAGTCAAGGAAATTAATCTTGCTATCACTAACCTCATGCTGAAGGACAATCCCCAAAGCGTTGGAATTGAGGTCATTAATGAAATCGTCCAAAGATAATCTGTCGCCATCCCATAGGAGGAGGACGTCATCGATGTAACGCCTCCAAAAGACCAGTTCGGGTCTAGGCCGGCCATAGATGACGTCCTCCTCCCACTTGGCCATAAACAGATTAGCCATGCTCGGTGCATATTTGGCACCCATGGCGACCCCTCTCTTTTGTAAAAAGAAGGAGCCGCCAAACCAAAAGTAATTATGTTGCATGGCAAATGTGAGTAAGGACAAAATAAACTCTCTCTGTACTGAAACCAAAGAGTCGTCCCTCTCCAAAAAAGTCTGGACGGCTTGTTGCCCATGTTCATGGGAAATAATAGTATACAAGGAGGTGACATCTGCTGTAACCAGCAGATATCCCTCCTTCCACTCTATATGCTCTAATAAATTCAGAACTTGTGTAGAATCTCTTAAATAAGAGGGGGTGTTGGTAACAATCGGTTGTAAATACCCGTCTATATACCTCCCTATCCTACTAGTGACGGAATCTATTCCGCTCACTATGGGGCGCCCAGGTGGATTAAGGGAGTTCTTATGCACCTTAGGGAGGTAATATAGAACGGATATATTAGAGATAATAGGCTTGTTAATGGAGGCATTAGGCATTCAGGACTTGCCAATGCCTCACTCTTCAACCCTCCTGGGTTTGTGGCACCATCTATTAGTGTCTTTAAGGACTTGGTCCTTAAGGATGTTGAGGCCTTACAAGTCAGGAATGACAGAAATGAGTTCCGTTTCAATGAGGGCCTCAAATCCCTCAAAAAAAGGAACGACATAGTTGTCAGGCCCGCTGATAAGGGGGGGGGGATAGTTGTCCTTGACAAATCCTCTTATTATGCGGAGATGAACAGATTGCTTTCTGATGCGGATACCTATAGTCCACTTCTGTATGACCCTACGAATAGGTTCAAGAAAGATTTATCTGCCCTAGTTGAACAGGGATTTCAGGACAAAATTTTGAATAAGAAGGAGAGGTCATTTTTGGTCCCGGTTGCCCCGAGAGTACCCGTTCTATATTACCTCCCTAAGGTGCATAAGAACTCCCTTAATCCACCTGGGCGCCCCATAGTGAGCGGAATAGATTCCGTCACTAGTAGGATAGGGAGGTATATAGACGGGTATTTACAACCGATTGTTACCAACACCCCCTCTTATTTAAGAGATTCTACACAAGTTCTGAATTTATTAGAGCATATAGAGTGGAAGGAGGGATATCTGCTGGTTACAGCAGATGTCACCTCCTTGTATACTATTATTTCCCATGAACATGGGCAACAAGCCGTCCAGACTTTTTTGGAGAGGGACGACTCTTTGGTTTCAGTACAGAGAGAGTTTATTTTGTCCTTACTCACATTTGCCATGCAACATAATTACTTTTGGTTTGGCGGCTCCTTCTTTTTACAAAAGAGAGGGGTCGCCATGGGTGCCAAATATGCACCGAGCATGGCTAATCTGTTTATGGCCAAGTGGGAGGAGGACGTCATCTATGGCCGGCCTAGACCCGAACTGGTCTTTTGGAGGCGTTACATCGATGACGTCCTCCTCCTATGGGATGGCGACAGATTATCTTTGGACGATTTCATTAATGACCTCAATTCCAACGCTTTGGGGATTGTCCTTCAGCATGAGGTTAGTGATAGCAAGATTAATTTCCTTGACTTATCAATAGAGATTAAGGATAGCACAATTGTGACAAGCACGTTTTTCAAACCGACCGACCGTAACGGTTACATCGAACAGGGAAGTTGTCACCACCCCTCATGGTTGCGATCGGTACCTCGGAGTCAGTTTTTACGACTTCGTCGCAATTGTACTAGTAAAGAAAGTTATCACAGTCAAGCTCTAATGCTGAGGGATAAGTTTCTCGATAAGGGATATGATGAGAGCAATTTGGATAAGGTGTTGTATGATGTTGAGAATGTTGACAGGTCTACTTTATTACATAAGCAGCCTAAACAACAAGCAGATTCCAATCGCTTTGCCTTTTCCTTCATCACCACCTATTCAAAGCAGTTTGGAGACGTGAAACGTATTTTTAAAAAACATTGGAGGGTTCTCCAAAATGACAAGGTACTGGGCCCTCAACTACCTGAAGTTCCACCAGTTGTGTTCAGGGGTGTTGAGCCTTTGCGTCTCCAGATTGCTCCGAACGTTCTCGACAAGCCTGAACGGTTACCTTTCTTTCATACCTTGACTGGCTACTATCCATGTAGGAAGTGCTCGGTATGTAAAGTAAATTCTCTTACCGGTAGAAAATTCTGCGAGGTTACATCTACGGCTACCTCCAAGACACACCCCATCAAACCCTTCATTGGTTGTTCCTCCAATAATGTGGTCTATCTCCTGCAATGTCCATGCGGCCTACAATATATAGGCCGCACCAAGCGGACATTGACAGTGAGGGTGAGGGAACATATCAAAAATATCAGAAAGGGTTTTCCCAACCATAGCGTTTCAAGGCATTACGCCAATTGCCACGATAAAAACCCTGTGGGTACTAAGATCTGGGGGATCGACAAATTCACCCCCCATTGGAGAGGAAGCCATGTCCACCGTGAAATTTCCCGTCTCGAAACTCGGTGGATTTTCAATATGAGGACTTACTCTCCATGGGGGCTGAATGTTGAGTGGGATGTGAACTGTTACATTAATAACAGTTAATTATTTTGGATATTATTACCTATGAGGATCTTTAAGTGATGTATTTTATCCTACGTTATTTTATTAGTTTTTTCAGAGTCAATATTTGTTATTTTATGAAGGTTGGGACGGAGTGGATATTTGATGCTGTTACTTTATATCCGTCTGAGTCAGCATTAATATCCTCCGTCCTCTTCTACTACGTTTTATTATTTATGGGATATTTATATGACCTTGAGTGGGTTAATTTCATATCCAATGTTATATGTGTTTAATGGCATTTTTTTACTATTTGAGATGTATAGATCTTCTTTTGCATAGAAAAATTGCATAGCATGCAACTGTGTTATGTGCCTTCCACTTGATCTCTGTTTTTGTCTATGCTGGTAGTTTTTTTCTTTCTTTTTTCTTTTTCGTTCTATCAGCACCGGCTGTTTAGAGTGGTTGAGTACACAATTACTCTTATAAATTTGGTTACATAAACTTATTATAGCTGTCATAGGCTATTTCCGGCCGGTGGAACCCGTTGGAACGCATTGACGGATGTTTTCCGCGTGCGTCACTTCCGGTTCCGGTTGACGACCAAGTGGAACGCACTTGCGGTTTACATCCGCATACGTCATTTCCGGTTTGTCCTTTTATATGCGTGCTGCCGTGTACATCCGGTCCACCTCTGATGATGTCACTTCCTTGACGACACGCGTCAGGTGATCCGGAACGAGCAGCACGCCACCAACACCGCGGTTTTTACTTATTTACGATGCCTGTATACATTCACCTTTGTGTGAGTATATTTTTATGCAACTATTAAACCTTGAGTTTGTACAGTCTGCACTATGTCCTGCCCCTTTCTTTTGAGGTGAATTGACTATTGCTGAGATCATTACTCTGTCTGGTGGTACGATTTGAGCCTTCATTGCCCTTAAACCATGATCTGTTGAGACACTGGGAATCGATGAGTTATACCGTTGGCACTATCTGTCATTGATGGCCCAATTTGAGTTCATTGCATCGCCCATATCCATCTAATATCTGGTAAGCAGTTGGCATATTTCCACGCTTGGGTGTTGGCTTCTTTTCATCCGCACGGCTCTGATATTGGGAATTGGTCTCCACTACTTCTCATCTCTTTTGGACTATTGGGACTTATTGTGGACACTCTACATTGTTTAATGTTTAGTTATAGTGTTTGGCGCTACTACACCTTTTATATATGCCTATATGATTTGTAATCTATCATTTAGTTGGCTGCCTTCACATTTATCTTCAGGATCCTCAATATTATTTTAATTTCTTGTTGTCCGAGCGCAGATTCTTTCCCCCCCTTTTTTATAAGTATGTGTCGGCCTGTATAGGCTCCAAAAATTAGCCCACGTGGGTTTACCTTACAGCTAAGTACGTAGTATTTTGTGGCTGAAGGTACATTAGGCATTCACACAGTATACAGAAGTAAGTGTCGGCCTGTATAGGCTCCAAAAATTAGCCCACATGGGTTTAACTGACAGCAAAGAACGTAGTGTATTTGATGGCTGGAGGTACAGTAGGCATTCACAGTATACAGAAGTGGCAGCCTGTATAGGCTGCAAAAATTAGCTCACATGGGTTGAACTGACAGCAAAGAACGTAGTGTATTTGATGGCTGGAGGTACAGTAGGCATTCACAGTATACAGAAGTAAGTGGCGGCCTGTATAGGCTGCAAAAATTAGCTCACATGGGTTGAACTGACAGCAAAGAACATAGTATATGATGGCTAGAGGTACAGTAGGTATTCACAGCACACAGAACAGTAAGTGTCGGCCTGTATAGGCGGCAAAAATTAGCTCACATTTGTTGAACTGACAGCAAAGAACGTAGTATATGATGGCTAGAGGTACAGTAGGCATTCACAGTACACAGAACAGTAAGTGTCGGCCTGTATAGGTGGCAAAAATTAGTTCACATGGGTTGAACTGACAGCAAAGAACATAGTATATGATGGCTAGAGGTACAGTAGGCATTCACAGTACACAGAATAGTAAGTGTCGGCCTGTATAGGCGGCAAAAATTAGCTCACATGGGTTGAACTGACAGCAAAGTACTTAGTTTTTGATGGCTAGAGGTACAGTAGGCGTTCACGGTATACAGAAGTAAGTGGTGGCCTGTATAGGCTGCAAAAATTAGCCATTCAATGGACATGAAATGCCTTTTATGCCACTGTATTTAGCGAAGACAAGGACCAGGAATTGTTGTGGGCGGATGTCGGTCTGGCAGATATTTGTGACCTGTGATGAGGAATTTCAATGAAATATGGTCTACTGGTGGTCACATGTGTTGAATTCCTCAGAGATCCATGCCTCATTTATTTTTATAACTGTAAGGTGGTCTACACTGTCATGAGCTAGGCGAGTGCGCTTATCGGTCATGATCCCCCCTGCTGTGCTGAACGTCCTTTCAGACAGGACACTGGACGGAGGGCAAGCCAACAGTTCCATTGCAAATTGTACAAGCTCTGGCCAGAGGTCCAGCCTACCCACCCAGTAGTCCAGGGGTTCATCACGCCTCAGAGCATTCACATCGGCCTTTAACCCGATGTAGTCGGACACCTGTTGGACATCTTTTTTTTGGCGCTCCAACATTTGAGCCACAGAAGCCTCCCTTTTTCCAGAACAACATGGCGACGGCATCATGGAAGGTGGAGTGTTGGACAACTGTGAGGAGACAGGAGAAAGAGAAGAGGCTGGACGGTGAGAGCATGGAGTGTGGCTTTGTGGGTTCTGACGGTGTTACTCCCACTGGGCTTGGTGATGGGATTTCAGGTGCCTTCTTAAAGCGGTTGTCCCTAGGTGAGTGTTGGGCTTACCGCGACATATGCGTTGACTGCAAAGGCTGCCAACGGACACATTAAAAAAAGCCCACACTGTGGAGCCATGTGTCCTGGCGTCCTGGGAGCGCCAGATGTGACTATACATGGTTGATGGCTCGCTCCTGATACATTTGCAGTCTGCTTTGTACCTCTTGTGCAATGCAAGTTCTGCCTGCCTCTCCTCCCTATCTGCCGGTCCGTCAGTCCGCCAGTTCTACAAATAATTGGCCAGTAACTGTTGTCACTGTGTGTAGCAGAGTTAACACAGCAAAAGAGGCCACATTTTTTGCAGGACTAAAATACAATCTTAGGAAAGTATACTGTTAAATAACACCTCAATTCAATCTGTCGTATTGGGGGGCCACAGGTTTATCACACCAGTTCTACAAATAATTGGCCAGTAACTGTTGTCACTGTGTGTAGCACTGTTTACACAGCAAGAGGCCAAATTTTTGCAGGACTAAAATACACTCTTAGAAATTTATACTGTTAAATAACACTCCACTTCAATATGTGGTATTGGGGGGCATTGGTGTATCACACCAGTTCCAAAAATTGGCCAGCGAGTTTGGCGCTGTGTGTACCAGACTTCACTCAGCAAACAAGGCAATATTGTTGCATGACACAAATACACTTGAAAAGGCTTACTCAGATAACAACCCACTTTAATATGTGGCATTGGGGGGAGCATTGGTGTAGCACACCAGTTCAAAAAATTGGCCAGTGAGTTAGGCGCTGTGTGTACCAGACTTCACTCAGCAAACTAGGCAATATTGTTGCATGACACAAATACACTTGAAAAAGCTTACTCAGAGAACACCCCACTTAAATATGTGGCATTGGTGGGGGGGCATTGGTGTATCACACCAGTTCAAAAAATTGGCTAGTGAGTTAGGCGCTGTGTGTACCAGACTTCACTCAGCAAGCTAGGCAAAATTGATGCATGACACAAATACACTTGAAAAAGTTTACTCAGATAACACCCCACTTCAATATGTGGCATTGGTGGGGGGGCAATTGGTCTATCCCACCAGTTATAATACATTATATGTGCTTTTGTCACTGTGTGTAGTATTGTTGCAGAAACGCTCAGTCTCACCACCACACCTGTCACAATGCTGCACAGTGCACAATAATAGTACTAATCCACTATAATATGCTTTCTACAAAGTATATTATACTGTGGATTAGCCCCCTCCCCCACCCCCCCCTTTTTTTGGTTGCAGCCGGAAATGACGTACTACGTATTCGGACGGCTTAACGAATACGTAGTACGTCATTTCCGGCTGCAACCACTTCCGGCTTCCGGTGACCGCACGGCCATTTGTTTGGCGACCCGTGGGTTTGCTTAAGGCGGATTGATTCTCCACATATTGTAAGTGTATCTTTATGTTGCGTGTATAATAAACTTATTGAACATATTACACGATGATGGCCCTTTTCTTTGCATGAAATTGGGGAGCAATTCCTGGATAAAGTGTGGGACAGTGGATCAGCACCCTCATTCCGCTGGCGATCCATAGAGGTGCCGGCCTCATAGGACCACTTATAAGACGAAATTGTACTCAGCTTCTGGTGAGTGGGGAACCGAGAGGGGAGCACCAACTCACTAGGACTGAGCACCGGCACTTTATTTATTTATAGATATTTTTCAAGCACGAAGCACTTGTATGAGCACAGAGACTTGCACTTTATGAGTTTGGAAAGAAGATTTTATGAATGTTATGAACTATATATTTTTTACACATGAAATGCTTCACATATGGAATTGATTTTGTATATATTTATTACTGATATTTATTTACTGTTGATATTAAGCTTGGTTGCACAATATTAGCATGCACATTGTTTACAGTTATTTATAAGCACAGATTTGCACGAGCACTTTATTTATTAGCACAAGTATATATTTGATGTTAAAGGTTTCGGTTATAAGCAGCGCAGGTACATAGTGTTTTTATTGTTTGAAAAGGTACCACCTTTTATACCAGCAGCAGCTTATTTATGGTCATTTATAAATTTTTTTAGTATTTATATTGGTTAATTTACACTTACCGAACCAAGAGTTCCTAAGCGCAAGCCCCTCATATTTCACTTACAGGCAAAGTGACGTAGTACTACGTCGCTTGCCAAAGAGCCTGTAGGGGGCAATCCCGCGCCATCGCTTCCGGCGCGCTCCCGCCCCCGCTCGTTCCCTGCCTAGCCAGCGCGTGTGACTGGCGGCTTCCGATGTCCGCCGGCCACTCGCGATCTCCCTCAGGAGAGGGAGAAAGACAGACGGCTGATGTAAACACAGCTATCTGTCATTCTCCCTGAAGTAATGACAGAGGCTATGTCCGCCACAATGTCGCAGTCCCGCAAAAAAAAAAAAAAATCGCAGATCGCCGCCATTACTAGTTTAAAAAAAAAAACCAATAAAAATGACATAAATCTTTCCCGTAGTTAGTAAATGCAATAACATTTGCGCAAACCAATCAAAATGCGCTTATTGGGATTTTTTTTACCAAAAATATGTAGCAGAAAACAAATTGGCCTAAAATGTTAAAAAATTTTGATTTTTACAATTTTTTGAGAATTTCATATAAAAAAATGTGAAAAATATAATTTTTTCTAAATTGTCGCTCTTTTCTTGTTTATAGTACAAAAAATAAAAATCACACAGTTGGTCAAATACCACCAAAAGAAAGCTCTGTTTGTGGTGAAAAAAAGCATGTCAATTTAATTTGGGTACAGTGTCGCACGACCACGCAATTGTCCGTTAAAATCATGCAGTGTTGAATTGCAAAATAGGGCCTGGTCTTTGAGCAGCCAAATCCCCTGGGGCTGAAGTGGTTAAAGCTTGTCAGAGTTCAGAAAAAAAGGGGACAGAGAGCTGAAATTACACTCTGCAGAGCTCAGTGAGGAGAGATCTAAGAGCTGATTGGAGGGAAGAGACCCCCCCCACCTTCACACAGGAACAGAGCTGGGACTGTCAATCAGCTGACACGCCCCCCTGTCACCTTTTTTCTCTGTCAGAAGTGGCTCATGCTGATAGCAGAGGAATGAAGCAGCAGACAAAAGTGACACTTAGTGCTCTTAGTTGAGACAAGTACACACTGTAGAGGGCTATGCTTTGTTCATATTTCATGTCTGAGGTTTACAACCACTTTAAAAAGGGACCCAGGGGGAAAGATATATGGGAGCAACCATTGCTGATCTAGGTTTGAAAGTGCAAATTTAGAAGCGGTCTTTCCAATTGAGAATTCACTGTGTAGAGAGTCTCTGAAATGCAGCCAGTAGCTCAGAGGCACTCTAAGATCCAATGGATATAAAACTATCCGCGAGTATTCATAAAAGCCTAAGTCTTGGCAATGTAATACTCACAGTGCCTTTAAAAAGTATTCATACGCCTTGAAACTTTCCACATTTTGTCATGTTACCACCAAAAATCTGAATGTATTTTATTGGGATTTTGTGTGATAGACCAACAAAAAGTGGCACATAATTGTGAAGTGGAAGGAAAATGATAAATGGTTTTAAAACATTTTTACAAATAATATATCTAAAAAGTGTGGGGTGCATTTGTATTCAGCCCCTCTTAGGCCCCTTTCACACAGGCGGACCATTCAGATCCGCCTGTCAGTTTTTTGGCAGATCTGAACGGACACCCCATGCATCTCTATGGGGCATCGGATGTCAGCGGAGACATGTCTGCTGACATCCGATCCGTCAAATCTGGACTGATGGAAACCCTATTTTCCATCCGTCCAGTGGATCGGATGAACAGTGGGACCTGACAGCTGTGTCTCCGCGGTCCTGACGGACTCCCTGTGTTAAAGGGGCCTTACTCTGATACCTCTAACTAAAATATAGTGGAACCAAATGCCTCCAGAAGTCACCTAATTAGTAAATAGAGTCCACCTGTATGTAATTTAATCTTAGTATAAATACAGCTGTGAAGCCCTCAAAGGTTTGTTAGAGAACATTGGTGAACAAACAGCATCATGAAGGCCAAGGAACACACCAGACAGATCAGGGATAAATTTGTGGAGAAGTTTAACGCAGGGTTAGGTTAAAAAAAAAAAAAATATCCCAAGCTTTAAACATCTCACAGAGCACTGTTCAATCCATCATTCGAAACTGGAAAGAATTTGGCAGAACTGCAAACCTACCAAGACATGGCCGTCCACCTAAACTGACAGGCTAGGCAAGGAGAGCATTAATCGGAGAAATAGCCAAGAGGTCCATGGTAACTCTGGAGGAGCTGCAGAGATCCACAGCTCAGGTGGGAGGACAACCTGAGTGTACAACTAATGGTTGTCCACAGGACAACCATTAGTCCTACACTCCACAAATCTGGCCTTCGTGGAGGAGTGACAAGAAGAAAGCCATTGTTAAAAGAAACAAACAACGTGAATAAGTGCAGTGCAATAAGCATGGACACATCAATGTAAATCAATATAGCATATAGTAAAAAGAACAGATAAGCCCAAAAGTCCCCTTTGAAGAGGAAGATCACATAGCAAGTGAGGTAATGAGTCCAGACTCCACTTCAGGTGATAGGCCTTCACCTCCTATCCAGCTACTGCGCTCATCTCAAAATTAGACCTCTGTGTTACCAGCAGGTCTAATACACTTGTCTTTGTAATCACTCAATGGATGTAGTACCGCAACTTCTCAGCCATCAATCCGTGTCCAACGTGTGTAGCCAAGAAACCAGAATCGATCACAATCCACTGAGGGACTCCCCACAGGGAGATATACATGAAGGACAATAAAAGCAGAAATCTAAGAGTGATCCACTTGATAAATATTAAGCTGTCATAAATATTAAGCTGTTACAGCTGTGATCCTGGCGCTGAGCAGTATGTAGATGAGGTGGTGTCTTATGTAGCTCCACCCCACTGACAAAGTCCCATAGGACGTAACGCGTATGGGGGAGGGGCTACCTGCCTGACGTCACCCGCTGCCATCTTTCAGCAAGCCGTTTGGACACCGGCTGCTTGTTCTACTGCCTTGTTTTATCTTTGTGATTGTAAGTGCAATATTAAATACTTTCAATTGATTTTTATTTGGTTTTCACAAAAAGGAAACAAACACATGGGAAACACAATAGATTAACGCAAATTAATAATAAAAGAAAAGGAGAAAAGAAGAAAGAAAAAAAAAAAAAAAAAAAAGAAAAACTATTGATGTAATATGTTGATCACAGTACATTATGACATTGTATATAGCAAGAACAGGAGACAAAGAAGGCCAATATTGTATACATTCAGGGCCCAAGAGACTACCTAGAAAATATGTAGGAAATACAATGGGAGTACCCCGAAAATAGAACAAAAGAACAAAAAAAATGCCAAGAGAGATACCGTAGGAAGCACCATCATGCTCTGAGTCACACCATCCGCCTTCCTCAATTCTTCCGTTAGACACTGTGAAAGTAGGAACTTTGTTGCCAGAGAAGCCAAGCTGTGTGAAATCGATTACTGCGAGACACTGAATAGGCATATGCCTTTTCCAAAGAGTATTGCTGATTGACTAAACCTATTACCTCTATATGAGAAGGGGCTATAGGTTGTTTCCAACATCTAGCAATTACCGTTTTAGCTGCTATCAGTATATGTATAAATACTGTTCTGATATGAAATGGTATATTTTCAATACCCAAAAATAGTAACGCTATTGCGGGTTCAGGTTTGATCAGTATGCCCGAAACTTCAGAAAGTACTTCAAAAATTTTCCTCCAAAAACTAATAAGGCTTTTACAGGACCAGAATATATGAAAAATTGTGCCAGTTTGGTCGCACTCACGCCAGCACAATGGATCATATTTAGGGTATATTAAGGATAGACGGTAGGGGGACAGGTACCATCTAGTAACTATTTTTTGGAATTGTTCCCAATGTGTTACACATTGCGTTACTTTATAAGACATTCGTATCGCCCATCTCCATTGCTCATTGGAGAAGCACAAACCGAGGTCTCTTTCCCATTTCATCATATAGGATGATTTAGAAAAAGTGAGTTTCTGCTGTAGTTGGTTATAAAACACCGATATCCCTTTAAGCTTTGAATTTGGATCTGTAAGATATTTCCAAAGTGTTTGGGGAATTTCAAGTTTAGGGAGTGGGTGTTTAGATATGAAGCTCACTATACTGATGTAAACAAAAACATCCTTAAAGGTGAGTGAAAATTCTCGTTGAAGGGCGGCAAAGGGCTTAATAACATTATTTTGGTATAGTTGTGTCACTGTGTCAATACCTGCTGCCACCAATTTTTTAATATGGACATTAGGGAGCAAAATGCACATTGTCGATAAGGGTATGGGAACTGATATGTTATTTGGCTGTGATTGTAACTGTAATTGAGCAATTAGATAACGCCAGGACTGTAGAGAAGCTCTTACTGTTAACGGAAGAGTCTGAATTATTATAGGTTTCCACATATCTGCCAAAAGTAATGTATATAGATCCTGTGAGTTAGATAATGCGGCTTCAATCGGAAGCCACGGAAGAGATATTTTATGAGTTCTATGGGTAAACCAATACTGTAAAGGAGCCAAACGAGATGCATGATAATAGTCCTCAAGGCATGGTAGTCCCAATCCACCAACTGATTTGTGTCGTATCATATGTAGATATGCACATCTTGCACGTTTCCCCTGCCAAACGAAGGTGCGCAGAAGTTTGTTGAGCGAATTAATATAGTGTTTAGGAATATGGGTCGGAAGTGCACGAAAAATATACACTATCTTAGGGAGGCACGTCATTTTAAATGCAGCTATTCTTCCAGCCCATGATAGTTCCGTCTTCTTTAGTTTATTAGTATCATTGGAGATGGAAGTTATCAGTGATCGCAGGTTAAGTGTCTGTAGCCCTGAAGTCGGGAATGTCAAGGTTATACCCAAGTATTGCAAGGCTTGGGGGGTCCATGTATAGGGTAGTTTTTGCTTAAGATGGCTAAGTGCGTGGCCCTGTATACCCATATTTAGGATGATTGATTTATCAAAATTAACTTTATAGTAGGAAATATTGCTAAATATCTGCAAAGTATCATGGACAGCAGGTAAGGACACGATGGGGTTCGTCAAGCTCAAGATTATGTCATCCGCAAAGAGCGTGATGGTATGTTGTAGGTGCTGAATTTTAAAGCCAGAGACCCTAGAATTTTGTCTTAGCGTTTCCGCCAAGGGTTCGATCAGTAAGTTAAATATTAAAGGGGAAAGTGGGCATCCCTGGCGCGTGCCATTTAATATTGGAAAAGTTTTAGATAGGATGCCCGCAGAGAGCACTCGAGCGGTTGGAGATACATATAAGCTCATAATAGCCGAGAAGATTGGTCCATTAAAACCAAACTTTCTCAATACTGCCCTCATATACCCCCAATGGACACGGTCAAACGCCTTCTCTGCATCTATTGATAAGAGCAGAGAAGGCGTTTTAGTGCGCTCTGCCTGATGGAGCAGGTTAATAACTCGCCTTGTAGCGTCAGGGGCCTGTCTCCCCTTGACGAACCCCATCTGGTCCTCCTTTATCAAAGTGGGTAGAATTAATGCGATCCTATTGGCTATAAGTTTAGCGTATAACTTGGTGTCACTGTTCAAGAGAGATATCGGCCTATAGCCGGCAGGATCAGAGGGAGATTTACCAACTTTAGGGATTGTAATTATATTAGCTTGTAACATTTTCAGTGGGTAATGTGCAATATTAAATAAATTGGAGGTCTTTTATCAAGTGGATCACTCTTAGATTTCTGCTTTTATTGTCCTTCATATATATCTCCCTGTGGGGAGTCCCTTGGTGGATTGTGATCGATTCTGGTTTCTTGGCTACACATGTTGGACATGGATTGGTGGCTGGGAAGTATTATTAGACCTGCTGGTAACACAGAGGTCTGATTTTGAGGTGAGCGCAGTAGCTGGATAGGAGGTGAAGGCCTATCATCTGAAATTGACTCTGGACTCATTACCTCACTTGCTATGTGATCTTCCTCTTCAAAAGGGACTTTTGGGCTCATCTGTTCTTTTTACTATCTTCTATATTGGTTTACATTGATGTGTTCATGCTTACTGCGCTGCATTTATTCATGTAGTTTGTTTAGTTTGGGTTTCTGTGATTAACCTTTTAGTGTTCAGCCGCAAATTTTATGTATATTGTTGCTCTTATTTTACTCTTTGTGCTGATTGCATTTGCCTATAGTATTGTTAAAAGAAATCCATAAGAAGTCCAGTTTGTGAGAGGCCAAGTGGGGGACACAGCAAACAAGTGGAAGAAGGTACTCTGGTCAGATTAGACCAAAATTAAACTTTTTGGTCTAAAAGCAAAATGCTATGTGTGGCAGAAAACTAACAATGCACATCACCCTGAACACACCATCCCCACCGTGAAACGTGGTGGTGGCAGCATCATGTAGAGATGCTTTTCTTCAGCAGGGAAGCTGGTCAGAATAGCTGGGAAGATGGATGGAGTCAAATTTTAGATGAGAACCTGTTAGAGTCTGCAAAAGACTTGAGACCTTCCAACAGGACAAAGGCCTACACATACAGCCAGAGCAACAATGGAGTAGTTCAGATCAAAGCAAATTCATGTGTTAGAATGGCCCAGTCAAAGTCCAGACCTAAATCTAATTGAGAATTTGTGGCAAAACTTAAAAATTGCTGTTCACAGATGCTCTCCATCCAATTTGACAGAGCTTGAGCTATTTTGCAAAGAAGAATGGGCAAAACTTTAACTCTCTAGATGTGCGAAGCTGGTAGAGACATCCCCAAAAACACTTGCAGCTAATTGCAGTGAAAGGTGGTTCTACAAAGTTATGACTCAGGGGGGCTGAATACAAACGCACGCCGCACTTTTTAGATATTTGTCAAGAGATTTGAAAACCATTTATTATTTTCCTTCCACTTTACAATTCTGTGCCACTGTGTTGGTCTATCACAGGGCTCAAAATCTAAAGTCCTGGGCTACTAGCCAGTAGAGATTGCCTTGCAGTTCGCCCGGCGGTTGCTTCGCGGCAAATTTTGCTTGTTCGCTACCCGCCAAATTTGCGAACACATGGCGTTGTTCGCGGCGGCCATATTTGCTTATATTGGGGAGAACTTTGACCCGTGACACAGCCGTCAGGTGGAACGGGACAGCCAATTGAAACATTCCAGCACATGGACAGTCCCCCTACCCTATAAATAGACCCAATCTGGCAGCCATTTCACATTCTGCTTTCTGCCAGTGTAGGGAGAGGTCTGCTGTGCTCGTCAGGGAGAATTTGCTAGACACATATAGTGTTGTGAAGATCCACAAAAGTCCTTTCCAGGGCTGGTATTTTTCGGTATAGGTCTACTAGTATCTTTTGAGATTAGGGGCAGGTATCCAGTGGTTGCTTTAGGGGCAGTTAGAGATCGGCTGCAGTCACAAATCGCTCTGTTAATGTCCACAAAAGTCCTTTCCAGGGCTGGTATTTCGGTATAGGTCTAGTATCTTTTGAGCTTAGGGAGAGGTATCCTGTAGTTGCTTTAGGGGCAGTTAGAGATCGGCTGCAGTCGCACAGAAATCGCTTTGTCAATGTCCACAAAAGTCATTTAAAATGCTCCAATGTCGTTTTAGGGTCTATTACAGTTTCATTACTATAGGGCCAGGTATCCTGTGGTTGCTTTAGGGGCAGTTAGAGATCGGCTGCAGTCACACAGAAATCGCTTTGTCAATGTCCACAAAAGTCATTTAAAATGCTCCAATGTTGTTTTAGGGTCTATTACAGTCTCCTTACTATAGGGCCAGGTATCCTGTGGTTGCTTTAGGGGCAGTTAGAGATCGGCTGCAGTCACACAGAAATCACTTTGTCAATGTCCACAAAAGTCATTTAAAATGCTCCAATGTCGTTTTAGGGTCTATTACAGTCTCCTTACTACAGGGCCAGGTATGCTGTGGTTGCTTTGGGGGCAGTTAGAGATCGGCTGCAGTCACACAGAAATCGCTTTGTCAATGTCCACAAAAGTTATTGAAAATGCTCCAATGTTGTTATAGGGTATATTACAGCAGTCTCTTTACTATAGGGCCAGGTATCCTGCAGTCACACACAAATTGCTCTGTAAATGTCCACAAAAGTCATGTAAAGGGCTGCAATTTTTTTGGTATTGCTGTGCAGTGCACTAAAAAAAGGGGGTGGGGGTGGGGGAGGGGGGTAATCCACAGTATAATATACTTTGTAGAAAGCATATTATAGTGGATTAGTACTATTATTGTGCACTGTGCAGCATTGTGACAGGTGTGGTGGTGAGACTGAGCGTTTCTGCAGCAATACTACACACAGTGACAAAAGCACATATAATATATTATAACTGGTGGGATAGACCAATTGCCCCCCCACCAATGCCACATATTGAAGTGGGGTGTTATCTGAGTAAACTTTTTCAAGTGTATTTGTGTCATGCATCAATTTTGCCTACTTTGCTGAGTGAAGTCTGGTACACACAGCGCCTAACTCACTAGCCAATTTTTTGAACTGGTGTGATACACCAATGCTCCCCCCCAATGCCACATATTTAAGTGGGGTGTTCTCTGAGTAAGCTTTTTCAAGTGTATTTGTGTCATGCAACAATATTGCCTAGTTTGCTGAGTGAAGTCTGGTACACACAGCGCCTAACTCACTGGCCAATTTTTTGAACTGGTGTGCTACACCAATGCTCCCCCCAATGCCACATATTAAAGTGGGTTGTTATCTGAGTAAACCTTTTCAAGTGTATTTGTGTCATGCAACAATATTGCCTAGTTTGCTGAGTGAAGTCTGGTACACACAGCGCCTAACTCACTGGCCAATTTTTTGAACTGGTGTGCTACACCAATTCTCCCCCCCAATGCCACATATTAAAGTGGGGTGTTATCTGAGTAAACTTTTTCAAGTGTATTTGTGTCATGCAACAATATTGCCTAGTTTGCTGAGTGAAGTCTGGTACACACAGCACCTAACTCACTGGCCAATTTTTTGAATTGGTGTGCTACACCAATGCTCCCCCCCAATGCCACATATTGAAGTGGGGTGTTCTCTGAGTAAGCTTTTTCAAGTGTATTTGTGTCATGCAACAATATTGCCTAGTTTTCTGAGTGAAGTCTGGTACACACAGCGCTTTACTCACTGGCCAATTTTTTTAACTGGTGTGCTACACCAATGCTCCCCCCAATGCCACATATTGAAGTGGGGTGTTATTTAACAGTATAAATTTCTAAGAGTGTATTTTAGTCCTGCAAAAATATGGCCTCTCGCTGTGTAAACAGTGCTACACACAGTGACAACAGTTACTGGCCAATTATTTGTAGAACTGGTGTAATAAACCTGTGCCCCCCCCCCCCCCAATGCCACATATTGAATTGAGGTGTTATTTAACAGTATACTTTTCTAAGATTGTATTTTAGCCCTGCAAACATTTGGCCTCTTTTGCTGTGTTCACTCTGCTACACACAGTGACAACAGTTACTGGGCAATTATTTGTAGAACTGGCAGACTGACGGACCGGCAGATAGGGAGGAGAGGCAGGCAGAACTTGCATTGCAGAAGAGGTAGAAATCAGACTGCAAATGTATAAGGAACGAGCCATCAACCATGTACAGTCACATCTGACGCTCCCAGGACGCCGGTACATGGCTCCGCAGTGTGGGCTTTTATTAATGTGTCCGTTGCTGACACCAGTGTTGCCATCTGCAGCCTTTGCAGTCAACGCATAAGTCGCGGTAAGCGTAACACTCACCTAGGGACAACCGCCTTAAGAAGGCACCTGAAATCCCATCACCAAGCCCAGTGGGAGCAAAACTGTCAGAACCCACAAATCCACACTCCATGCTCTCACCGTCCAGCCTCTTCTCCTTCTACTCCCCCTTCTCCTTCTCCTGTCTCCTCACAGTTGTCCAACACTCCACCTTCCATGATGCAGTCGTCACGTTTTTCTGGAAAAAGGCAGGCTTCTGTGGCTCAAATGTTGGAGCGTAAAAAAATGTGTCAGTTCAACCCATGTGAGCTCATTTTTGCGGCCTAAACAGCCCGCCACCAACTTGTGTATACTGTGAACGCCTACTGTACCTCTAGCCATCATACACTACGTTCTTTACTGTCAGTTCAACCCATGTGAGCTCATGTTTGTGGCCTAAACAGCCCGCCACCAACTTGTGTATACTGTGAACGCCTACTGTACCTCTATCCATCATATACTACCAGGGCCGTCTATAGTAATGAATGGACCCTGGGCAAATATTTTCTTTGGCCCTACCAAATGCACTTATCAACTATTTGTGGGCAGTGCGGGCTCAAGGGGCAGCTGCTTTGGGCCCCACAACAATGGCTGGGCCCGGGGCAGCTGCCCCTTTTGCCCTGTGTTAAAGACGGCCCTGTATACTACGTTCTTTACTGTCAGTTCAACCCATGTGAGCTCATATTTGCGGCCTAAACAGCCCGCCACCAACTTGTGTATACAGTGAAAGCCTACTGTACCTCTAGCAATCATATACTACGTTCTTTGATGTCAGTTCAAACCATGTGAGCTAATTTTTGGAGCCTATCTGAGTATACTTTTACAAGTGTATTTGTCTCCTGCAACAATATTGCCTCTTTTGCTGAGTGAAGTCTGATGCACACAGTGCCAAACTCACTGGCCAATTTTTTGAACAACTGGTGTGATAAACCAGTGGCCCCCCAATACCACATATTGACGTGGGGTGTAATCTGAGTATACTTTCATAAGTGTATTTGTGTCCTGCAACAATATTGCCTCTTTTGCTGAGTGAAGTCTGATACTGTAATGTTCTGGTACCTCTGGTACCCTTGTTCCATATTTCTCCTTTGCTAATTGCGTCCCATCTTGTGTAACAAGAGACGCATATACCTTTAAGACCGGATGACATCATTGCCGAGCGCCGCTATGAGCGGCTATTTCAATCGCCGGCTTTCTCTCACTCATCGCTCGTTCAAACCACATGTTCACCGCACCTTCTCCTGTGAAGTCGGAGCTGCTGACATTTCCTTTGCTGAACTGACGCCGGAACCTCGCTTCTGATCCATATCTCGCTACGGGATCATCTCTCTCTATATGGACATTGTTACTACTAACCTATCTAAGTGATAAGTACCCCACAGGGGATTCCTTACTAACCAATCTCCTACTGTCATCTACTGCAATTACCAGGACTATCTATCTATCTATTCCATACCATCTGCATAGACTGTTAGCTCTTGGGACTACCTTCAACTATCCTTGCACTAGGTTACTCTGTCTAAGTATACTCCATCTGTGTCCTCTTACCATCTGCACTATACTAGACATCAGAACCTATCTGCTTTACCATCACCTGCAACTCTCCTAATACTACTCCTAGTAATCACCATACAAACCTGCCTCTCATCTATACATTCTCATATGTTCTATCCCTCCACTGAACATCTGATTGAGTATATGTATATTGCATAACAGGCTGTACACCGTGATGAAGTCCTGAGAGTTGGATAGGTTTATTCAACAGTATCTCTACAAGGCTACTGAGTGTGATAATTCTGCAGCTGAAAATCCATCCATTAACAAAAACGCATGAACGTTACAGATACACACAGTGCCAAACTCACTGGCCAATTTTTTGAACAACTGGTGTGATAGACCAGTGGCCCCCCAATAGCACATATTGAAGCAGGTTGTTATTTAACAGTATACTTTTCTATGATTGTATTTTAGTCCTGCAAAAATTTGGCCTCTTTTGCTGTGTTAACTGTGCTACACACATTGACAACAGATACTGGCCAATTATTTGTAGAACTGGTGTGATAAACCTGTGGCCCCCCAATACCACAGATTGACGTGGGGTGTTATCTACACAGACACATGGTCTAGCAAACACGGGCAGGGAAGGTATATCACTTTTACTGCCCACTGGGTGAACCTTCTGATGGCCGTTAAGCATGCAACCCGTGGCACCCGTGTAGATTTAGTTTTACCGCCACGGATTGCAAGCAGGCCTGCCTCTTCTTCTCCTCCTCCTCCATCCTCCCTCTCCTCCTCGGCTGACTCCTCCTCTTCCGCTGCTACCGTCTCTTCTCCTGCGCCGCCCAAGATCCCCAGAACCTATTCCACATGCCAGGTGAGACGTTGCCATGCTGTGCTGTGTCTGTTGTGCCTGGAAGCCAAGAGCCACACTGGTCCTGCACTCCTTTCAGCTTTGCATTCACAGGCAGATCAGTGGCTGACACCGCTGAATTTGTCAGTTGGTAAAGTGGTGTGCGACAATGGTGCCAATCTGCTGAGCGTGCTGAAACAGGGCAAAATAACACACGTGCCATGCATGGCACACGTCCTGAACTTGGTCGGGCAGCGGTTCGTTGCCAAATACCCCGGGGTCCAGGACGTCTTGTGGCAGGCCAGGAAAATCTCGGGCCATTTCCGAAGATCTTACACAGCCATGGCTCGCCTTGCTGAGATTCAGCGGCGACAAAACCTGCCCCTCAGGCGTCTTATTTGTGACTGTCCGACGTGATGGAACTCAACGTTGCATATGCTCGATAGGCTGCTCCAGCAGAAACATGCAGTTAATGACTACCTGTTCGAACTCGGCGGCAGGACAGGTTCTGGGGAGCTTGGGTTTTTTTCACCTCGCCAGTGGCTGCTCATGCGGGACGCATGCAGACTTCTGCGGCCATTCGATGAGATCACCAAACGGGTCAGTCACGGCCAGGGCACCATAAGTGACATCATACCTTACTCCTTCTTTCTGGAGCGTGTCATTGATCAAGCCGTCGAGGAGCAGGAGCACGAAGATCAGGAAGTCGCAATGTTGGATGAATTCCCAGGGGGTGCTACTCCATCTGAGACAAATCAACAGCAGAAGTCTGAAGAGGAGTCCGAGGAGGAGGATGGTGCTGGGGGGGATGAGGAGGAGCAAGAAGAGCATGCTTTAAACCTTTCTGGGATCCCTGGTGTTATCCGTGGATGGGGGGAGGGGGAGGAGAACGAGGACGACATTATCCTGGATGATGAGCTGGAAGCAGGCCACTATACCGCTTCCAGTTTAGTGGGAATGGGGGCCTACATGCTGCAGTGTTTTAAGGGGGACCTCCGTATAAAACGCATAAAGGCCAAGGACCAGTAGTGGGTGACAATGTACTTAGACCCCCAGGAACAAACACAAAATGGCGGAAATGTTACCACAATCACAGAGGGCGGTCCGAATGCAGCACTTCCAGGCCTTGCTGCGGGAAATGCTGCATTCTGCTTTTCTGTGCACTGGCACAGGAATTTCCAGTCACAGAGAGACAGTTGCGGGTAGCAATCCAACAGCGCCTGCAAGAAGAGGGCGGTTGGAAGATGTCTTGGTCACTTCAGATATGAGATCCTTCTTTCAGCCGAACCATCGACAGCTGTACTCCCGATCCAGCATGAGGGAACGCCTAGACTGACAGGTGTCCGACTACATCGGGTTAACGGCCTATGTGGACGCTCTGAGGAGTGATGAACCCCTAGACTACTGGGTGGGCAGGCTTGACCTCTGGCCAGAGCTTGCACAATTTGCAATGGAAATGTTGGCTTGCCCCCCATCCAGTGTCCTGTCCGAAAGGACGTTCAGCGCAGCAGGGGGGATCGTGACCGATAAGCGCACTCGCCTAGCTCATGACAGTGTAGACAACCTCACATTTATAAAAATGAATGAGGCATGGATCTCTGAGGAATTCAACACATGTGACCAGTAGACCAGGTTTCATCGAAATTCCTCCACCCACAACAATTCCTGGTCCTTGGCTTCGCTGCATACAGTCGCATAAAAGGCATTTCATGTCCATTGAATGGCAAATTTTTGGGGCCTTTCAGGGCCGACAATTATTTTTTCTGTGAATGCCTAATGTACCTCCAGCCACCAAATACACTATGTTCTTTGCTGTCAGTTCAAACCATGTGAGCTAATTTTTGCAGCCTATACAGGCCGACACTTACGGTTCTGTATAATGTGTGAATGCCTAATGTACCTTCAGCCACATAATACTACATTCTTAGCTGTCAGGTAAACCCATGGGGGCTAATTTTTGGAGCCTATACAGGCCGACACTTACGGTTCTGTGTACTGTGAACGCCTACCATACCTCTAGCCATCAAAAAAGTTTTTTGCTGTCAGTTCAAACCATGTGAGCTAATTTTTGCAGCCTATACAGGCCGACACTTACTTCTGTATGCTGTGAATGCCTAATGTATCTTCAGCCACAGAATACTACGTTCTTAGCTGTCAGGTAAATGCATGTGGGCTAATTTTTGGGGCCTGGAATGGCCGACACTTACTTCTTTATCCTGTGAATGCCTAATTTTTCAGACTGGAAATGAAAAACAATGGGTTTATAAAGGTTCCGCCAAATTGTGGAATGGATGCGGACCCATTTTACAGATGTGTGAATGGGCCCTATATGTATTAGACAATGTATTTACCAGCTGCTGTCAGTTTTGGCTGATTTATGAAAAAAAATATATATATTTTTTGCTGTAAAAAAAAAATAAAAAAATTTAGGGAAACTTTTTCAATTGCAATACTTCTGTTATGACATTGTCCATGTGCTGGGACTATTTATGCACAGCTACTACATCTTTTGTGGCTGCAAATATGACCTAAAGGTTTTTAAAGTTCGCTCCTATTAAATTAATTGGGGCCCGCCGCGAACTCGCGGTTCGAGGACTTTTGAGAAAATTTGCGGCTGGTGTTTGCGAACTGCCCCGGCCGATGTTCGTCCATCACTACTCCCAAGTGTCTTCTATACAAATAACGAGCTGAGACTGGAGCAATCTCTTTAAGGGAGTGCTCCTAATCTCAACTTGTTACCTGTATAAAGGACACCTGTCCACAGAAGCAATTAATCAATCAGATTCCAATTTCTCCACCATGGCCAAGGCCAGAGAGCTTTCCAAGGATGTCAGGAACAAGATTGTAGACCTACACAAGGCTGGAAAGGGCTACAAGACCATCACCAGATGAGACCAAAATCAACCTCTTTGGCATCAACTCAACCCGCAGTGTTTGGAGGAGCAGGAATGCTGCCTATGACCCCAAGAACACCTTCCCCACCATCAAACATGGAGGTGAAAACATTATGCTTTGGGGGTGTTTTTCCGCTAAGAGGACAGGACAACTTCACCGCATCAAAGGGATGATGGATGGGGCCATGTACTATCAAATCTTGGTCAAGAACCTCCTTCCCTCAGTTAGGGCTTTGAAAATGGGTCGTGTATGGGTATTCCAGCATGACAATAACCCAAACCACAGCCAAGGCAACAAAAGAGTGGCTCAAGAAGAAGCACATTAAGGTCCTGGAGTGGCCTAGCCAGTCTCCAGACCTTAATCCTATAGAAAATATGTGGAGGGAGCTGAAGGTTCAAGTTACCAAACGTCAGTCTCCAAGCCTTAATTACTTGGAGAGGATCTGCAAAGAGGAGTGGGACAAAATCCCTCCTGAGATGTGTGCAAGCCTGGTGGCCAAATACAAGAAACATCTGACCTCTGTGGTTGCCAACAAGAGTTTTGCCACCAAGTACTAAGTCATGTTTTGCGAAGGGGTCAAATACTTATTTTACTCATTAAAATGAAAATCATTTTATAACTTTTTCGAAATGCGTTTTTCTGGATTTTTGTTGTTGTTATTCTGTCTCTCACTGTTAAAATAAATCTACCATTAAAATTATAGACTGATCATTTCTTTGTCAGTGGGCAAATGTACAAAAACAACAACAAAGAGAGGGGCGCATTAACCTAGTGCATTACCACTAAAAACATTTATTAAAATAGTAAAACTTATATATTAGACTCACAAAGCAGGTGTGAATATTACACACATCAACATGGAATCTTCAAGGTAGCCAAGGCACTGCGCAATGCTGGATAGCATGCAGTGTACCGCATGGAACTGCTATGGCTATGCTGATACATTTCGAGGGCGATCCCCCTTCCTCAGAGCCAAGAAACCTACAACCCCACCCCAGTTGGTGTCGGGGAGAGGAGAATTGTGGCATTTTCATCCTGGGCACTGAATGACCTTGTTACAACACTGCCTGCCTGTATAAGGTAATCTCCCTCCATAGTGGTATTCGCTAGTTTACACTGCAGGTGAATGGAACTAGATTACGCCACGTAGATTTCCACCCTCAGATAAGAACAGTTTCCAAAAACAACATCCCTCAAAAAATTTACATGGGTAAGTGGAATACATTTTTGCTATTTTTAGAAGTAGCAGTGGATTGGTCAGTTTTCTCACCGTGCATAGGTGTTACATAATGCTGAGAAGCAGTGCCAGGACAAGGTAATCTAGAGCCCAGGGCAAACATGCCAAATTGATGTATGAGCATTATATGTAAGCAACCCCCCCCCCCCCCCCCAAAAAAAAATCCAGCACAAATCTGAATGCTTACCCCCTAAACATAAACTCCCCCTCTTCCTAATACAAAACCGCCTCCTACTGAAATCTCCTCCCCAGCTCAAATCTTCCCCTCTCCCAACTCCCCCAGCTCAAAACCTCTCATTCCCCATACGCCCCCAGCTCAAATCCACCCCCCCCCCTGAAATAATGTTCCCCCTGCTAGTACAAATTCTCTAATCTTCAAATTTCCCCTCTGAGCACAAATCCTCTCCCCCACTCCAAATCCCCCTCCCAGTGCAAATCCTCCCTAATCCCCTATCCTAGCACAAGTCCCCCCCCCCCCCCACCCCGTCCCAAAAATAAATTTTTCCCTCCTAGCACAAATACCCCCAATCATCCCTGCTAGCACAAAGCACCCCCTACCCCCCCCCCCAAAAAAAAAAAATCCATCCTAGCAGAAATCCCCTCCCCCCACCTACCAAATTGCTTTTCTACTACAAAGCCCCCAAAATTCCCCCTAGCACAAATCTTCCCCCATCCCCCTACCAACACAAATCTCCTCAAATCACCACTCCTAGCAAACCTCCTCAAATTCCCCTCCGAGAACAATTCATATCCCCTCCCACCCCCCACCCCCAAATTTCCCCTCCCAACACAAACCCCCCCTAACCTTTTTGTGGACCCCCCCACCTTACCTGAGACCACAGTGCCCAGGGCAGCCATCCCTCCTGCCCACCCCTTGTCATGGCCAGTGGTGGCCGGTGTGTTGGGGGCGCAGGGGCGCCCCCCCTATCCATGCATCCGGCCCCCTAATCTGCATGCGGGGTGCCGGACGCATGGAGTTCAAGGGTTTTTTTTCTGAGTCACCTGATTAGGCTCCAGAAAATGGAGGACCCGGGCACAGAGCAGTGTGCCCCGAGCCCACCCATTGTGTGACAATAGCAAAAGAAAATTCGCTATTGTCACTCGGATCCTCCTCCTGGCCAATCACGAAGCGGGTCCGACACCCACTTCTTGGCCGAGTAGGAGGTGGGGGGCACACTGATCTCTCTGCATTGAATGGGGTCACACTGATCTCTCTGCATTGAATGGGGGCACACTGATCTCTCTGCTTTGAAAGGGAGCATGCTGGTCATTCTGCATTGAAAGGGGGCACGCTGGTCATTCTGCATTGAAAGGGGGCACGCTGGTCATTTTGCATTGAAAGGGGGCACACTGGTCACTCTGCATTGAAGGGGGCACACTATACCTTGATTACTGAAAGCCCCTTTCACACTTTTGTGACCTCAAAGTAACGCAATTTTTTACAGCGTTTTTTTGCCGCAAAGCAATGCCTATTACATTTTTCTGTTTGCGCCCCCTTAAAAATTTTGAGCACCAGCAGCCACTGGTCCTGGCCCTGCTGAGAAGTAATCTAATTTACATCAAGTTCTCAATCTACACATGTGAATGCAGCATGCTTGATTTTGCCAGTTTTATCTTTACCATACAATATTGCAATCCATCACCTTATCTTAAAACATGTGAAAAAAGATGTTGTTTTTCTGCAGATGTAACAGTTATTTTCTACACTTTCGGATGACTCAAGACATAACCGAAGTTGCTGTTTGTGATATGACCTTTGTCCTTATTGGGACAGTTTTTTTATTGATTTTTATAACGCATATAAAAGAGGTCAGCTTAATGTAAATAATGTAATAATAATAAGTAATAATGGGTTTTTGTATACTTTTTGCAATGAGATATGTGCACAGAGAAGAACATATGTGCTCTATACATATGTAGGCTCAGTGTCTTGCTTTGCACCACTACTCAGTGGTTGTCTAACTCACTTAAAGTAGAATTTCAAGTTTATTTCACTTTAAATAGTTCATTCAGGACAAAGTGGCTTAAACAAGCTATTTCCATCACTGAATGATTGTGTGTTGTAATGGACTGTAGTATAATTATCTACATACAGTAAGCACCATGGGGGCCAGTAGCAGTACAGGCAACGTCCGTTCTGCTGCTGGACGTAGAGAGAGTTGGGCTGAGTGTTTCATCACCATTCAGCAGAAACCTTGTATTCTTATTGGAGAATATAAGGCTTCCCTTGATTGGACAAGGTGGACAGACAGGCAGATAATATAAAGATGTGCACATTATTCAAGCAGAGGAAGTATTTTATTCATTAATACAAATACAAAGTTTCTTCTGAATTGTGGAAAAGCACTTATCCCTACACTTTTTATTTCCAGCACCAGACATGAAGTTGCCTGTATTTCTACTGGAACCCTGTGGTGCTTACTTTATATAGCTAATGTTACTACAGTCCAATACAGCCCATATGACAGCCACGTCATTCTGTAATGGAAATAGTTCCAGGTTGGCCCAAATGTCTGTTTAAAGGGAATTAAACCTAGAATTCTACTTTAAAAACAATACTCTCCCTGTATGGCAGCGATATTAAACAACAGGTTCAATGTGGCTGGATCAAATACAGAGCTATGTCTAGTGTCTAATACAGAAATCCCCACTGTAGTAGACAGGCGGTCTCCTGTTGTAAACACAGCAGACCTTTGTTCTCTCTGCTATCAACACAGAGCTCCTTTGTTCCTCCTATTTAGGAACACAGGTCTCTGTGTTGATTTCACAAGCCCACCCCCTCACAGTTAGAAAACACCCCCTAGGCTCACATTTAACCCTTTTATCGCTCCTGGGTTAACCCCTTCCCTGCCAGTGTCATTATTACAGTAACATATACACAGTAGCATATTTTTAGCACTGATTACTGTAAATGTCACTGGTCCCCCTAAAAGTGTAAAAAATGTCATTTAGGGGTCTGATCTGTCCGCTGCAATGTCGAGTACCGCTAAAAATCGCTGATCGCTGCTGCCATTACTAGTAAAAAAAAAAAAAAAAATTACATACATTTTTCCCCAAGTTTGTAGACGCGATAACTTTTGCGCAAACCAATCAAAATACGCTTATTGGGATTTTTTACCAGAAATATATAGCAGAATATAATTTGTCCTAAACTGATAAAAAAAAATTAGATTTTGAAATTTTTTTTCTTGGGAAAGTTTTATAGCAGAAAGTAAAAAATATTGTTTTTTTTTTTTTCAAAATTGTCACTCTTTTTTTGTTTATAGCGCAAAAATTAAAAACCGCAGAGGTAATCAAATACCACCAAAAGAAAGCTATATTTGTGGGGAAAAAAGGGGACATCAATTTTATTTCAGTACAGCGTCGCATGACTGCATAATTGTCAGTTAAACAACGGAGTGCCGAAAGGCAAAAAATGGTCTGGTCATTATGGGGGTGAAGTGGTTAATACTTTTTTTTCCAATTTGTTTTTTTACATACTGTCACCAGAGCTATACAGAGCTATGCAGTGTCACTATCGTGACACTCTACCACTTTGGGGAGGTGATCAGGATTTTTTTTGACACTATGATTGCCTATTGCAAGAATGATCACTGTATAAGCAATCATTTTTACTTTGTTAACCACTTCCACACCGCGTCATTGTAAAATGACGGCGGCAGGAAGCTTTTGTCGATCCAGGCCGACGTCATATGACGGCGGCCCGGTCTCGCCGCTACTACTGCGCGCCCCCGGACATAGCCCCGATTAAGGTAAACAGCCAATGAAAATTGACTGTTTACTACATGATTGGCTGTGTCAATCACAGCCGATCACATGAGCGGCTCCAGCACGAGCAGCTCCTTCTCTCTGCAATGCGTGCCCCAGGGGCGCGCAGCGCGCCGATCGGGGACGAGGCTCGTCCCTCGGACATAGCCCATCCCCGATCTAGGTAAGGAGCCAATGAAATTGACTTTTTACCACATGACCGGCTGTCAATCACAGCCGGTCAAAGAATGTCAACAGAGAACACAGTAACTAGCTGTCACCGTGTTCTCCTCCTCACACACTGATCCTGTGTGAGGAGGAGATTGTGGTAACAGATAGTTACCAAATAAAGTGCACCCCAAAACACACTGATTGCCCCCCCAATAAAGAGGACCTGTCACTAGCCCATCAAAGTACCTGTTACCAGCCCATCAAAGTACCTGTCACCAGCCCATCAGAGTACCCGAGTACCTGTCACCAGCCCATCAGGTACTCTGATGACAGGTACTGGGGTACTCTGATGGGCTGGTGACAGGTACTCGGGTACTCTGATGGGCTGGTGACAGGTATTCGGGTACTCTAATGACAGGTACTTGGGTACTCTGATGACAGGTACTGGGGTACTCTGATGACAGGTACTCAGGTACTCGGAGTACCTGTCATGGGAGTACCCGAGTACCTGTCATCGGAGTACCCAAGTACCTGTCCCCAGCCCATCAGGTACTCTGATGACAGGTACTCGGGTACTCTGATGGGCTGGTGACAGGTACTCGGGTACTCTGATGGGCTGGTGACAGGTACTTGGGTACTCTGATGGGCCGGTGACAGGTACTCTGATCGGTACTTTGAGTACCTGTCATCGGAGTACCCGAGTACCTGTCATCAGAGTACCCAAGTACCTGTCATCAGAGTACCCGAGTACCTGTCATCAGAGTACCCAAGTACCTGTCATCAGAGTACCCGAGTACCTGTCATCAGAGTACCCGAGTACCTGTCATCAGAGTACCCGAGTACCTGTCATCAGAGTACCCGAGTACCTGTCTCCAGCCCAGAGAGCCCGAGTACCTATCTGCACCCCATTAGATTACCCGAGTACCTGTCTCTAGCCCATCAGAATACCCAAGTACCTGTCTGCATCCCATCACAGTACCTGAGTACCTATCTGCAACCCATGCCTCCTAGATTATGTGTTGGGGTGTTTGCTTTCCAAAATGGGGTCATTTTGTGGGGGTTTCAATTGTCCTGGGGTTCCAGGGCCTTCAAAAGTGTGATTGGTTGAAATGAAATTATATGTGAATTTATGCTCCTAGAACACCTGACGGTGCTCCTTGCATGTAGGGCCTCTGTATGTGGTTATGCTGTGACAAAGACCCACATATGTGGTATCGCTATACTCAGGAGGAGTAGTAGAATGTATTTTGGGGTGTCATGTTTGCTATGTACATGCTATGTGTTAGAAATATCTTATAAATTGAAAACTTTGTGTAAAAAAAATAGTGTTTTCATTTTCTTTCCACAATTTTCAAAAACTTGTAGAAAAAATGACATGTTCAAAAGACTCATTATGCCTCATAGAATATATGTTGGGGTGTTTGCTTTCCAAAATGGTGTCATTTTGTGGGTAATTCCCTTGTCCTGGTGCTCCAGGGCCTTCAAAAGTGTGATAGGTCGTTAGGAAATTATATGTGTAATTTATGCTCCTAGAACACCTGACGGTGCTCCTTGAATGTTGGGCCTCTGTATGTGGCCAGGCTGTGTAAAAGTCTCACACATGTGGTATTGCCATACTCAGGAGGAGTAGCAGAATGTATTTTGGGGTGTAATTGCAAGTATGCATATACTGTGTGTGAGAAATAACTTGTTATTATGACAATTTTGTGGGAAAAAAAATATTTCTTAATTTTCCCAAGAATTGTGGGAAAAAATTACAACTTCAAAAAACTCACCATGCCTCTTAATAAATACCATACTTTCCAAAAAGGGGTAATTTGGGGGGCATTTGTACTGTCCGGGCATTTCAGGGCCTCAAGAAATGAGTTGGTACATCAGGTGTGATCAATTTTCAATGATTGGCACCATAGCTTGTAGATTCCATAACTTTCACACAGACTAAATAATAACCACTAATTTTGTTTATTCTTACCAAAGATATATAGAAGTATAAATTTTGGCCCAAATTTATGAAAAAAAAATTACTTATTTGAAAAATTTTATAATAGAAACTAAAACAAAATGTGTTTTTTTCAAAATGTTTGCTCTTTTTTCACTTATATAGCAAAAAAATAAAAAACCTAGTGGTGATTGAATACCACCAAAAGAAAGCTCTATTTGTGTGAAAAAAATGATAAAAAATTTGATTGGGTACGGCGTTGTATGACTGAGTAATTATCATTCAAAATGTGAGAGCGCCAAAAGCTGAAAATTGGTCTGGGCAGGAAGGGGGTGTAACTGCTCTGTATGGAAGTGGTTAATGGCATCCATTCATGTGTCAATGTATACTTTTGCGATAGCTGTGACTTGCCACAGCTGTCGCATGGTACAGGTCTGCTGGGAAAGGCCCTGTGCCATGTGATCACTGTGACCAATCAAAAAAATCACAATAGTATTCAATGGCTATATATATCAAAAAATTGGAGATGCAATGCCACTCTTGGTTGAATTTCTTTTTACTTCAAATTTTCATGCATATTACAAGCTTACAAGCACTGACAAGCAAGTGACTGCACAGTTTCAGATAAGCACATGTCCTTCATCAAGCTGCATGTATTGCACTGATTCTCTTAACCACTTGCCAACCGCTCACATGGATACTACTGCGGCAAAGTGGCACGATTGCGTCCAGCGACGTAGACCTACGCCGGGCGCGATCACGGCTCCCAGAGAACGCTCCCACGCGGCACGGGAGCTGATTCTGGTCTGATTCGGCAGGGAACCGATCAGTCACCAGATACAGACCAATGATTTTTGGTCTGGATCTGGTGATCGATTCCAGCCAATGGTAACCTCTCCCCTGCCTGTGTAATGTAAACACAGGCAGGGGAAGTGATGTAACTGTCCCTCCTGGAGTCCTTTCGGTTCCAGGAGAAGACAGAGACACATCAAAAACGTGAGTTTCCACCAAACACTACACTGACACAACTCACATAGGCACATTTAACCCCTTGATCACCCCCCAAACCCCTCACAGTGAACACTATATACGTATAGGTAAATATTGATCACTGTATTTAGTGTCACTTGTGACCCTAATTTGCGCTTGCGCTAAGCCCAGATAGGGTTAGAGCACCGCCATCTATCCCCTAATAAAATTTTAACCCCTTGATCTCCCCCAGTTAACCTCTTCACTCCCTATCACACAGTGCACTAATATATACAGTATATCAGATAACTACTGATCACTGTATTTAGTGTCACTTGTGACCCTAATTTGCGCTTGCGCTAAGCCCAAATAGGTTTAGGCAACCGGCCATCTATCCCCTATAAAGGTTTAACCCCTTGATCTCCCCCAGTTAACCCCTTCACTGCCCTGTCACAGTGTTCACTATATACAGTGATTACCAATCACTGTGTTAGTGTCACGGGTGACACAACTTAAGCTAGTTAGCGTCAGGGTCCCACTACACCACCGTTATTTAGCGTCAGTTAGAGTCAAGTACACTAACACACACACACACACCTCCATTACTAGTATAGTGTTTGAACAGATCAATATCTGATCTGATCAGAACTATACTAGCGTCCCCATAGTTTAGTGTTCCCAAAACACAGTGTTTGCACAATCAGCACTGATTCCTGCTAGCACCTGCGTTTAGCCCCCCTGCTTAGCCCACCCTACCCAGGCAAGTGTAGTAATCAATAGATTACTGTCACTTCCAAAAAACACAAATCACACAAAACCGCTGCGTTAGCAGAGTCAGGCCTGATCTCTGCTAGCACTAGCAGTTTTTTTTTGTAGCGACCAAATAGTCCTCGACAACCAGGTGCTTTTATTACCTAGTAGTCACACTACTGTACCGGTAAATTTAGTTACTAAAATGACCAAAACGTTGGTACAGTAGTGCAGAGGTTTACAGTATATTGACCATGTCAGATGAGAGCGATGGGGAAGCCTCACTGGCAGAATCAGGGTCAGTATATGAACCTGATGACAGCAGCAGCTCCCTGATAGATAGCTCCGGCGACAGAGAGGTCCCTGCTAAGGTCAGGCGTACCCGACCCCATTCTGGAGTTGCTGAGATGCAACAACCGGAAGTTTCTCGTATGCAGCAGAGTGCCAGTACTAATGCCGCTCACACTTCTCATGATCTGGCAAGCACGAGCGGCCTAGTACACCCTGGACCTAGTACAACCAGCACTGCAGTATCACTTGGTGACATGGCGAGTCCCATAAGTGTGTAACATTCATGCGTTTTTGTTTGTGGATGGATTTACAGCTGCAGAATTATTACACTCAGTAGCCTTGTAGAGAATCTGTTGAACAACATATCCAACTCTCAGGACTTCATCACCGTGTACAGCCTGTTATATACTATATATATATCAATAGATGTTTAATGGAGGGATAGAGTATATGAGGATATAGATGAGAGACAGGCTATTGTATGGTGAGCACTAGAAGTAGTATTAGGAGAGTGGCAGGTGATGGTAAAGCAGATAGGTTCTGATGTCAAGTATAGTGCAGATGGTAAGAGGACACAGATGGAGTATACTTAGACAGAGTAACCTAGTGCAAGGATAGTTCAAGGTAGTCCCAAGAGCTAACAGTCTTATGCAGGTGATAGTGAATAGATAGATAGATAGTCTTGGTAATTGCAGTAGATGACAGTAGGAGATTGGTAGCAAGAATCCCCTGCGGGGTACTTATCACTTAGATAGGTTTAGGAATAACAGTGTCCATTGGAGAGGGGTGATCCCGTAGCGAGATACGGATCACCAGTGAGGTTTCCGGCTTCAGTTCAGCAAGGAAGGTATGTCAGCAGCTCCGACTTCTCAGGCGTAGGTGCGATGAACATGTGGGTTTGAACGAGCGATGAGTGAGAGCAAACCGGCGATTGAAATAGCCGCTCATAGCGGCGCTCGGCAGTGATGTCATCCGGTCTTAAAGGTATATGCGTCCTTTGTTATACAAGATGGGACGCAATTAAGAGAGGAGAAATATGGAAGCAAGGGTACCAGAGGTACCGGAACGTTACAGTACCCCCCCTTAAGGCCAGCTCCAGAAGGCCTCTAGAACTGGTTTTTCCGGATATGTCGAGTGGAAATTGGGAATCAGTCTAGGGGCATGTATATCGGAGGTATGCAGCCAGGTGTCATCTTGGGGCCCATAATTCTTCCATCGTACAAGATACTGGAGTCTTCTTCTATTGAAACAGGAATCCAAAATTTCCTTTATCTCAAATTCTTCTCCACCTTCCACTTGTACAGGAGGTGGAGGTGAGATAGTAGGCCTTATTCCTTGGTTAGGAACATGGGGCTTCAGTAGAGACACATGGAAGACAGGATGTATCTTGAGGTCTACTGGCAATGTGAGTTGTACTGCAGCTTTACCAATAAGCTTCTCTATTGAGAAAGGTCCCAGAAACAGAGGTCCAAGTTTTTTACTAGGGATCTTTAGTCTCATATTTTTTGTAGAAAGCCAAACAAGATCCCCAATGGCATATTGGGGAGAGGGTTTCCTACGGAGGTCGTAGTACTTTTTTTGTTGGCTATGAGCATGAGATATGGTATTGTTGAGTAATCCCAGAGAATCCTTTATCTGGGCAAGATAATCAGATGCCACTGGATTACTTGATGGCAAGATACGTGGAGGAAGGAGTGTGGGATGAAACCCATAATTCAGGTAAAACGGACTTTGCTTAGTAGTGCTATGAGTAGCGTTGTTATAGGCGAATTCCGCCAGTGGGAGGAGATCTGCCCAATCGTCCTGTATATACGAAGTATAGCAACGCAGGTACTGTTCAATGCACTGGTTAACTCTCTATGTCTGTCCGTTGGTCTGAGGGTGGTAGGGAGAAGTGAGGTTACGCTCTATTCGCAGTATCTGACATAGAGCTAGCCAAAACTTTGAGATAAATTGTGAACCACGATCAGACAGCAGTGTTTTTGGAATACCATGTAACTTAAAGACATGTTTCACAAGGAATTCTGCTGTTTGTTTGGATGAAGGTAGTTTTCGGATAGGGGTGAAATGTGCCATCTTGGTCAGATGGTCCACTGATACCAAGATGGTGTTGAATCCTTTGGAAGGTGGTAGTTCCACTATGAAGTCTAAGGATACCACTTCCCACGGAACGTGGGGTATCGGTAAACTACAAAGTAATCCTGATGGTTTCATGTTGTCAATTTTAGACCTTGCACAGATATCACAAGATGAAACGAACTTTTTTACGGTTGTCTTCATGTCTGGCCACCAAAATTGCCTAGTGAGTAGATTGAGAGTTTTAGTCATACCCATATGTCCTGCCATAGGTACATCATGCGACAATTCTAAGATCTTGGTTAGGGGGTATGTATAATTTATCGTTGTAGTAGAGGAAGCCTTCTGCGTCAGTAGTTAGTTGTGGTGGAGGTGAATCCAACCCTATGCTGTGCAAAATCTCCTCCTTTAGTGAGCGAACGACTCCGATAATACGTTCAAGTGGTATTATAGGAACTGAGGGAACCTCAGTGCAATCTTTCTCGGCTAGTCGTGAGAGTGCATCCGCTTTTTTATTTTTGTCTGCGGGCGTGTAAGTTACTAAAAAATTAAATCTCAGAAAGAATAACGACCACCGTACCTGCCGGTGGGAAAGAGTTCTATTAGTCTGAAGGTATTGGAGGTTTTTGTGATCAGTATATATCAGAATTGGCAATTGAGTGCCCTCAAGTAGATGTCTCCAATTCTCTAATGCCAGTTTTATGGCTAATAACTCCTTCTCACCTACTGGGTAGTTCACCTCGGGGCTACTTAATGACTTTGAAAAGAAAGCAACTGGGTGAAGAGGTGAGGTGTTTGTTGGTCGTTGTGAGAGAACTGCTCCTACTGCCATATTAGACGCATCTACCTCCAAGATGTATTGAAGGGATGGGTCTGGATGGCATAGTATGGGGGCAGTGGTAAAGCTTGATTTCAGCAGAGAGAATGCTCCATTTGCTTCTTTTGTCCAATTAAATGGTCTCTTCGTGCTTGTAAGTTGTGTGAGAGGTTTCACAATCGCAGAGAAGTTTTTAATGAATTTCCTATAGTAATTAGAGAATCCTAGGAACCTTTGTAATGCTTTGCGAGTGGTTGGCACGGGCCAATCCAGAATGCAGGATATTTTGCTCATGTCCATTTTGATTCCACTTTTAGATATAATATACCCTAGGAATAGTACTTCCTCTTTATGAAATAAACATTTCTTTGATTTAACATATAAGTTATGTGCAAGTAGTCTTGGCAACACAAGTCTCACATGTTTTATGTGCTCAGGTAAGGAATGAGAATAGATAAGTATATCGTCCAAATATACTACCACACAAACATCAAGCAAGTCTCGGAATATCTCGTTTATAAACCGTTGGAAGGCTGCGGGGGCATTACATAGCCCAAATGGCATTACAAGGTACTCAAACAGTCCGTATCTGGTTCTGAATGCCGTCTTCCATTCATCCCCTTTACGGATTCGAATTAAATTGTATGCCCCTTTTAGGTCCAATTTTGAAAAGAAAAGAGTTCTTATTGCGGACGAAGAAGAGCCCAGCAGCAGTGGAGGAAGTAGAAGGTCGGATGAATCCTTTTGCCAAGTTTTCATCCAGATACTCCTTAAGGTGAGAGAGTTCATCCTGTGAGAGAGGATATATGTGTCCGTAAGGCAACTTGCTATTAGGGAGCAGATCGATACAACAATCATAGTCCCTATGAGGAGGTAGCATTTGTGCGTTTTTCTCAAGGAAAACCTCCGATAAATCTTGATAACACTTAAGAATAATGTCATCCGGCAGTACAGACAGGATCCTATCATGTGTGGGGAGGTTACACGTCGTCTCACAATAGTGAGAAGAGAAGGCTAACGTTCTTGTTTTCCAATCGATGATTGGTTGATGTATGTGTAACCAGGGAAGTCCCAAAATGATTGGAAAATGTGGTGAAGTTAATACATCAAAGGTGGTGGTCTCCACATGAGACTCGTCAGCAGTTACAAGAAGTGCCTGTGTCTGACTGGTGATAGGACCAGAGGATAAAGGGGTACCGTTAATAAAACTAACGGAGAGAGGTTTGGGTTTTGAAACAATAGGTATTTTATTAAGGGAGACAAAACAAATGTCAATGTAGTTTCCACAAGATCCTGTGTCAATCATAGCCTTGGTGGTGATCCTAGTTTGGTCCCACTGCAATGTTAATTGAACAAAAAGATAAGGATTAGAAAAAGAAGTGAGTCCCCCTAGCAAGACATTTGAACACTCACCCTCTTTTCTGCGGACAAGAGGACAGTCGTTTACCAAATGATTCGGGGATGCACAGTACATGCAAAGATGTTCGGTTTTCCTTCTGGCACGTTCAGAAAGGGTCAGAGGTGGACGTATCATTCCTACTTCCATAGGAGTAGGATCAGCAGGCAACATCCGAGAAGGACTGGAAAATGGTGAGCCCATCTTCTCAGCCTTTCTTTCTCGTAGTCGTCTGTCAATATTGATACTGGTCTGGATCAGTCCCTCTAGAGTGCCAGGTAAATCCGCTCGGGCGAGCTCGTCTTTAACGGCCTCAGATAGGCCGAGTCTAAACTGCGTTCGCAAAGATGTGTCGTTCCACCCTGAATCAGGGGACCATCTTTTAAAATTCGCCACAAAATCTTCAACAGGTCTCCTTCCTTGTTTTAAGGCCCGTAATTGTGTGTCAGCGGTACTCTGCTTGTTGGGGTCTTCATATAAAGTAGCAAGTTGTGCTAGAAATAAGGGATAAGAATTAAGGAGTGGATCATCCTTTTCAAAGAGAGCATCTGCCCAGGCTCGGGGTTCACCCGTTAAATAGGAGATGATAGTACAAACCTTAATTTGGTCAGTGGTGTAGGTTAGAGGTTTTAACAAAAAAAACAATTGACATGCGTTTTTAAATTCACGGAATTTGCTCCGATCACCAGAAAACACTATAGGAGGGTTTATCTTAGGCTCACGGGGCTGAGCAGCAGGAGGCTGTGTGAGACGGCCAAGCTGCTGTCTCAAGGTTTGATTGTCATTTTTTACCTCTGTAAGCGCATGGATCAATGCATCTACTTGCTGTTTTAATTGTAGTACATGAGTGGATAATTCTGCTGAATCCATATTTTTTTTAAAGGCTCGTTCAATCTGTAACGTTCATGCGTTTTTGTTTGTGGATGGATTTACAGCTGCAGAATTATTACACTCAGTAGCCTTGTAGAGAATCTGTTGAACAACATATCCAACTCTCAGGACTTCATCACCGTGTACAGCCTGTTATATACTATATATATATCAATAGATGTTTAATGGAGGGATAGAGTATATGAGGATATAGATGAGAGACAGGCTATTGTATGGTGAGCACTAGAAGTAGTATTAGGAGAGTTGCAGGTGATGGTAAAGCAGATAGGTTCTGATGTCAAGTATAGTGCAGATGGTAAGAGGACACAGATGGAGTATACTTAGACAGAGTAACCTAGTGCAAGGATAGTTGAAGGTAGTCCCAAGAGCTAACAGTCTTATGCAGGTGATAGTGAATAGATAGATGGATAGTCTTGGTAATTGCAGTAGATGACAGTAGGAGATTGGTAGCAAGAATCCCCTGTGGGGTACTTATCACTTAGATAGGTTTAGGAATAACAGTGTCCATTGGAGAGGGGTGATCCCGTAGCGAGATACGGATCACCAGTGAGGTTTCCGGCTTCAGTTCAGCAAGGAAGGTATGTCAGCAGCTCCGACTTCTCAGGCGTAGGTGCGATGAACATGTGGGTTTGAACGAGCGATGAGTGAGAGCAAACCGGCGATTGAAATAGCCGCTCATAGCGGCGCTCGGCAGTGATGTCATCCGGTCTTAAAGGTATATGCGTCCTTTGTTATACAAGATGGGACGCAATTAAGAGAGGAGAAATATGGAAGCAAGGGTACCAGAGGTACCGGAACATTACAAAGTGCAGTTGAAGCTGGTGCGGTGGCTAGCACGAGTAGTGGCCCGCAGCCACCGCGTATTCGAAAACAGGCCTGTAGAGCCTATAGTGTCCTCCCTGAAGCGCTGGCATTTCCTAATTGGCAGCCCACAGATTCCACAGCGCCAGTACTTTCCCCATTCACTGCCCAACCCGGAATCCAAGTGGAAACAGCTGGTTTTAATCCCATTAACTTTTTTGAGCTGTTTTTCACTGAAGATCTTTTCAGATCTATTGTGGACCAATCAAATTTATACGCACAACAATTCATTGCCACCAACCCAAATTCACCCCTTGCCAGACCATTCGCCTGGAATCCTATTACGATTCCCGATTTTAAAATCTTTCTGGGCCTTTCCTTCAACACGGGCATTACAAAAAAGAATGAATTGCAGTTATATTGGTCCACTGACCCAATTCATCAAATCCACGTGTTCTCTGCTGCTATGTCCAGGGCTCGATACAAACAAATATTTTGGTTCATGCATTTCAGCGACAATGAACTCTGTCGTCCTCGGGGAGACCCTGAATATGATCGGCTCCACAAAATTCGGCCCCTCGTAGACCACTTCAATCAGCGGTTCGCAGCCTCCCAACAAGATGTCTGCGTTGACAAGTCTCTGATTAAATTTACTGGCCGCCTTGCTATCAAACAGTATCTCCCCAGCAAGCGTGACAGATACGGGGTCAAGTTGTATAAGCTGTGTGACAGGGCCACAGGCTATACAGTTAATTTCCGTGTCTACGAGGGAAAAGATAGCTCTGTGGAGCCCCCCGACTGCCCAGACTACATAGGGAGCAGCGGCAAGATAGTTTGGGAATTGGTGTCACCCTTATTCGGAAAGGGGTACCACTTGTACGTGGACAATTTTTATTCAAGCGTGCCACTTTTTAAACACCTCTTTCAATTACAAATTGGCGCTTGTGGCACCGTGCGATCTAATCGCCGGGGCTTCCCCCAACGGCTAGTGAATGCCTCACTGAGCTCGGTGGAGAGAGCCTGCCTGAGGTGCGATGAATTGCTTGCAGTGAAGTGGAGGGACAAACGGAACATTTTCGTTCTGTCCTCCATTCACCCAGACACGGCAGTCCAAATTACTACGGTCACCGATGTTGTTGTTGAGAAGCCCCTCTGTGTCCACGACTAAAACCGTAAAATGGGAGGGGTGGACTTCAACGACCAGATGATGGGACCATACTTAATTGCCTGTAAGGCCAGACGCTGGTACAAAAAAGTGTCTGTATACCTATTTCAATTGGCTATTTACAATGCTTTGTCTTATACAAAGCGTCTGCCAAAACATTATCCTTCTTTCAATTCCAAGAAGAGATAATCAGAGTCCTTCTGTATCCAGCTGGTACTCCTGCCCAACTTCCCCATCCAGATGCAGTGAGCCGGCTGCATGAGAGGAATTTTCCAGAATACCTCCCGAGTACCCCTACCCAAAGATACCCCCAAAAAAGTTGCTGTGTCTGCAGCAAGCGCGGATTTAGGCGTGACACCCAAAATTATTGTCCCGACTGTCCTGACCGACCTGGTCTTTGCCACGGTGACTGTTTCTGTTGCTACCACACACTAGTGGATTATTAGCGTAGGGTACAGCACGGCACAGTTTAGGGCACATTTATACAGGGTCTCTGTCAGATCACTGGGTGGAGGCCGAAGTGCTGAGAGGGCTTCCCTTGCAGCTCGGTGCGAATCACCCCTGGAAGTGAGACAGGTGGTGATGCGACCCAAGTAGCACTGGATGCTGTGGTGATGCAGGGGGATGGCTGAGAAGCTCCAGTAAAAACAAGCAGTGCAGTGGTAAATGCCATGCCGGGGGTCATACATGTGTTATCAGGCAGAAGCGGTTCGGTGGAGCAAGCCGGGGTCGGTACACAGGTTATCAGGCAGAGACAGGTCTGTGGAGCAAGCCGGGGTCGGTACACAGGTTATCAGGCAGAGACAGGTCCGTGGAGCAAGCCGGGGTCGGTACACAGGTTATAAGGCAGCGACAAGTCCGTGAAGCAAGCCGGGGTAGGTACACAAGTTATCAGGCAGAGACCGGTCCATGGAGCAAGCCGGGGTCAGTACACAAGCAAACAGGCAGAGAGAAGTCCGTGGAGCAAGCCGGGGTCACAACAGGAAACAGGAACAGAACTCAGGTCAAAGGTACAGGAAGCTGACGATAATCCAGCACCGGATGGCAGGGTGAGCGATCCTTAAGAAGAGGATGGATTGGTGCAATGTGCGTCATGACGCACGCGCGCTGGGCCGGAATGTCTGTGTGCACGCGCACCCGCGGTCCCTCGCATGCGCACTCGCCTAGAAGGAACGTTGGCTGCACAGCGGCGTCTGAGTCCCTGACAGTCTCAAAAGATGTTCGATGGCTATCGTCATTTTGAGAGACCCTAACCTGGAACCTGAAACTCGACGTTTGAAGAAAAAAAAAAATACATAAAAAAGCCAAAAAGAGTTGTCGTGTCAGTCATTTTTTTATGTTCTTCTACACTTCCTACTGTACTTTTACTGTACTTTGTTTGTTTTTCTTTCTTTTGTTAACCTGTTTCTTTTGCAGGAACCCGTCGGCTGCCACATTGATTTTATATATTCTGACACAAACAGCGTTTGCGCTCAGCATATATGGATACCTTTGCTGGCAGCAGCTGTGGTGATAGGTTGATTTCAGCACTGCAGTTAAAATACCTTTAGGTATACGTGGAATATTGTCATGTATACCCACCATTAAATTCAGTGGGTGGTTGTTTGGGCGGTTAATGGTGTGTAATACTACACAATATTCCTGTGCTGATTTCTGTTAGGTTCTCTTTTTTTTTGTTCAGCCCACAGGCTGCATGAAAAAAAAAAAACCTACACTATATGCCAAACAAGGACCAGCAATGTACTGGTACGTTGCTGGACTTTGAGTGGTTATACCAGGATGATGCCTGCAGATTTAGGCATCATCTTGGTATCATTTTTTACAGCCAGTGGTTGGCTTACATGTAAAAGCAATACTAGCGGATAATTGGCCGCTAGAATGCTTTTACATGCAGTGGGTGAGGACTCCCCCCCCCCTCCTGCCACCTTCCTCCGCCTTCCACTGTTTTTCTCAGGCTCTCCTGTCCCACCGGTTAACCCGAGGGTGCAGTCGTTGGTTCAGTTATCTAACCATAGAGCTGATTGGAGATGAGAATGGCTCCAATCATCCCTATGGGCTAAGATATCGGAAGCTACGAGCATTTCATGACTTCTGTTTCGCCAGAAATAAACAGCGCCATTGGGAAATTGGGAAAGCATTTTATCACACCAATTTTGGTGTGGTCAGATGCGTTAAGGTCAGAGGAGAGATCTAGAGTCTAAAAGACCCCAATTTTTTTTTAAAAAAAGAGTACCTGTCACTACAGATTGCTATCATAGGGGAAATTTAAATTCACTGTGATAACAATAAAAATGATTTTAAAAAAAATGAAAGAAAAGGTGTCAAAATAACATAAAAAAGCAAATAAAAAAAAAAAAAAAAATCAAGCCCCCCTGTCCCCCCGTGCTTGCGGGCAAATGCGCACACAAGCGTTGGTCTAGTGTCATATGTAAACCGCAATTGCACCATGCATGTGAGGTATCGCTGCAAAATGCCAGGTCGAGGGCAGTAATTCTTGCAGTAAACCTCCTCTGTAAGTCCAAAGTGGTAACCTGTAAAGACTTTTAAAGGCTTTTAAAACCGTACGTAGTTTGTTGCCGCTGCACAGGCGTGCGCAATTTTTAAAGCATGTCATGTTTGGTGTCTATGTACTCGGCATAAGATCATATTTTAAATTTTACCAAACAATTAGGAATTATATAGTGTATTTCTGCATTAAATATAAAAAAGGTGTTTTTTTTTTTTTACGCAAAAATTGTGTTTGGAAAATGTGTGCGCAAATACCGTGTGACAAAAAATTGCAACATCCACCATTTTGTTCTGTAGGGCCTCTGCTTTAGAAAAAATATATATAATGTTTGGGGGTTCAAAGTAATTTTCTTGTAAAAAAAAAAAAATTTTTTCATGTAAACAAAAAGTCACAGAAAAGTCTTTCAAGTGGTTAGAAGAGTGGGTGATGTGTTGCTAAGATTGAGCATAAAATGCCAGGACTGTTCAAACACCCCCCAAATGACCCCTTTTTGGAAAGTAGACACCCAAAGCTATTTGCTGAGAGGCATGGTGAGTCCATGGAGTATTTTACATTTTGCCCTAAGTTTCAGGAAAATGACAATTTGTTTTTTTTTTTTTCAAATGATTTTTTTTTAAATGATATAGTTCTCACACATGCCATGGGTATATGTGAAATGACACCCCAAAATACATTCTACTGCTTTTCCTGAGTACAGGGATACCCCATGTATGAGACTTTTTGGCAGTCTAGCTGCGTACAGGACCCCGAAAACCAATCCCCATCTTCAAGTTTTCTAATGGTGTAAATTGCTTATTTTACCTCTGCACTACCTGTCACAGTTTCAGAGGCCCTGACATTTCAAGATAGCACAAACCCCCCCCCCCCCCCAAATGACCCCATTTTGCAAAGTAGACACTCCAAGCTATTAGCTGAGAGGCATGAGGAGTCCATGGAATAGTTTATATTTTGCTACAAGTTTCGGGAAAATTATTATTATTATTTTTTTGTTTTTTGTTTTTTTACACAAAGTTGTCAGTAAATTATATAATGCTCACACATGCCATAGGTATATGTGAAATGACACCCCAAAATACATTCTGCTGCTTCTCCTAAGTACAGGGATACTCCATGTGTGAGACTTTTTGGCAGTCTAGCCGCGTACAGGACCCGGAAAACCAATCCCCACCTTCAGGCTTTCTAAGGGCGTAAATTGTTGATCTCACTCCTTACTACCTATCACACTTTTGAAGGCCATGAAATGCCAAGATGGCACAAAACCCCCCCCCCCCCCAAATGACCCCATTTTGCAAAGTAGACACTCCAAAACTGTGATGGGTAGTGAGGATTAAAATCAAAAATTTACACCATTAGAAAACCTGAAGATTGTGATTGATTTTCGGGGTCCCGTACACAGCTAGGCTTCCAAAAAGTCTCACACATGGGGTATCCCCATTCTCAGGAGAAGCGGCCTTCAAGGCCTCCTAAACCGTTATAGGTAGTGAGAAAATGCAATGAAAAATGTACGCCCTTTGAAAGTCTGATGGTGGGGATTGGTTTTCGAGGTCCCGTACCAGGGGTGGACTGGGCCGGGGGGCAGGGTGGCAATTTCCCCCCAGGCCGATCTGATCACCCCCATAAAAGGCCGCTCAGTTTCCTCCTTAAGTTTTACTATTCAGTATTAATTTATTGTGAATTTGTGAGTGATTGACTGGCCGGCACCGGCCCCGGAGACCTGGTTGCTACATCACCAGCCGACTGGCATCTAGCAACCAGTGACGTCACAGACCGGTCTCCAGAGGAGGAAAGCGAGACCCAGCATGCGAAGCAGAGGAGGATCTTCCTCATCCTCCGCGCCGATTACTGGCTCCACCCACCTCCTTCCATCTTCCACTGCGGGGCCGCTGCAGAAGAGAAGAAGAGGAACTGATAAACTGCCTGTAGGAATCCAGAATTGAAGACAGCAGGGATCTGCACAACATCCAAAGCACCTCTCCAGAGTGTCCAGAGTCAACCTGCTGCGGTGAGGTGGTCGGGAGAAGACAAAGTGAGTGACAAAAAAAAAAAAAACTGTCATGTGTGGAGCATTGCATTATTTCCCTGTACTCTGTACTTAGCTACCTACCCCTTGGCACTATATACCTGTATATTGATGTCTAGCTGTTCCTGGCACTATATACCTATCCCATACCTATATAATACAGGTATATAGTGCCAGGAGCAGCTAGACATCCATATACAGACTGTATACAGTCCAGCTAAAGTTATTAGGTCCCATAGGGCTCCCCCTTGTGTCATGGGAGCGTGAGCTGGCAGCAGAGGAGAAGGTCACATGATTAGATCTCAGCCAGGGTTCATGCTGGGACTTGAAGTCCTTTGCTTTTGGGGATGTAACCCCCCAAACGTGAAGGACTACAGGTCCCAGCATAAGCCCCTCAGAGCTCAGCATGTGTCACACACCCGATCCCCCAACTAGTGAAGGACTACAGGACCCACTCTCCCAGCTTAACCACTTCCAGACCGCCCACCGCATATATAGTGTGGCAGGGCAGCCTGACAAACTGGTACGTGATTTTGTGCACGGGTTCTAGGGGGTGCGACACAGCGGGAGCCAATCAGCAGGTCGCCCGCGATCATGCAGGAGAATGACAGAATGCGGTCTGCCTTTTTAAACAAGGCAGACGGCTGTTCTGTCACAGGAAGATGGAGATCTGGTGTTTCAGCCAAGCTGAAACACAGATCTCTTTTTTTTTCCTCTAGTACATCCACCCCCCACACAGTAAGAATGCATTCCCTAGGAGCACACTTAACCCTTTGATCACCCCTAGTGTTAACCCCTTTCCTGCCAGTGTCATTTATACAGCAGCAGTGCATTTTTTTTTAGCACTGATCACTGTATTGGTTTCATTGAGCCCCAAAAAGTGTCACTTAATGTTAGATTTGTCCGCCGCAACATCGCAGTCCTGCTAAAAATCACTGATCGCCGCCATTACTAGTGAAAACAATCTAAAAAAAAATCCATAAATGTAGCCCATAGTTTGTAGACACAATAAAGTTTGCGCAAACCAATCAGTATACACTTATTATTTATTTATTTTTTTTACCAAAAATATTTAGCAGAATACATATTGGTCTAAATTGATGAAAATTTTTATTTTTTAAATTTTTTTATTGGGGATGTTTATAGCAGAAAGTAAACAATATTGTTTTTTGTTTTCAAAATTGTCACTCTTTTTCTGTTTATAGCGCTTTTTTGCGCTATTTAGGATTCAGAAGAATTTTCAGCGTGGCCGGCTATTTCATTAGTTTGGTACTGTATGTAGCAGAATACATTTTAGCCTAAATTCATGAAGACATTTGATTAAACATTTTTTAATTGGATATTTTTTTCTAGCAGAAAGTAGAAAATATTTAATTTCCAAATTTTCGGTGTTTGTTCATGTAGATCTTACAAAAAAAAAATTAATTATGATACCACATTGTATCATATTTGTCTTGCTATATAACATCAATATTTGTTTTAAAACCAGGTGGGCATGGATGGTGAGTTGATTCAGTGGTTCAATGGGCCAATTGACTGAACTTGCCCCCCAGGCCTAAGGCTGCCAGCCCTCCCCTTGTCCCGTACACAGCTAGGCTGCCAAAAAGTCTCACATATGTGGTATCCCTGTACTCAGGAGAAGCAGCAGAATATATTTTGGGGTGTAATTACACATATACCCATGGCATGTGTGAGCAATATATAATTTCAATGACAACTTTGTGTAAAAAAAAAAATATATTTTTTTTTAGTCATTTTTCAAACACCGGTGACAAAAAAAATGAAATATTCAATGAGCTCAACATGCCTCTCAGAACATTCCTTAGGATGTCTACTTTCCAAAAAGTGGTAATTTGGGGGGGTCTTGTACTGTCCTGCCATTTTAGCACTTCATGAAATGAGATAGGCAGTCAGAAATTAAAGCTGCGTACATTTCAGTATTTACACCATAGTTTGTAGACGCTATACCAATTTTTTTTGTAGACGCTATACTTTTGCGCAAACCAATAAAAATACGCTCATTGAGATTTTTTTTGTCAAAGACATGTAGCTGAATACATTTTGGCCAAAATATATGACATAAATTGAGTATATTGGATATTTTTGAAAATACAAAGTTGAAAATGTCATTTTTTTCTCACAAATTTCGCTATTTTTTAATTAATATCGCAAAAAATAAAAAGCGCAAAGGTGATCAAATACCTCCAAAAGAAAGCTCTGTTTGTGGGAAAAAAGGACGTAAATTTTGTTTGGGTACCACATTGCATGACCGCACAATTGTCAGTTAAAGTCACGCAGTGCTGAGTTGCAAAAAGTGGTCTGGACGTAGAGCAGGAAAATCCTCCGGTCCTAAAGTGGTTAATCACATTTATATTCCCACACATCAAGAGCATCAGCACCTGCACAGGTGTATCCCTTCACTGATCATCTCATTGACCCACAAGATTAACCGATTCTATTACTACATCTACTCATAAATGTGTAGCACCCAGATAACCCATACACCTACAGATTTACAACTTCTTCTATCTATTCATATTTTTAAACCCATCAACTTGGCCCATGGCTTTATACATAAACATGAATAGCAAAATTTTTTTGTAAATAAACAAGTCAAACAATTACACAACTAATAGATATATCTACACATGACTTTGAGACTATGCCCTTATTATTTCAGAATCCAATACTAGTGGCCCGGCATTTAATACAGCTTCTTGATTCTTCTTTTTCTAAACGAAACATATGGAAAAAATCAATGGCTCACCAATTAAATATAATCTATACCAATATTTACCACATACCATCTTTACAAAAATAGATACAAATCGTAATCTTTGTTTAAGCCCTGTGGATATAAAGAACTCAAATGTTTTATCTGCCATACTTCCTTTTTGTTTCAATTTCAGGATCCTATCCCCTCCCCTTTTATCCTTCCATTTTTCCTCCAAAATCATAAACTGTAAATCTGTATCTTTGTGTCCATATTGCATGCAATGTTTCGGGACTGGTAGACCGGGTTGATTGCACCTGATTGATCGATGTTGCGATATTCGGTCCTTGTTTTTTTGTGTAGTCTCTCCAATATATATCAAGTTACAAGGACAGATCAATGCATAGATTACATATGATCTTTGACATGTATAAAAACTGCAGATATCATATCTTTTCCCTGTTCTAGGATGTACAAAACTGTCTCCCTTCTTCATAAGTTTGCATTGCACACAACTGAGACATGGATAGGATCCATTTCTTCTGCTTTCTGAAAAGTCTTCTTTTCTGTACGATTTGCACTTCTATGTTCGGAATGTACTAACATATCCCTTAATGTTTGATTTTTTTGGCACGCTTTTAATGGTATTTCTTGAAAATTATCTATCTCAGGGTATGCACGTTGCAATAGTATCCAGTGTTTTATTATGATTTTAAAAATATCTTCACTGTAGCTATGATAATCAAGCACAGTGATATCATGATCAATAAACCAGGTATTGGTACTTTTGGCAGTGTGGGCAGGTGCCAAGTTCTGCTGGAAAATGAAATTAGCATCTCCATAAAGCTGGTCAGCAGAGGGAAGCATGAAGTGCTCTAGAATTTCCTGGTAGAAGGCTGCGCTGACTTTGAACTTGATAAAACACAGTGGACCAACACCAGCAGGTAGTAAGGAAATATCTAGTATATGAATCTGTTTGAAGGTATAAATATCTACAAAATATAAAAATGTAAAAAATGTCCTGCACACTGAAAAATGTACAAAATATATTATACCACCAATATATAGAAGAAGAAAACCTACGTTTGCTGCCACCTCTGAATTTCCCATAGGGAAATCTGGACAGTGTTTGAAAGGAAGTATGAGGTAGACGCTACTCTCGAATGAGTGAAACTGTTCTATTTGAACAGTGTGTGCATAAAGTGCTGAGAACACAAGGAGTATAAACCTGGTGCATAAGCTAAATACCAGCTCAGTAAACAGTATATAAATAATGATGTATAATCAATACAAAGTGCCTTGTGCTATAAATAATATGTGCAATACAAGTGCTGAGACTGGTGATACCTTAACCACCACTAGAGGGAGTGGTGTGCAAATATATAAAAAATGATAATACAGTAAACCCCCCTCCATTGCGGGGGTTACGTTCCGGACCCAGCCGCGAAAAGTGAAAATCCGCGAAATAGAAAAACCCTATTAAAATGCATTGTAGGCATGTTTTTTTTTTACTGTCACTGTATGTGTAAAAGCATTTTAAGGTCTTTAAACACACTTTTAAAACAATAGAAACTCATTTAAACACATAAAAGATACTGAGAGACATAGCAAGAGCTATGGAAAACACAAAAATATTTCATTTTTAATGATTTATATAGTAAAATAACATTACAAAAAAATAATATACCGGGACCGCAAAAACTGAACCACGATGGAGCGGGGGTTTACTGTAATGAAAAATGAATATATGCAAAACAAGTGCTGAGACTGGTGTTTCCTTAAAGCGGAGTTCCAACCTCAAAAGTCACTTTGCCCCATCCGCTTGCTCTGGGTCACCTGAAAAAGAAATGGATAATCACAAATTTTTTTTTTCTTTACTTACCTTGTTTTAGAAGAAAATATACTTACCTTTCTTCCTCTTCCTCCCTCTATGGCCACGGCCCGCACCGTCACTTCCTGCTTGCATTGATTCCTGGGAGCTGAACGTCATCGCTCCCAGGAATCAATGCGCCTGCACCGGCCCCGCTCGTCACTTGCCCAGAAGCTGTGCAGGAATGACGCACATGTACCGGACATGACGAGTGGGGCCGGTGCAGGCGCATTCTGGGACGAAGAGGACACCGAAGAGGACGCGCTGGCTTCAGCTGCCCACACCTGAGATGGCAGCACTGGACAAGACATCTTCAAGGTAAGTATTTCTTCTAAAAGGTAAGTGCGACCTGGGACAGTTCAGAGGCTATCCATTGTGGAATGTACTAGCCCTGACTGTCCCGGGGGTATTTTTAGTGAAAAATACTTTCCGACGGTGGAACTCCGCTTTAACCACCACTAAAGTGGTTTGCAAATAAAATGAAATAAATATATATTGCTCTCTTAGTGCTGGTAACTTAATAGTGCGTAATCTTAATAAAGTGTCAGTAGTGCAATATGTAAATAAATAATTGACTTGAAGTGCTTGGATGAACGCCCTGTTCCCAACTTGCTGTGAATAAAAAGCGCACCAAACTAAAATATATAAATTAATGATAAAAACTTGAACACAAAGGTGGTGACAACCTAACAAATAAATAAATTAATTACGAGTGCTAGTTCCAAAGTCCGTGACAGTGCTTATAGTAGTCCACAATCCACAAATACAGTGCTTTTTTCACTGGGGATCCTTCCCCTTGATCTTGTGATGGTTGCAGGTATACACCAAATGGCTAAAGTGACTGTGCTTCCTTCTTCCTTAGATACAGTGCTTAATTCAATGGGGATCCTTCCCCGTGATCCTGTGACAATAGCAGGTATACACTAAATGACTATAGTGACTATGCTTGCTTCTTCCTTAGTGTATCCAGGCTCGTGCAGGTGCTATTCTTATGGTTATACACTCACCGCATATCCTTACCCCTGCAGGGGTATGAAGCCTTAGTTGCAGTAAAGAGGTCTCTCTGGTCTTCCCAGCTTTCCTAATGACTTCCTACGGTATCACAGCTCACATATGGAAAAAGCAGTGAAATACGCCCATAGTGTAGTATTTAAAAGATTTATTGCTTAAAAACAAATATTCACTCACAGTTAAGAAGTAGCAGTTTAGTAAGTGCCAAGTCCTGCTGGAAAATGAAATAATAAAATTGAAAAGGATTAAAAGAGGTGCATGGAAGCCAGCCAGCCCCCAGTCTGATGTACTCACCCTCCAGTCTGCCACCAACCAAGTAGACCTGTCTTAATATACATAAAGAACAGGGGTTTAGTTGACACGCATTTGCAAACGCATATGTAAGCTGCAGAGCCACGACAAGGCACCCTGTTATATCTGTAGTCCCTAACACTTTTAAATGTAAGTGTCTCCACTCTGGGAGCACATGGATGCTAATGGGTGGATAGGAAGCAGGTGGGAGGGAGCAGCCCAAACTTCCCCCACCCCACTTCCAACCACGACTGGTATGGTATCTCAATGCTCTAATAGCAATATTCTTAAGATGGTACAAACTGAAAACGACCAGCTGAGAAGCATACACCTCCAATCCCTTGGCGGATGCAGTGTAAAACACAGATTGGGACTTTATATGAGGCAATTTGCCTGTAAAGCTCAGTGCCTCCATCCCTAATTTCATAAAATATTTGGGACTTTACATGAGACAAGCAGGTCATGCTATGGTCTCCATCCCTGTATATGAAAAGACTGGGGGCTGGCTGGCTTCCATGCACCTCTTTTAATCCTTTTCAATTTGGTTTTTCCGATACAGGGATGGAGACGCTGGGCATACCTGCCGGTGTCTCATCTAAAGTCCCACATAGCCCACATTGTCTATGTAACTAGGGATGGAGGCACCTCGCCTACAGGCTGGTGCTTCATTTAAAGTCCCACCGTGCGATTTTCGTGCGTTTTTGGTGGATGCAGTTTAATTTGACCCCAGTTTTTTCATATACAGGGATGGAGACCATAGCATGACCTGCTTAAGTGTGTCTCTAGGGACACACTTAAGCCCTTGATCACTAATAAAGTTAACCCCTTCCCTGCCAGTGTCATTTTTACAGTAACAGTGCATATGTATAGCACTGATCACTGTAGTAATGCCACTGGTACCCCCAAAAGTGTCAAAAATGTTAGTCGGGGTCCGATCTGTCCGCCGCAATGTTGCAGTCCCGCAAAAAAAATTGCAGATCGCCGCCCTTACTAGTTAAAAAAAAACAATAAAAATGACATAAATCTTTCCCTTAGTTAGTAAACGCAATAACTTTTGCGCAAACCAATCAAAATACGCTTATTGCGAATTTTTTTTTACCAAAAATATGTAGCAGAAAACAAATTGGCCTAAAATGTTAAAAAAAATTTTGATTTTTACATTTTTCTTTTGGGAATAGCATATAAAAAAATTTGAAAAATATTGTTATTTTTTCAAAATTGACGCTCTTTTTTTGTTTATAGTGCAAAAAATAAAAATCGCACAGGTGATCAAATACCACCAAAAGAAAGCCCTATTTGTGGGAAAAAAAGGACATCAATTTCATTTGGGTACAGTGTCGCACGACCGCGCAATTGTCCGTTAAAGTCACGCAGTGCCGAATCGCAAAATAGGCCCTGGTCTTTGAGCAGCCAAATCCTCCGTGGCTTAAGTGGTTAAAAGAAAGAAATGCTTGACATATATCAGTCTGTGTATAACACATCTATATAAAATATATGAGTTTAACTTTTTGAGTTGAATTACTGAAATAAATTAACTTTTTGATGATATGCTAATTTTTTGAGATGCACCTGTACATGTACTTCCCCAGATAGTACCTGGTTGATAGTTTTCAGTTTATAGAAATTTTTTGAAACTTATAGCTTCATTTAGGCCTGGTGGTTTAGTGGCTTGTAAGAGGTATATCCACCGGGTTTCACGTTGTAAGATTTTTTTTTATCAAATTTACCACCTCTTGAGTCAGTTATTATATGTTCCAAGGCTGCAAATTTTAGAACATTGGTATCTCGTTTGTGGTATAATGCAACATGTCTGCCAATTGGTGTATCCAATAGATTACTGTTAATGTAATATATATTATTATTATTATAATTATAATATTATTATATAAATTACGCTTAGTTTTTCCTATGTAAAAGGCTCCGCATTTACAGACCATGATATATACAATGCCGATGGTTTGCCAATTTACATGATGTGACACAATATGCAGTTTCCCATTAGGGAGATAAAGGGTTTGATTTTCGAATATACATTGGCAGAAGTTGCATGCCCCACATTGCCAAGTGCCCCTAATATCCTGTTCTGATCTAGGGCTTCACTATTTTTGAAATTAGTTTTGGTTAGTTTATCTTTAAGTGATTTAGCCCTTCTATAAGTAATTTCTGGATAGTCTTTAACATATTTTTCCAGGACGGGGTCATTTTTCATAAGGTACCAATGCTTTTGGAAGATGCGCCTTACTGTACTGTGTTTGTCTGTTGTAAGAGGTGATGAATCTGGTTGTTTCAGTTTGTTTGACTTGTTTCTTTTTAAATAGTACTTTCCCTCTCGTGATCTTATTTACCCTATTAAATGCTTTCTTGAGGCATGTCCGTTAATAGCCTTTTTGTAGCAATCTTTCCATTAAGGCCTTGTCTTGCTGCTGGAATTCCAAGCAATTCGGTGTAGCCGAAGATACTGACTGTACGGAATGCTGCGAAGTAATGGTTTAGGATGAAAACTTTCAGCATGCAGCAAAGTATTGCTTGCACTTGGTTTTCGATAGACAGTGGTATCAAGATAACCATCCTCCCAACTTGTTATCTTGACATCCAAAAAGGTGATGGCATGTGGGTCATGCTCCTTTGTAAATTTTAAATTAAAATCATTAGTCTGGGGGGTCTGTATGAATTCATCCAGTAGAGAGACAGTCCCTGTCCAAAACATACTTAAATCGTCAATGTACCTGTACCAGAGTAATATTGCATCCAAAAATTTAGTTAATCTCTCTTCCGAAAAACCGACTGCTCCCACCCCCCCAGGTACAGGTTGGCATACATGGGCACACAGCATGTGCCCATAGCCACCCCCTGCACCTGGAGGTAGTGGGAGCAATCGAAGAGAAAGATATTGCTAGTAAGAATATGTTCCAGCAGGGACAGAATGAATCGACTATATGTACATGACTCTAGATCTTGTTCTATACTACTGTATAGGGCCTCAATGTCAATAGCCACCATAATTGTATTGGATGTTGTCATAATTCCCTCTAGATGTTGAAGTAAATCCAGAGTGTCTCCAATATGAGGGTAAGGATTTTACATGGGGACGTAAGTACGAGTCACACTGAAGTTGGAAATGAAGGCCTGTCTCGCAGTCTCCGCTCTAATTCATCCAAAAGGTGTTCTATTGGGTTGAGGTCAGGACTATGTGCAGGCCAGCCAGCATGGACACAGGCAGACCCCGCTCTGCTCTTTGGGTGGCCCTAAGTAAACTGACTCAGCTGTCCATTTACACCCAACTACTACTGATCTGATCCGCCTAGACAGAGGGGGTGGATCCCTCTACTTTTTTTTTTTTTTAGTGGACCGGTTTGGACCCCGAGGTAGGTGGGTGTAAATGGACACTAGTCTGTTTATACCTGCCTGTCCAAGGCCGAAACTAGGAGGGGCAGGAGCATGTACCCTGGGTGCCACATTATTATGGGTGCCGCTAAGGTTGCCACCTGTCCAGGTTTTCGCTGGGACAGTCCTTAGATTTGATTTAAATCCCGGTGTCCCAAAAACGATGTGCTGCATCCCACAGCAGATTGCCAGAACTCATTCCTGCACTAAGCTCCAGTAACTGGTCTGACAGGGGCGAACTAGCGTGGGTGCCCGGCCGGCACACCTGCTATGCATCTCTTGCAGAGTGTCTGCGAAGTAGGATTTGGGGAGCCATGTCAACTGCTGGTGTTGGTCCACTGTGTTCTTTCAAGTCCAAAGTCAGCGCAGCCCTCTATCAGGAAATTCTAGAGCCCTTTATGCGTCCCTCTGCTGACCCGCTTTATGGAAATGCTGATTTAATTTTCCAGCAGGACTTGGCACCTGCCCACACTGCCAAAATTACCAATACCTGGTTTAATGATCATGGTATCAATGTGCTTGATAGGCCAGCAAACTCGCCTGACCTAAACTCCACAGAGAATCTGTGCGGTATTGTCAAGAGGAAGATAAGTGACACCAGACCCAACAATGCAGATGAGCCGAAAGCCACTATCAAAGAAACCCGGGCTTCCATAACACCTCAGCAGTGCCACAGGCTGATCGCTTTCATGCCACGTCGCATTGATGCAGTAATTCATGCAAAAGGAGCCCCAATCGAGTATTGAGTGCATACTATACTGTAAAGGGACATACTTTCAGTAAGCCAACATTTCTGTATTAATATTCTAATTTTCTGAAGTGCGGAATTTTGGGTTTCTATTAGCTGTAAGCCATAATCATCAAAACTAAGTGCCGGTTCACACTGTTCCGACTTTTCAGGCGACTTGGTCGCCTGACAAGTCGCAGACCGTGCTGTGCAAATGGAACAGTTCTAATAGGAGCGACTCAAGACGCTCCGACTTAGAAAAAGGCTCCTGCACTACTTTTGCACAAAGTCGGAGCGACTTGCATTGACTTCCATTATGTGAAGTCCGTGCAAGTCGCACCGAAGTCGCGGTGCACGGCGACTTCATTAAGTCGCACCGAAGTCGTGTCGCCATAGTGTGAACCGACACTAAATGAAATGCTTGAAATATATCTCTCTGTGTGTAACACATCTATATAAAATATATGAGTTTCACTTTTTGAATTGAATTATTGAAATAAATTAATTTTTTGATGATATTCTAATTCTAAGGTGAGATGCCCCAGGACATATCCATCCCCAGATAAGAACAGTTTCTTAAAACAACACTCTTCAAAAAATGAAAATCAGTAAGTGGAATCAACCTTTTCACTATAAAGAAATCCTTTTTTAAAAGAATCGGTGGATTAGTCAGTTTTCTCGCCATGCCTAGATATGCCACATGTAGCATTTTGCTGCGAAGTAATCTAATTTACATCAAGTTCTCAATCTACACATGTGAATGTAGCATGCTTGATTTTGCCCAAGTGCCACTTTACTGGAGGGTTATATGAAATCATAATTAGTTTTAACCACTTTACCCCCGGAGGATTTTCCTGCTTTAAGTCCAGGCCACTTTTTGCAACTTGGCACTGCGCAACTTTAACTGACAATTGCGCGGTTATACAATGCCGTACCCAAACTAAATTTACGTCCTTTTTTCCCCACAAACAGAGCTTTCTTTTGGTGGTATTTGATCACCTCTGCGCTTTTCATTTTTTGCGATATTAATAAAAAAAAAACGAAAATCTTGTGAAAAAATTTACATTTTCTACTTTGACAATTAAAAAATATCCAATATATTCAATATTTGTCATATATTTAGGCTAAAATGTATTTAGCTACATGTCTTTGACAAAAAAATTCTCAATGAGCGTATTTTTAACCGCTTTAAGACCTGAAGATTTTACCCCATTCCTGACCAGGCTATATTTTGCGATTCGGCACTGCGTTACTTTAACGGACAATTGCGTGGTTGTGTGACGCTGTACCCAAATTAAATTTATGTCCTCCCCCCCCCACAAATAGAGCTTTCTTTTTGTGGTATTTGATCACCTGTGCGATTTTTAATTTTTGAAAAAAAAGAGCGACAATTTTGGAAAAAAACCCAATATTTTTTACATTGTGATATACAGTGCATTGCGAAAGTATTCGCCCCCCTTGAACTTTTCAACCTTTTGCCACATTTCAGGCTTCAAACATAAAGATATAAAACTGTAATTTTTTTTTTTGAAGAATCAACAACCCGTGGGACACAATCATGAAGTGGAATGAAATTTATTGGATATTTCAAACTTTGTTAACAAATAAAAAACTGAAAAATTGGGCATGCAAAATTATTCAGCCCCTTTACTTTCAGTGCAGCAAACTCTCTCCAGAAGTTCAGTGAGGATCTCTGAATGATCCAATGTTGACCTAAATGACTAATGATGATAAATAGAATCCACCTGTGTGTAATCAAGTCTCTGTATAAATGCACCTGCACTGTGATAGTCTCAGAGGTCCGTTTAAAGCGCAGAGAGCATCATGAAGAACAAGGAACACACCAGGCAGGTCCGAGATACTGTTGTGGAGAAGTTTAAAGCCGGATTTGGATACAAAAAGATTTCCCAAGCTTTAAACATCCCAAGGAGCACTGTGCAAGCGATAATATTGAAATGGAAGGAGTATCAGACCACTGCAAATCTACGAAGACCTGGCCGTCCCTCTAAACTTTCAGCTCATACAAGGAGAAGACTGATCAGAGATGCAGCCAAGAGGCCCATGATCACTCTGGATGAACTGCAGAGATCTACAGCTGAGGTGGGAGACTCTGTCCATAGGACAACAATCAGTCGTATACTGCACAAATCTGGCCTTTATGGAAGAGTGGCAAGAAGAAAGCCATTTCTTAAAGCTATTCATAAAAAGTGTCATTTAAAGTTTGCCACAAGCCACCTGGAAGACACACCAAACATGTGGAAGAAGGTGCTCTGGTCAGATGAAACCAAAATCGAACTTTTTGGCAACAATGCAAAATGTTATGTTTGGCGTAAAAGCAACACAGCTCATCACCCTGAACACACCATCCCCACTGTCAAACATGGTGGCAGCTTCATGGTTTGGGCCTGCTTTTCTTCAGCAGGGACAGGGAAGATGGTTAAAATTAATGGGAAGATGGATGGAGCCAAATACAGGACCATTCTGGAAGAAAACCTGATGGAGTCTGCAAAAGACCAGAGACTGGGACGGAGATTTGTCTCCCAACAAGACAATGATCCAAAACATAAAGCAAAATCTACAATGGAATGGTTCACAAATAAACATATCCAGGTGTTAGAATGGCCAAGTCAAAGTCCTGACTTGAATCCAATCGAGAATCTGTGAAAAGAACTGAAAACTGCTGTTCACAAACGCTCTCCATCCAACCTCACTGAGCTCGAGCTGTTTTGCAAGGAGGAATGGGCAAAAATTTCAGTCTCTCGATGTGCAAAACTGATAGAGACATACCCCAAGCAACTTACAGCTGTAATCGCAGCAAAAGGTGGTGCTACAAAGTATTAATTTAAGGGGCCTGAATAATTTTGCACGCCCAATTTTTCAGTTTTTTTATTTGTTAAAAAAGTTTGAAATATCCAATAAATTTCATTCCACTTCATGATTGTGTCCCACTTGTTGTTGATGCTTCAAAAAAAATTACAGTTTTATATCTTTATGTTTGAAGCCTGAAATGTGGCAAAAGGTCGAAAAGTTCAAGGGGGCCGAATACTTTCACAATGCACTGTATAACATTCCCCCCAAAAAAATTGGAAAATCAAAATTTTTTAACATTTTAGGCCAATTTTTTTTCCGCTACATATTTTTGGTAAAAAAATCACAATAAGCGTATTTTGATTGGTTTGTGCAAAAGTTATTGCGTTTACTAATTACGGAAAGATTTGTCATTTTTATTGTTTATTTTTTTTTTACTAGTAATGGCGGCGATCTGCGATTTTTTTTTTTGCGGGACTGCGACATTGCGGCGGACAGACCCCTGACTAACATTTTTGACACTTTTAGGGGTACCAGTGACATTACTACAGTAATCAATGCTATACATATGCACTGTTACTGTAAAAATGACACTGGCAGGGAAGGGGTTAACTTTATTGGTGATCAAGGGGTTAAGTGTATGCCTCATGCTTACTGACCTGTGTGGGGGGAGGGGATTGTGTGACACAGACCGCAGTTTCAGCTATGCTGAATCCTGTAATCTGTGACTGTCTGTCACATAGGAGATCCGCCCGCTTTGTTTACACAAGCGGGCGGATTTCCTCACTCGATCCCTGATGATCAGGGAAGAGCAGTGGTGATCACCGCCTCTCCTCCCCTTTCCCGACTCCCGCTGTGTCTGAATACAGTGCGAGCGCGTCTCTGGCGGCACGCGCGCGCCGCCGAGAGGGGGCGGGATCCAGCGACGTAGGTCTATGTCGCTGGACGATAACGAGCCACTTTGCCACAGTACCCTCAACGTGAGCAAGTCAGCAAGTGGTTAAGAGCTTAACTTTGACATAAAAATGTGCAATCCATCACCTTATCTTAAAAAATGTGGAAATAGATAATTGCTGATTTTCTGCAGATGTGACAGTTTTTTTCTACACTTTCTGATGACTCAAGACATAACCGAATTGTTGTTTGTGATATGACCTTTGTCGTTATAGGGACAGTTTTTTAATTGATTTTTATGACATATATACAGTATCTCACAAAAATGAGTACACCCCTCACATTTTTGTAAATATTTTATTATATCTTTTCATGTGACAACACTGAAGAAATTACACTTTGCTACAATGTAAAGTAGTGAGTGTACAGCTTGTATAACAGTGTAAATTTGCTGTCCCCTCAAAATAACTCAGCCATTATTGTCTAAACCGCTGGCAACAAAAGTGAGTACACCCCTAAGTCAAAATGTCAAAATTGGGCCCAAAGTATCAATATTGGCCACTATTTTTTCCAGCACTGCCTTAACCCTCTTAGGCATAGAGTTCACCAGAGCTTCACAGGTTGCCACTGGAGTCCTCTTCCACTCATCCGTGACGACATCACAGAGCTGGTGGATGTTAGAGACCTTGCATCCTACACCTTCCATTTGAGGTTGCCCACAAATGCTCAATAGGGTTTAGGTCTGGAGACATTCTTGGCCAGTCCATCCCCTTTACCCTCAGATTCTTTAGAAAGGCAGTGGTCATCTTGGAGGTGTGTTTTGGGTTGTTATGTTGGAATACTGCCCTGCGGCCCAGTCTCCGAAGAGAGGGAATCATGCTCTGCTTCAGTATGTCACAGTACATGTTGGCATTCATGGTCCCTCAATGAACTGTAGCTCCCCAGTGGTGGCAGCACTCATGCAGCCCCAGACCATGACACTCCCACCACCATGCTTGATTGTAGGCAAGACACACTTGTCTTTGTACTCCTCACCTAGTCACCGCCACACACTTGACACCATCTGAGCCAAATAAGTTTATCTTGGTCTCATCAGACCACAGGGCATGGTTCCAGTAATTCATGTCTTTAGTCTGCTTGTTTTCAGCAAACTGTTTGCAGGCTTTCTTGTGCATCATCCTTAGAAGAGGCTTCCTTCTGGGAAGACAGCCATGCAGACCAATTTGATGCAGTGTGCGGCGTATGATCTGAGCACTGACAGGCTGACCCCCCCACCCCTTCAACCTCTGTAGCAATGCTGGCAGCACTCATACGTCTATTTCCCAAAGACAACCTCTGGATATGACACTGAACACATGCACTCATTTTCTTTGGTCGACCATGTCGAGGCCTGTTCTGAGTTGAACCTGTCCTGGTAAACCACTGTATGGTCTTGGCCACTGTGCTGCAGCTCAGTTTCAGGATCTTGGCAATCTTCTTATAGCCTAGGCCATCTTTATATACAGCAACAACTCTGAGGTGCCACGTTGAACTTCCAGTGACCAGTATGAGAGAGTGAGAGCAATAACAGCAAATTTAACAGACCTGCTCCCCATTCACACCTGAAACCTTGTAACACTAACGAGTCCCATTACATCAGGGAGGGAAATTGGTCCCAATTTGGACATTTTCACTTGGGGGTATACTCACTTTTGTCTACAATGGGGGGTTTTTGATACTCTCTATAGCCTTAATTTTCAATAGCAGGTATGGTATGCCAACATCCCTTTTTTATAGTTTAAAAGGTCTGAGGAACCAAAAGACTTTTAAACTACTCACTTTTGTTGCCAGCGATTTAGACATTATTGCCCGTATGTGGAGTTATTTTGAGGGGACAGCAAATTTACACTGTTATACAAGCTGTACACTCACTACTTTACAATAAAATATTTACAAAAATGGGAGGGGTGTACTCACTTTTGTGAGATACTATAAAAAAGATCAGCTTAATATAAATAATGTTATGAATGGGTTTTTGTATATTCTTTGCACTGAGAAACACTATATTACCAAAAATATTGGGACGCCTGCCTTTACACACATAAACTTTAATGGCATGCTAGTCTTGGTCTGAAGGGTTCAGTATTGAGTTGGCCCACCCTTTGCAGCTATAACAGCTTTAACTCTTCTGGAACGGCTGTCTACATGGTTTAGAATTGTAGGTTTATGGGAATTTTTGACCGTTCTTCCCGAAGCGCATTTGGGAAGTCAGGCACTGATGTTGGACGAGAAGGCCTGGCTCGCAGTCTCCGCTCTAATTCATCCCAAAGGTGTTCTATCGGGTTGAGGTCAGGACTCAGTGCAGGCCAGTCAAGTTCCTCAGTGCCTAAAGCCCCTTACACACGTACCGAATGTCGGCTGAACGATCGGCCATCTTTTGTCCGGTGCTGTCCTGTCGGTTTTAAAAGTGCTAAAGACTGCACACAAATTATGTCGGCCAACAACAGCCGACTGCAGAAGTGATGTCATGTGATGGTTAACTTTCCGTGTGTTTTTTCTTCTCTGAGCATGCCCAGTCTTGCTCGTCTGCTGTTTGTCGGCCGAAATCTGTACTGACTGGCGAACAATCGGCCGCTCTGGTGTTGGCCAACAAAAATTTTAATGCCTGCACACCAGATTCTGTTCGGCCGAAAAGTCGCAGTTGGTTGTCGGAAGCATCATACTAACAAGCCAACAGTCGGCCGATCGGTCGGTGGCCGAATATTTACGGCCGACAATCGCTACGTGTGTACGGGCCTTTACCTCACAAATGTTCTTCTGAAAGAATGGTCAAACATTGCCATAATGGACTGTAGTAACTTTATCTACATACAGTAAGCACCACTGGGTGGCAGTAGAAGTACAGGCAACGTCCGGCTTGCTGCTGAACGTAGAGAGTGTTGAGCTGAGAGCTTCTCCACTTTTCAGGAGAAACCTTGTATAGAATTGGATGATTGGATGAGGTGGAGAGGCAGGCAGATGATGTCAAGATTTCCATATCATTCAAGCAGAGGAAGTCTTTTACCCACTTTAAGACCGGAAGGATTTGCCCCCTTAATGACCGGGCCCTATTTTCCGATTCGACACTGCGCTACTTTAACTGACAATTGCGCGGTCGTGCGATCCTGTACCTAAATATAATTGATGTCCTTTTTTTCCCACAAATAGAGCTTTCTTTTGGTTATATATAATCACCTGTTCGATTTTTATTTTTTGTGCTATAAACAAAAAAAGAGCGACAATTTTGAAAAAAAAAAAAAAAAAAACAATATTTTTCACAATCTGCTATATGACATTCTCAAAAAAAAATTAAAAAAATCATAATTTTTTAACATTTCAGGCCAATTTGTTTTCTGCTACATACTTTTGGTAAAAAAAAATCGCAATAAGCGTATTTTGATTGGTTTGCACAAAAGTTATCGAGTCTACTAACTAAGGGAAGGATTTATGTCATTTTTTATTGTTTTTTTTTTTGTTTTTTTTACTTGTAATGGCGGCGATCTGTGATTTTTTGCGGGGCTGCAACATTGCGGTGGACAGATCGGACCCCTAAATGACATTTTTGACACTTTTGGGGGTACCGGTGACATTACTACAGTAATCGGTGTTAAAAAATATGCACTGTTACTGTAATAATGACACTGGCAGGGAAGGGGTTAACCCTATGGGTGATCAATGGGTTAAATGTGAGCTTAGGGGAGTGATTCTAACTGTGGGGGGCATGGCTTGTGAAATTACTTGTGTTTACAACAGCCGACCATCCTTCTCTCTCAGCGGGGAACGATCGTGGGTGTCAGGCGGCAATCGGAGCCGTCTGACCCGTGCATCGGCTTCCCTGCTGTCAAGTGGGGGTGGGAGCACGCCACCACCGGTGCGTGCTTGCCCCCTAGATTCCCGCACGCGACCGACGTAGACCTACGTCAGTTTGCGCAGGAGAGCCACCCTGCCACAGTAAATAGGTGGCGGGTGGTCGGGAAGTGGTTAATCGTTGATACAAATACAAGTTTTTTTTCTGATGGTGGAAAAGCACTCATCTCTACACTCTACTTCCAGCACCCAACAGGAAGTTGCTTGTACTGCTACTGGAACCCTGTGGTGCTTTCTTTATACAGTTAATGTTACTACAGTTCATTACAGTGCATATGGCCGCCACGTCATTCTGTAATGGAAATATTTCCAGCTTGGCCCAAATGATCTGTTTAAAGTGAAAAACACCTGGAATTCTCTCTCTGTGTGGTGGATATATTAAAGAGGTTGTAAACTCGTTAAAAAAATTTTTTTTTCTTTTACAACCTGCAAGAGAAAGACATAATGAGCTAGTATGCATCGCATACTAGCTCATTATGAAATACTTACCTTAGAACGAGCCCCCGCCGTGCCGCTCTCTTACCTGTATGACGAGCGACATGTTCAGTCGCCCGTCTTCCGGGATCGCGGCATCCGGCCATCGGATTGGCCGGAGCCGCGGTGACGTCACTCCTGCGCACGCGTGCAGGAGCCGACGGTCACAGCACGAGGCTCTGAAGGAACGGCACGATCAGCCGTTCCTTCAGAGCGCATGCGCCAGTGACGTCACTGGCTGCATTAAAGGTAAATATCTCCTGAACGGTACATGTTTAGGAGATATTTACAGTACCTATAGGTAAGCCTTATCATAGGCTTACCTATAGGTACAACTTCCTGAGGAGGGTTTACTTCCTCTTTAAACAGCAGGTTCAATGTGGCTGGATAAAAAACAAAGCTATTGCCTCTTACACACGCATCGAAAATCGGCAGGGAATTTTCGTCCGACGACCGATCCGCCAACCGACTCCGACAACCGACTCTGACTTTTCGGCCGAAAAAAATCTGGTGTGCAGGCTATAAAATTTTTGTTGGCCGTCAACACAACGTCCGATTTTCCGTCAGTCTGTACAGATTTCGTCAGACAAAAATCTACTAATCGGAACACGCATGATCGGAAGCAAATAACGACCCAGAAAAATATTCTGAAGAAAACTAGCCATTGTATTAAGAAAGAACTTTCGTCTCGTGGCAGTCAAAAAAATATATGAAATGCAGAGCACATGCTCATCTTGGTTAAAGTGAGAAGAAGGAAGCTGCTGCTCATAATTCTATACTTTACAATTAAAGAGGCATGTGTTCTGTTATGATGATGTGAATGATTTGGCTATTCTATATGGTGCATGTATTTAAAAAAAATAATTGTTAAAACTCTTCACCATTCTCTTTGTTTTATGACTGCAAATATCTAACTATTGATGTGTCCCTTTATTCATTTAGGAATTAATGTATAAAACATATATTGCTGCTTACTCCCAATATCCTAAATATTAAAAAATAAAGATAGGCAAGTAGTTTGTTTATCATTATATTTATTTTATAAATAAAGTAATTCCAACATAAATATAGATATACTCTCTGTTTTCAAAATATATTAACCACTTAAGCCCCGGAAGATTTTACCCCCTTCCTGACCAGGGGGTTTTTTGCGATTTTTTTACTGCGTGAATTTAACGGACACTGTACCTAAACGAATTTGACGTCCTTTTTTTCCCCACAAACAGAGCTTTCTTTTGGTGGTATTTGATCACCTGTGCGATTTTTTGATCATGCGCTATAAACAAAAAAAGAGCGTAAATTTTGCAAAAATAACAACATTTTTCACATTTTTTTATATGAAATTCCCCCAAAAAAAAATGTAAAAATCAAAATTTTATAAAATTTTCGGCCAATTTGTTTTATGCTACATATGTTTGGTAAAAAAAATCGCAAAAAGCATATTTTGATTGGTTTAGCGCAAAAGTTATCACATTTACTAACAAAGGGAAAGACTTTTGTCATTTTTGGTGTTTTTTTTTTAACGAGTAATGGCGGCGATCTGCAATTTTTTCTGTGGGACTGCGACATTGCGGTGGACAGATCGGACCCTTGACTGACATTTTTTACACTTTTGGGGTTCCCAGTGACATTATTGCAGTAATCAGTGCTATACATATGCACTGTTACTGTAAAAATGACACTGGCAGGGAAGGGGTTAACTGTATTGGAGAGGGAGGGGTTAAGTGTGTCCTAGGGGCGTGCTTATAACTGTGATGGGACATGTCTACTATTGTAAAAAGAGAGATCAACGGTTCTACATAGTAGAACCATTGTCTGATCTCCATTTTTACACAGGGGAGAATGACAGGCGGCTTGTTTACATTAGCCGCCTGCCTTTCTCCCTCTCTACCGACGATCGCCGAGTGACCGGCGGACATCGGGTCCGCCGGTCACATGCACTGACTGCTTAGTGAACGAGCCGCTATTGGCTCACAAGCCGGTGACAGGCTAGTGACGTATATATACGTCACTTTGCCTGGCCGGGGCTGACCGCCGCAGTATATTTACTTTCGTGTCATTTATAACTGGGAATAAGTATAATCATGTGACCATGGGGGTAGGTGGGGATCAGGGGCATATTGCCACTGACTGCCATGTGGCAGTTGTGGCTGTGGTGGAGGTGGTGGCTGGGGTTGCTGTGGTGGAGGTGGAGGGGGTGGTTGAAAATCAGAGAGGTGGGTGTGCTCACGAAGTTCTTCCAACACTACTCTATTGAGCACCTGGAGGATGAGGAGCTCTGCACTTTGCCGCTGCTGCACATTCATTTGGCGCAATTTGTTAGTGGTCAGAGAGCCAAATGACTCTTCCTCATCTGGCTTTCTCTTGAGGGCCATAAAGGCCTGGCTCAGAAAAGCTGTGGTTATCTCCTCCAAGTTTTTACTTTTCATTCTGCGTTTTAGAGGAGGTTGGGTGGATACAGACGGCTCCACAGACTCCGGGCTGGCACTTGTCTCCTCCACAGTGACACTTTCCTGTTGATGAAATTAACAATTTACTATAATGTTATAGTGTATATAAAAAAGTCATGTTTGTTGGATTATTTTAACCAAATAGCAGACTTTACATTCAGGGTGAATTATTGTCTTGATAATATTTTTATTGCATCATTATGTTTATTGCAGATAATATATTGTGAAATGCTATACCTGTGTCAAGTTTGGCTCCAGGATATCTTCCTCCTGGCTTGCACCACATGAGCCCTCTCCCGAAGTGGAAGGGAGTGTTGACAGGGATGGCCTGGATTCGGCATGTTCCGTCAGGAACCGCAGGCTCTCGAAATACCAGAGCCTTGGGATGTAGATGTCCTCGGTACCAGCTCCTGACTTCTCCGACTTTTTTATTTTGTTTAGCTCCCTTTTGTAGGTGCTGCGGAGGTTTCCGATTTTGCCCCTGACATAATTGATGTCAGCATTAGGGCAAATCGGTTTGCATAACTCCGCCAATTTTAGATATGCCTAATTTTTCATTTGCTTGTTTGAGTAATCCCTACTCTTGACCTTCCACAAACAAGGCAATTTGCGGTATTCATCAATGAATGTTTGCAAAAATTCGGGAGAGGTAAATTTATCTACCATTATGATGTATATGCCTGCAAGACACAACACAACACAAAACATAGTCAAAGATCATGCATTTTGTCACATAATAAAGATAGGCCCAATATAAGCTGTATAGGGCCCAAAAACATCCGCTTTTGAATCAAAAGTCGTACCTTTGTTCGTGCTGAAGGATCGTGGTTCGCCGATCGATCATGCTCCTCAAAACGATCTGTCCAATGGCGAATCGTCGCGCGAACGATCTGGCGTCCTTTAAATACAGCGCATGCGTCAACTCCCCCTCCAGTGGCGCACTGACGCAGGGGCGTGTACGTGCCGAATATTAAGCTGCATGCACCACACACACACGTGAGTCGGCTGAAGATTCGTGGAGAAGATGGCAGAATCGCGGAGTTCCAGTGAAGGCCGCAGTGGTTGGGCAAAGAAAAAAACAAAAGCCACACCTATGAGCAAGGGTGAAATGGTGGAGATGGTGGCCATACTAGAAAAAAATGACTATGATAGCAGGCTGCAGAATTATGAAAGGCCCAACTCCAGAAAAGACAGAATTCTGGATAAGGTGATCTCAGCTTTAAACAAGATTTATGGGGTGGATCGATCAAAGGACCAAATAAGAAAAAGATGGTCAGATCTTAAACATTGGGAGCAAGAACAGCTAGGTCACATCCATCATATCCTGAAAAAAAGTAGGCAACATTTTTTTTTCAAGCAATATCTATTGGGTATATTTGGTGTATGTTGTATAGAAATGTATAGATACTAATGTATATGAAAACTGTACTTTTTTTTTTATTGGTCATGTCTTTATTTTATTGATATATTGATGATTTATTTGTATATTACATTAAGAGACAGGAATCCACAGTAAACTATATATGCATTTTTTTGCCAAGAATTTTATTTTTTGCCAAGAATTTTATTTTTTGCAAAGAATTTTATTTACAAACTCATATTTGTTCCATATGATTTTTTTTACCTTTAAATAGGGCAAAAACGAAAAATGAAAACAAAAGAACGACAAAAGATGAGGAGAAGGGAATCGACAGTGGCTGCTCCATCCACATTGGATGAAGAAACAGAGGACATGGGCCCTGATGCTGAGACAAATTCCCAAAAAGGTAATTGTTTCCTATGCTGAGTCAAACATTAATGTCCCTAGTTTTTAGGAGGTAACCATGTACATGTCTGAATCTTTAATGTGAAAATAGCTGTCAAGCAGTGCACCATGTCGTAGCTAATTTCCCTCCTGTTAATTTTCTGACATGCAACATTTTTATTATTATGTAGAAAAAGAACCCAGAAAACCCACTGTGACCACTAGGGAGGAAATGGAAAGTAGTCCAGAGTGCAGCATGGTGGAGTCAACAAGTGTGCAGCAAAGAAGCATACCACCACAGCAACATCAAGGTTGGTAGGCACTGAATTTTTTTAAATGGGATACGAAAAATATGTGGTTTTGGGATGATTGTTTAACCTTCTATTGCTGTACTGCAGACAAAATGGACATTGCAGAGGTTCCCTCATTTGAGCCATGGGATCTGTCACTTCCAGCTGGATCAGATGTTGACATTTCTGATACAAGATCCCCTGCCAGCATTCCGAGCATCATTCCGAGTGCGTCACCCCAAAATCAAGAAAAAGAAACAAGTGTTGGGGAGCCAGTTTTGTGCCCAAGTAAGTATTTTTCTAATGTTGTTTCTAGTGTATTTCTCATTTGGTGTATTTGATGTAATGCTTCAAAGGAATTACCTTTTTGCTACATTATGTGAATCAGGTGCGCAAAACGTATAAATAATGTGTCAAATATATAATCATATAGTGACAAATCATCAAAATTTTACTCCATTTTTGTAGATTTGTCACTATATGATTATATATTTGACACATTATTTATAAGTTTTGCACACCCGATTCACATTTTCTACATAACATATATTTTCAAAGTTTGCAGTTTTTCTTATTGTTCTTGCACACTTTTTTCGCACAACATCCACTGTTTGCTACATTAGCAAGGTGTGAAACCATACAGTGCTAATGTACATATTAGAAAGTGCATTACCATGGGGGAGGAAGAGGTGTAGGTAGTGAGATATTTGTGTCAACAGGTGGAATCGTTTATGAGCCACAGACACCAGTGTAAAGAGAACATAATGTTTGCAATGTGTACTTTCATAGTAGTATAGGTGTCATAAGGGCAAGCTGGCTACAAACAACAATGCACAGTGTAGGTATTAACTCTTCATTAGTTTAAGATGAACTTGACCCCAAATGTTTAGATATCATGATCTCATCTAGTTGCTTGGCATGTACTTAATATATTATTTTTTATTACCAGGTCATGTTATTCCTAGTTGCACAATAGCCAGCATGACAGTTGAGGATTTACAATGTTGCTCTGAACTGGAGAAAATTAAGGAGGCTGCTACAGCATTACAAACAAAACTGCGTGACTTTGTTGACATGCTAGCGAAATTTTAACATTATTTATGTATATATATATTTTTTTTAGTATTTATTGGGATATTTTTTGTTTTCCCGATGACCGTTCAAAATTTGATGGCCTATTTTTTGGCCAAGACATCATCATCTGCAAAAGGAGTCCCCAAGTTTTTAATGTTTTATACAGGGCTCCTATGCATATGAAGCACTTTACAACACCCTAACCCTAACTCTAACCCGAACCCTAACCCTGTGAATGTGTTTTATTAAAAATGTTTACACTCAACAATGTGTGTTAGAATATTTCTTTGACTTTTGGTGGGGGGGGGGGGGCAGGTCTAAAGCTGGGTAAGGTGGCACACAATGTATGATGGCTGTCCTGTTCACATATTTGAATGTTAATTAAAGCATTTTGGATTGTGTGTATAATTATCAGCCGGACAAAATGATTGTTCCTTCAGGACCAGTGGCCATCTAACAAGTGATATTCACTAGTACACTAAATGCACAATGATATCTGTGAACTGAGTGGCAATCAGTCTACAAATATACAGGTTCTATTTAAAGGACTAGCACTCCTAGGATTCTATATGGCATTGAGATGGGTACTAGCAATCAGTGTAGGGAGATCAGTGTAATATATAGTGTATTGCAGCTTTGTTTGTCCACTTCACTTTACATTACCTATATATAACACTTATATCTCTACACTGAGCAAGTTTCACATAACACTGACATCTCCTTACATTGGGGGGCAGTGAGAAGGATGTCATAAATTAACACAACATAACAGGTGGAGGTAAGTTGTTATTACACTAATGTATTACTAAAAATATATAGTATGGGCACCTTCTGGCCAATGACCACCAATGTAAGGTGACATTGGGTGGACCTTGGGTGTGACCTACTTTTCAATGTGAGAGGGCTTTTAGAAATTAACAGGGGTGCTGAAGGCCCTTGTATTTTGACCACTGGTAAACAAAACACACATGGCCATAATCGCATTTGAACAGCTGGGGAGAGACAACAGTAGATAAACACACTGATGAATGTATTAACCCTTCAAAAGTCACACATATATAACACATGATGAACCCAAAAAATGTTGATTTTGATATGTACCCAAATTATTAAAAGACATAATACAGAATAATTGCAATATTTTTTTATTGCACAAAGAATATTATATATATCCAAATTATAATGTATCAGGCAGGAATTGCTGCCACGAAACAGCCCCTCTCCCCACAAAATATTCAAGATATTGTTGCCTAATATCACGGGCACTTCGGAATGCCAATCCAGAACGGGCGACTTCCACTGATGTCATGGAATCCACTGGCACACGTGGTTCTGCCTCTCCACTCGGCCCTGGCATGGCAGGGTCAGTCTCCACTTGCTGCAAACTGACATAGGTCTCAGCATGCCTGCGCAAATAGTTGTGCAAAATGCAGCAACACAGGACCACATTATCTATTTTGTAGAGTGCCAGATGAATAGAAGTCAGGAAAATCCTAAAACGATTCACCATTATCCCAAAGGCATTCTCCACCACTCTTCTAGTTCTGGATAACCTGTAGTTAAAGATCCTTTGCTCGAGGGTGAGGTTCCTCTGAGGGAAGGGTTTCAAAAGATGCTCCCCAAGAGCAAACGCATCATCAGCCACAAAGACAAAGCTCAGCCCCTCAATGGTTTGCTCCCTGGATGGCAAGTTGAGAGTGCCATTCTCAAGCCGCCGAGCAAACTTGGTCTGGTCAATCACTCCCCCATCCGAATTGCGGCCATTCTTCCCAATGTCCAAAAAGATAAACTCATAATTAGAATTGACTATAGCTAGCATGACAATGCTAAAAAAGCCTTTATAATTGAAGAAATATGACCCAGAATTCGGTGGTGGAACAATGCGGACGTGCTTCTCATCAATAGCACCCCCGCAATTGGGAAAATTCCACTGCTCCTGGAATTGACCAGCAATCTCCTGCCACTGCTCTGCGTTGGAGGGAAACTGTGAGGAAAAAATTAAAATACAATTAGTGCTTGAGCCCATCACATTATTACACACACACATTTGTCTGTTAAATGCGTATGCAACTTTAAGATAAGAACAACATGAAGGAAATCTTTAGCATTCTGGGGTATGACATCTACATACATTTATTTTTCACCTCCTAATGTGATAATATTGTAATTCACCAGCTACAGCTTTGGTATATGCTGACTTTTACATTTAGCATGGGTGGGTGAATAAAACTATGCCTTTAAACATCATTAAGGGCTTGTGCCCACTGAACGCTTTTACATCAGAAAATAAACATACACAATCATAGGTTGGAATGGATGGACTGATGTCTTTAAGAAAACTCATAAACTAGGTACAAAAACATTTGCAAAGGAATATTTGTTTCTGGGAAAGTGAGAAAATGACACAGATTCAATATACTGTTAACAGGCAATGCGTTTAGGGACACATAGGAGAGAATGCTGGGGTGGTTACTGGGTCATTTTACAAATAGTTAGGAAAATATAAAGCTTTACTACTATGTGCACGCGGCCAGAGGTTAGTTACAAAATAATGACATCTGTAATTTGATGTAGATCCAAACTAATCTAAATTAGTATGAGATGACAAATACTTGGAATGTAATATAAAAAACAAAAAAATACCTTGATATAGTCCTTCTGCAAGACTTTGATGATAGCAGAGCAGGTCTCAGGGATGATGACTCCAAGAGCTTGGGGGGAGATGCCTGTGGTAAACTTGAGATCATGCAGGCTTCTCCCTGTTGCAAGATATCTCAAAGTTGCAATTAGCCTTTGCTCAGGAGTAATTGCAAGCCGCATACATGTATCCTGCTTCAGAATATAGGGGGACACCAGGGCAAGAAGATGGTGAAAGATGGGATCCCTCATCCTCAATTCCTGAAGTCATCAGGATTATTTTCCTGGAGCTCCCTCAGCAAGGACATGTGGGAAAATTGATCACGGTTAAGCAACCAATTTTTGGTCCAGGAGGTCCGCTTCTTCTTCCTCTTGCTAATAACTCGGCTTAGAGCCATAACTCCCAGCGAAACTACAGCAAGAGTTGAATCCTCGGTCTCCATAATTACTTCTCGAACGATGTCTCGGAAACTAGCGAAATGTCGTTAACCAAACAAATGCTACTGAAATCACAGCGAGATGCCCAGAAGGGTCACGGCCATAAACTCACTTTCTCTTTTGTAGTGTCGGACGTAGTGACGTCATTTGTTGTCGGTCGACAAAAGTACAGTGCAGTCTAGAGCACATTCCAACCAACAAAACACAACTCTGGAGAAAAGACGGACGATCGGTCGGCCGATAATCGTTGCGTGTGTACTAGGCTTTAGTCTAGTGTCTAATCTACAAATCTCCTACAAATGTAATAGAATAACAAAATAAGGGAAACAAAGTACTTAAAAATGTGAAAGTCAAATCAATATTAACGGGGGTTTAACATTATTACAAAAACTCAAGCAATGCATTTACTGATGCTTCTTTATATGTAAGGTTCTTCCTTCAGTTGCATATAAAATAACAATTGTTCAATTGTGTGTGTTTATTCTTTCTTATATTTCTATTCTTTTAGGACCAAATTTATCTGCATCGATTGTCCATGGCCAAAATGTACAGTGTACTTTGAACCTTTAGGCCCTATTCAGACTAGGTGGATTCCATCCTGATCAGCAGGGGATAAGCTCACAGATCACCTGCTGATCAGAGCAATGCGGATGGATGACAGGTTCATGTCCGTCAGAGGCGTAACTTCAACCTTCAGGGCCCGGTTGCAAAAAACCAAGACGGCCCCCTTGACCCCATTCCGGGGCCCTTTCTCATGTTCTGCAGCGGGCCACGTCCTGCCCTCTTGAGGCCCCCACATGGTGGTGGAACAAGTGCGACCTTTGAGACCCTGGTAGTTATGCCACTGACCTTACTATTACTAGTAGGGAATTTCGAAGGATGTAAGGGAGCACTCTAGAAGTACTAAAACAGTACCTCCAAAGTGCCCCCTTAATGCCTCCAGAGTGCTCCCTTACATCCACATGAGTGCACCCTTGGTATCAGTGGCAGTAGTGGTGGTGGTGGTAGTGGAAGGGGGGTGGGATTCGTGGCAATGGTGGTGAAGGGGGTGGGATATATGGCAGTGGTGGTGGTGAGAGGGGTGGGATCTGTGGTGATAGTGAGGGGGTGGGATCTGTAAAAGTTGTGGTGGTGGTGAGGAGGGTGGGATCAGTGGCAGTGGTGATGGTGAGGGCGGTGGTGGTGAAGGGGGTTGTATTTGTGGCAGTGGTGATGAAAGGGGTGGGATCCATGGCAGTGGTGGTGGTTAGAGGGGTGGGATCTGTGGCAGTGGTGGTGGTGAGGGAGTCGGATCAGTGGCAGCAGTGATGCTGGTGAGGGGGGTGGGATCTGTTGCAGTGGTGGTGGTGAGGGGGGTGGGATCTGTGGTGGTGGGAAGGGGGTAGGATCTGTGGCAGCCGTGGTGGTGGTGAGGGGGGTGGGTTCAGTGGCAGAGGTGGTGGTGAGGGAGGTGGGATCTGTAGCAGCAGTGATGGTGAGGGGGTAGGATCTGTGGCAGTGGTGGTGGTGAGGGGGTGGTATCTGTGGCAGCGGTGGTGGTGAGGGGGGTGGGATCTTTGGTAGCGGTGGGGGTGAGGGGGGTGGGATCTGTGGATGCTGTGGTGGAAGGGGGGAGATATCTTTGGCAGCAGTGGTGGAGGGGGGTGGGATCTGTGGTAGTGGTGGTGGTGAGGGGGTATGGGATCTGTGGCAGCAGTGGTGGTGAGGGGGTATGGGATCTGTGGCAGCGGTTGGGGTGGGATCTGTGGCAGCGGTGGTGGTGAGGGGGTGGGATCTGTGGCAATGGTGATAGTGAGGGGGATAGGATCTGTGGCAGTGGTGGTGGTGAGGGGGGGTGGGATCTGTGCCAGCAGTGGTGGTGAGGGGGGTGGGATATGTGGCAGTGGTAGTGGCGAAGGGGGTGGGATCAAAAGCAGTGGTGGTGCCATCCTCCCCCACCACCACCGCTGCCTCTTACTGATGCCACCCCGCCACCACCACAGATCTCACCCCTTTCCCAACCCCATCACCTCTGTCGCAAATGAGATTGGTGGTGGTGGGGAGGGGGGTGTAATCGGTAAGAGGCAGCAGTGGTGGAGGATGGGATTTTTTGCACTGACATCTTGCAGTTAATCACTTACTCAGTCAATCGCCTCCAGGGTTGTCTCTGTGTCATGGGGTCTTCTTGCAGTTGCAGAGGGGAGAGCTCCTTCCCCTTCACTCTATTAGTCATCAGCTGCTCAGCTGAGGCCTCCGTTTCAGCCTTTCAATGTCCACCTCCCTACATTGCTTCTCTCAGGAGAGGATAGGCGGGGTAGCACAGTGAAGTGATAGTCACTGCTCATCCTCCACTCAGTGTCCAACGGCCAACGGGCGGATGCCCTCTTCCCCAGCGGTAGAACGAATGAGCGATCCCACCCATCCCCTCCTTTACTGACATGGCCACTTCTCTATTGACACCTTCCACTGCCCTACTGACACCCACCACATGTATAACTGACACCGTCCACTGCCCTACTGACACCATCCACTGCCATACTGACACCGTCCACTATCCTATTGACCCTGCCCTATGCTCTACTGACCCCGTCCACTGCCCTTTTGACCCCCTCCACTGCCCTACTGACCCCATCCACTGCCCTACTGACACCACCCAGTGCCCTTCTAAAACCGTCCACTATCCTATTGACCCCGCCCAATGCTCTACTGACCCCCATCCACTGCCCTACTGACCCCGTCCACTGCCCTACTGACACCATCCACTGCCCTACTGACATTGTCAACTACCCTATTGACCCACTGCTCTACTAACCCTGTCCACTGCCCTACTGACACTTTCCTTATTACAATGCCCACTTTTATAGTAGGCTAAATTCATATTTTTACAGTGACATATGCTTTATTAATTTAAGCATGTTTTATGGGAACAAGAAGGGTTTTGCTTTATTTAACCATGTCCCTTTAAGCCCCTCCCATTATTAACACAATTTGGCCACACCCACTGTTGACCACGGTGCATTATGCATGCACTATTACTACTGTCCTTGGGGCACCCAAGGGCGTCCCAAGTTTTTACGATACTTTAGTGTAAACTACCAAAAAAAATGTTGTGCGCTGCTAAAGTGTTTGGGTTTGGCTTGAAGAAAAGGTGGCAACCCTAGCCGCTGCATTCGAAGAAAGCAGCAGTGCTTTATGAGGCGATTTCAAGCCTTACTTCTGCAGTGGATTAGAAAGGAACCCAGAAATAGATCTTTAATATTTCACTTCTACTTTCCCAGCAGAGCCCTTCTGAGTACGCACTGGAGGTGAGGCTTGAAATTGTCTCATTCAAACCTCACCTTTGCAGGAAATTGTGTAGGCCTTTACGTTACATGAGCAGCATGTCACTATTGCCAAAATTTTTAAATTACTTTTATATAATTATTAGTGTCCTATGGCATATTTATTTATTACATTAGAACTTCCTTCTGTGGGCAGGTTGCTGGGGGGTGTGTCGATGGAGAACTTCTCTCTCAGGTGGGGAGGGGGGTGTGCGCTAAACTGAATCTTTGCCCTGAGTGAAAAATGTCAAGCTTCGTTACTGCGCCTGTGCATAGAGATGAATAGATCTTCCAATTGGATCCCACCTGAAATACCGACAGACGGACCTGATTGGATCTTCTATATGAAAGGGCTCTTAGACTCACTGTTTAATAGATCTCTTATTACAATATATTGCATGTCAATATAATATATATAGTCAAATATCCTAAACAGATAATGCCAAACAACAACTGTATTGATAGCAAAGCTTCTTCACTTGGAATGTTGTTTTGCTTAAAGTATATTTTAAGACATAAGAAATAAATTAAAAAAATCTTTAGTACATCTGTCATATATGAAACAAAAAAAAAAAAAACAAGGTGAGTCGCGCTAAAATATCAGAAATAGCCTGGCAAATGGCTACAAAATATCTGGCATCAATCTGACAAAATATGCAGTAGAAAGTAAAAGAGCACTGGTCAATCAAGATCACACAATTGAAGGTGCAATGTTAAACAGTCCACTCAAAGGATAGAAATCCTACTGATGTTCAGATTAAAGTTCATAACATGTAGAGGTAAGATGAAGGTTTCCACCCAGGTGCACGTTATGATGACACAAATGATTAGTGATCCCATCCACCACATACAGTCTCTTACCAGAGAGGGATAGGCAATGCGCAGCAAGTAGTTAAGGACTACTACAGCCTATTCTCAGCAAGACAGCCCTGGTAAGGTCCGGCCACACGATAAGATATGCACCAAAACAGGCTCCCCTCCGAGACTTGATGGACACTCTCTCATACAGGCAATATGCAGTGGGAGATAATGGAAAAACGGGACAAGCCCATAGCGTGTTCATCATAAATCCCTATTTCTACCCTGTCAAAAAACATTTGACAGGGTAGAAATAGGGATTTATGATGAACACACTAAAAGTGTTAAGAATTGGCCCCAGGATGATCAAATGAATCCAGTCACTGTATAACCATCTGCACCATTTGAAATGTATAATTTAACTAGACAGGGGTGTGCCCTTTCGCCCATGTTATTTGTCCTGTCCCTGGTGCCGTTGCTAACAAGAATTACAAAACTGCGTTGATATAAAAGGCATTAAGATTGGAGAGGAGGAGCATAAAGTAGTGGCATACGCTGACAATGTCCTATTCTATATCTTCAACCAAAAGATAAGTGTTGAAAGAATATAGAGAATTATCAAATTTTAAAATGATTCTGGGAAAATCAGAGATATTAAATATAAATATAAGTAACCAAGACGAACAAGAGTTAAAACGGGAATTCCCATTTATATAGAGGAAGTCAGAATTAAAATATTTAGGAATAAAACTGACACCATCGTTAGGGAAATTATACCAGGTAAAATGTATTCCATTTCTCAATGAAATAAAAACGCAAATAAAAAAATTAATAATGAGACCTCTCTAATGGATAGGGCAGGTGAATATGGTAAAAATGGTTTTATTACCTAAAATATTGTACAATTTTTAAATGTTACCAATTTCCCTATCCCTAGCGTATTTTACAACCTTAAAAACAATGATATCAAAATTTATTTGGAAAAATAAAAAACAAAGAATACAGTTTTCAGTACTATGTAGCGGTACCAGATGTTAAGAATTATTATAAGGCAATTTTATTATCACGGGTAATTGAGTGGACAAAAGAAAAAAGTGATAAAAGATGCGTAGTATTAGAGGAAACAATGAGTGGTGCACAAATGGGAAAAGTTGTTTGGATTTTACAACAATTTAGAGATTTAGATTTGAATAAACATGTAATGACACAGGAAGTCTTGAAAACTGGGATATAACTCAATTAAAAGCATATTGGAAGTTTAACTCATTAATTCCACTAAAAGAAACAAGGTTTTTTTTATTCAGGGATGGGGAGTATAACAGGGGAATGGATAAAAAAATGACAACACATGGTTGAAAGATATAATTAATGAAGGGGTAATACACACAATGCAGGCGTTGAAACAAAAAAAGAAATGTTGATTGATGACTGGCGGTATCTCCAGCTGAGGCATTTTGTCATAAAACTACCGCAGCCAATAAGATCAGAAGAGAATCTCTTACCTGTAAAACAGCTGTGTAGCTCTTCAAATACCAGACATGGCATCGCCCAGATCTATAAGATAATGATGACCCTGGCAGGGCTGAGGATACCGCCATACATCCAAAAATGGGAGAAGGAGTTGGGCTCACGGGTGAACGATCAACACTTAAAAAAAATGCCACAAATGGTACATAGTTCATTGGTGGATAAAAACACCATAGAACTGAACTACCAGTGCCTTGCTAGATGGTACATCACACCAGAAATAGTACACAAATACCACATAGGAAAATCCAAAAATTGTTGGAGAGGTTGTGAAACAACAGGAAACATGTCCCACTTATGGTGGGAATACTATAAAATAAAGAGATACTGGAGAGAAGTATTGGTACAGATAAAAGAGATCAAAAATATAGAAATCCCAGAAGACCCATGGGTCTGTTTATTCACTATAAAGACAAACCAATTAAGGAGTACAAGAACTCCAAAATCCCACACTTAAAGAACACAGCAAAAAGTCTAATTTCACAATTTTGGCAAAAACAAGAGTGTTCCACAATAAGAGACTAGGCGAGAAAAGTAGAAACTAGATATAATATGGAACATCTGTGATGTAGCGAAAGGGTGGAGAGGAAAAAATTGTCTATTACATGGGAAAGCTGGAGTGAACACAAAAAAACAACAAAATATTTAGAGTTAATGGGAGTTTAGAAAATGAATGACGAGAGAGAGGAGGTTTGGATAGAGGATTGGGAATGGGAGGAGGAGAAAAGAGGGGGGGGGGGGGTTGGAGTATTGGGACAAGACAGGGTTTTTGTATAATAAAAAAATATGATTTTGAACAGCATATTTTGTTATATGCATATTGGAAAATTAATAAACATATTAAAAAAAAAAAAAACAGTTCTGGCAAATTTCAAGGCTAATAGGCAAGGCATTATCAAACAAATGAAACTGGGAGCTGGGCACTGCCCTGGAGAACATGGGCCAAAGCAAAAACTTTTTTTTTCCACTTGGTGAGGAGCAGTGATTTTTTAGAATGCTTAAAGGGCAACATTAAAAGTGTAAAATTAATTTAAATAACATGCCTGGGGGATGTCCCTACCTGTTAAGTGGCACATCTGTACCATTAATACAAGCAACTACAGCAAAAATCTACATGCTGTTTAAATTGCTGGTAAAAGACAATTCCCAAACACTTCAATTTGTAAGCAAAATAGCTAAAAATTCCCTTCATCTTCCTTCATACCAAACATTTATCTTTGATGAGGTTCTGATATAGATGTAAATGGTGTCCCACACATAAAAAAAAAAAAAAAAAAAAACGCATCAGGCCCCCCAAATTTGACAACATATAAGTATGCATGTTCACCAGCACAGCAGTCCAAAACTTTTTATTGGGAAATGAGAGAGAATCCGCGCTTAGGATAATGGAACTGTCTAAAAATGCTGGCTGCAGCCCACCTCCTATCTATAATCCAAAGGATATATAGTAAGTATGGGATAATTGGGGAGAGGTGAATGGCGCTGCCCAATACCGATATTGAATAGAAATAATGTGTAGATAGAGGGTATAATCCAAAAGTGTAAATAAATGTGGTCACAGTGTTAAAATCAGAACATTAAAATTAAATGCACAATTGAAAATGACTTAATAATAAATATCAAAAAATGTATTCCTCAGAAACAGTATATGATTATGGTGCAGATCACTAGTGAGATCTTTATAAAGTGACTGGGTGACAAGGTGCTGGTGAAGCTGTGATACAAGTTACCACATATTTATGAAAAAAGGGTAAATCTAAACCAGAATCTAATATAAAGTGCTTAAGTGATCGTGTGATGATAATACCAAAATAGGCAAATAAACTCACCAGGCGTGTGGGGTAAACTAAAACAGTGAAGAGGTATCAAAAATAAATCTAAACATATGGTGCTAAGTAAAAATCAGTCCTTCAACAGGCAACTTAATATTGCAAAAGATTGGTGCGATTATCCCCAAAACAAATCGTATAAACAGGAAATGCAAAGATGGAATAGATTCAAATCTCACTCAAAAAGTGCTATTAGTGACAACAACTAATACATAAGCTCAAAGTGCATGAGAGGTAGACTAATCAGGTGAAAAAATCAGAAGTAGATATAGACATAAAGTGCTGAGTGAGGAAGTATAGGTAACTCCACAAGCAACTAGATGTTACAAGAAATTAATGCGATTTGCGATACAAAGTCGCATAAGAATAAATGCAAAAGAAAGAATAAATAAATAAGTAAATCCGAATCACACATACAAAGTGCTCAAAATGAAGTGTCCAATTCACATAAAAATGAAATGCAACTGCCAAACAGGAGTTACATGCAAATATGTCCTAAAAAAGTCCAAATCGCACGTGAAAGTGCTCCAGTGCAAGGATAAATCAGTGCAACTCCGTATTGTGTAGCATCTGAAAGTGACTTTGGTGCAGATAACCGAAATTCTCCAATTCAATATACTATGTACTTTACCTTTGTAGTTTAGCCAAATAGCTCAAACTACCCATAACATTTTAAATAATAAAAACCATTCTTATGAACAAAAACACAAGTAATGACTGCGATAAAGTCAAGGCGGGAGAGAGGGAAAATCTTCTTCCTCTGCTCCTGCTGACAGAATGGCTCAACGGCTTCTTCTTCCTTTATAGGTAAACTTCTGTCCTCAATGTGGCCAAATTCTCCTTTTTTAGTCCAATTACAGGTAAGTAACTAAATTACTGTCCAATTAACTGATAAATATTAACTGACCAATTAGCTGTTTACACTTAAAATTGTTGATTTTTCTTTACTACTGTCATGCCCCAGCCCCATATATGCAGATTGGGTACAGTTTGACCTCATCTGCATTTTCATGGTGCTGTAGGCTGAACATTTCTATAACAAATTATAATTTATTAAATAAAACACATTTGACTTAGACACATCAGACTTGCATTGGTTGATTGGCCGCGGCCATTTATTAAATATAAAAACAAAACATGTCTATTTTGGTTCAGCCAAAAAGCTCAAACCAACCATGCTATGTACTTTACCATTGTAGTTTAGCCAAATAGATCAAACTACCCAAAACATTTTAAATAATAAAAACCATTCCACCAGCCAAGCACATGATTCATGTGCTTGGCACCACCAAGTCCACGGCTTTTTCAATGCAAGTCTGAAAGTTCAAATTTAAAATATCATTAGCAATATCAGATATTTGAATCCCACCTGGCCTATAAAATCCCTTTAAACCACCTTCAAGATCTGAGTGTCTAAAAGAAAACCCAGCAATTGAAGGCAAACATTTCGAAATAGATCTATTAACCTGTTTCCTGTTCTTTTCCAAAAATATAGTATCACTGGAAAACCAAAGGAAACGGGGAACCATTTCTGAAAAAATAAACTTACAGTGAGGAAAAAACATAAAATCAGACTTAATATGTAAAATAAGGTCAATAGATTTTCGAAAACCCAAGTCATTGCCACCCAGATGAACAATAAACACATCTGGCGAAGGCCATTGAAGACAAAGGTTTGCAAAAATAGAAGAAAGACTGCTCCAAGACATAACCCTATTACCAAACCAACAAATTTTAACAGATGTAGAGGAAAATCCAAATTGTATTCCATAAGAACGAAGCTCCGCTCTCCTGTAGGCCCAATAAACATAAGAGTGTCCTATTAGCCAAACCACTGTAGGAACAACTGAAATTAAATGTACGCATTAGGCCTAACATATGATTTAAAGGCATTAGACTGCCACCTGCCAATAGCCTTAATAGCAGTAGAAGAGAAACCAAATTTTGCTGCAGTAGTAGCAGCACCAATACGAAAGGAGTGAGCAGATATTGGGAGGTGGCTCAACTTTAACAAAGACAGACAACGTTTTAAAACCGCATTTAACTGGTAAACAGTCAAAGGAGAACCAGAAATGTGAATAAAGAATTGAGGGGAAGGCAAAGGCCGAACCTGCGGATATCTTTCCGCCCACAAAACCGAACAAATATTGCAATCAGAATATTTCTTCAGAGAAATCTAACGACCCTTGCCTAATTGAGCTGTCTTACTTTGTCTTAGAAAAATATGTAAAGTTCCCCCCAATATAGAGACATCTAAGAAGTATAATCCGTTAGCAGCTGTAGCTGCTGATGCCAATAGTTCTGAAATCCTAAAGGCACCAAAAAAGCAAAAGCAAAATACACATTTAAACAACAAGGATGCGTATGACAAAAAACAGACTGAATCAGTAGCCTTACAAAGGTCATTCAAAAATTACAGCGATATCGCAAACCTTCGATCTGGAATAACATAAGTTTTACGATAGCCTTTCAAGGCGGTTTTGACAGAGAAAAAACTAGTAAATGATGGACCACCATGCAATTTAGCAAAAAAGGAAATGCCTGCTAAAGTCTTGATAATATGAGAATATGAGAACTTCAGCTGCATAATATGATTCAAAAAGGACAAGACATCCTTTTCTTGAAAAGAGGCAAGGGGGAGGCCCTGTTCAAACAAGAAGGAGGTCCACAATTTCCACGCAGAGTGATAAGAATGCCATGTGGAAGGTGCCAAAGAATTAGCAATAACCGCATCCACTGCAGTTAGACTAAGCCCCAAAGGTGAGGGGGACAAGAGAGGCCCAGAAGATCCGCTCCCGGTGCCAAACTCTGAAAACGGTCCATCTGTAGGCGAGACAGGGCATCCGCAACATCGTTAGTGTGGCCAGGAATAAATTTTGCCTTCAACCAAATATTATAACATAAACATTGGAGAACCAGATACCTCAATAAAGAGATAACTGGGAGCGAGAGAGATGATAGACAGTTGATTGCAAATACCACACCTTTGTTATCAGAATGGAAACGAATACGTTTATTCTGAAAAAAGGGGCCCCATAACTCCAATGCTACAATAACTGGAAACAGTTCTAAAAGAACAATACTAGACGTAAGGCCCTTAGCAACCCAAGGATCAGGCCATTCATCATTTAAAGACATACCGTCAGGATATGACAAATGATGAATTAATCGGAATTCACCTGGCTCCTTCTTAGATATGACACCCAACGGGGATATTCTAAAATTAACAAAAGGTGGACAGGGGAAAGGGCCAGCCACCCTGCCACAAGCAATTTCTTTATATATTTTTTCACTAACAATAGCAGGAAAAGCAGTAACTGAAGGCAGATTAGCTTGGAGAGAACAACCATTACCATTAAAAGAAGGAAGATCAAAACCAGAGCTAAAACCATGAAAAAGTAGAAAATCTGTTTCACTGTCTGGGTAAACTCGTAGCCACGGTAGCATTTTTTCCAAGCTCACCTGAGTTACCACTTTTGAGAAAAAGACTATCCTTAGCATGTTGAGGAACAATATTAGCATTCTTCTTAAAGCACTCGCTGGATGAGTCCCAGCACAGTGCGAGCACTCATGCTTAAATCTACAATTATGAGGCCATTTACATTGGCCATCATTAAAGCTGAAACAGTCACCTTTACGGTGCTGTCCCAAATTTACAGATTTCTGAAAAGTGGAAGACTTCTGTGGCAACAACAGGTTAATCCACAATCCAACATCCTTAACCCCCCATTGAAGTGATTTATAAATTGAAAGCTTTTGACGAAAAGCTTCGTCATAAGCGAACCAACCAAATCCTGGAAAACTTTTGTACGCCTCTAAGACAATGTCCAAATGCTGGAACAATCCGCAGCATAAGTCAGGTTTTTTCCCCCTAAAACACTAGCAAAAATGCAAAAGCTTTGCAACCAATTGTTAAAAGAGCGGGGTGCATTCCTATTCCTATCCTCAGTAGTCTTATCATTATCAAATTTAGAAGGCCTATGCCCAGGCAATAAAGATAAAATATCGACATAATCCCCATTCCAAATTTTACCCTTAACACTGTCCTTTAAATGGAAAACGAGAGGGGACACTGTGCAAGGCAAAGCCTCCTTATAATAATTCTCAGGTACAGAGAGAGATGACAAAGGTACCTCAATATCTGCATCTTTTCTATGAAAACAGGATTTCTCTCTAGCCTGAAGGCAAGTACTGCCACAATCACCCCACACTTCTTGTAAACTAGGAATCACATTACCCACAGTACCAGTTACAGTATACCAGCAGTATTTAAAACATTAGGAACAGCAGCAGGTAACAGTCTATTACAAAAAGAAGACAACATTTTAAAAAACTCAAACATCACAATATTTGACGGTTGCTCACCTTCATTCACTGCGTCACCACTGACCGCAGGAACAGTAGAAGGCGACTGTTGACCCGCAGGAACCGTTGGGAATGATGATGAAGACGCAGGTACCGGTTCGGACACCACCTCAACGATCGCCGGCTGACCATCCTCTGAAGCATCACAATGCAAAGTAAAAACATTAACCACAGCCGACAACGAAGCACGCACTCCAAATTGAACTTTATTTACCCTCCCCTTCTTTGCGGAGCATCGTGCGGAAGGAGCCGGAACCTGAGCCGGACCGAATCTTCTGGGTCGCTTGGAGACCCTCAGCGACTTCCTGCTTGTACTTCCCGGGACAGCCGTCGAGCAGAAATGACAACCGCGAAAGTCGTCATCGAGGTTAAACCCTCCGTCCTCTCCGATTAGTTGATCGCGCAGAACGGAAGAGACGTCAGCCCGTAGGTCAACAGGAAGAGCATCACCAGCAAGCGACGAAGATGATGGACCAGAGGGCATCGGAACCGGGAATTCGGGTGGAATCGACAGGCACCTCCTCAGCCAGGCTTCTCCATCGGCACCGCTTGCTCTCTCCACCAACTGCTTCAGCAGCAACTTCATCCTAGGTAAGTAGTAAATCTTCTTCCTCTGCTCCTGCTGACTAAATGGCTCAATGGCTTCTTTTTCCTTTAGAGGTAAACTTCTGTCCTCAATGTGGCCAAATTCTCCTTTTTAGTCCAATTACAGGTAAGTAACTAAATTACCGTCCAATTAACTGATAAATATTAACTGACCAATAGGAGCCTTTTGTTAACTGACCAATTAGCTGTTTACACTTAAAATTGTTGATTTTTCTTTACTACTGTCATGCCCCAGCCCCATATATGCAGATTGGGTACAGTTTGCCCCCATCTGCATTTTCCTTAGTTGTTGTCACTAATAGCACTTTTTGTGTGAGATTTGAATCTATTCAATCTTTGCATTTGCTGTTTATGCGATTTGTTTTGGGGATCATCGTACCAATCTTTTGCAACATTAAATTGCCTGTTGAAGGACTGATTTTTACTTATCACCATATGTTTAGATTTATTTTTTGATACCTCTTCACTGTTTTAGTTTACCCCACATGCCTGGTGGGTTTATTTGCCTATTTTGGTATTTTCATCACATGATCACTTAAGCACTTTATATTAGATTCTGGTTTGGATTTACCCTTTTTATTCTTAAATATATGTGGTAACTTGCATCACAGCTTCACCAGCACCTTGTCACCCAGTCACTTTATAAAGATCTCACTAGTGATTTGCACCATAATCATATACCGTTTCTGATTAATTCATTTTTTGATATTTATTATTAAGTCATTTTCAATTGGGCATTTAATTTTTCTGTTCTGATTTTGACACTGTGACCACATTTATTTACACTTTTGGATTATACCCTCTATCTACACATTATTTCTATTCAATATCGGTATTGGGCAGCGCCATTCACCTCTCCCCCAATTATCCCAAAACCTTTTATTGCCAAAGGATCACATCATAACAGGGTAAGCAGAATGTTTCGGAGCCACACAGGACCCCTTCGCCAGGCATGTGATGGATCAAGATCCAAGGTGTGCTGGCGGACATGTATACTTATCTGTGATATATCCGGTGTCCAGCTAGTGACCGCTGCAACACTCACTATAGATGTGCCTGTACCCAGGAATGTGTGTGATGTAAATATGAACTATACAAATTTCATAACAAACTGTCTGGGATTAGTATTCATTTTAATAAAAAAAAAAAACAACAAAAATAATGTGAAGTCACCCCAAAATCCTTACCAAATCCTTATATGAGCATGCAACCTGGCAGGACATTAAAGTTGGGGGACAAGAGTGTGGCCCACCCTCCTGAACCATGCAAGGCCACATGCCCCCAACACGGGAGAGTACCTTGCTTCATGTTAATTAGGTCAAGAGCCTTGTGACGAGACCAATCTCGCCACTGGGCTTTGGAGAAGCCTGGTTGCTCGCCTCCTGCAATGTGACTATGGACCCTCTCATCAGCCCATGCTAAACGTAAACCCCATGGCAATTTGACTGTGTTTGTGGCATCTGAGCGCTGTTTGGATATGTTGAGCGCTCTGATCCAGGCTATCTGGGGATGGGTTGAATGTGGGGGTTCTGTTCAGTAGACTGGGAGTTATGCATTTTTGTGTCTTTTTGTGTTTCTTTAACCAATGTGGCTAACAGAATCTTGCCTCTATCCTGGAAGCTAAAACTTATTCCTGTAAACTGTAAGGAACAGGAAGTCAACTCCTAATATGGTCATTCCAGGAAGTTCTGAGGAGACGGACTGTCTAAGGTGGCTCCCCATTCACCTTTTGTCAGGTGTGCTAATGACCTCACCTGTTGTCTGCTAAGGGAGGTATTGACACTCAGAGTAATGTGTATTGAGGGCTCGTTAGGGAACCATTGTTCTGTGTCTGGCTATAGTTTACATTGATTGCCCCCTGGGGCTTCTGTCTCCTTGCATTGGTCAAAGCTATCTGACCAATCCCTGTTGACTCATTTTCAAGTCCTCATTTGCATAGCAGCCCTCCTGGTCAAGCTATCTGACCAATCACTACTGACTCATTTTCGAGCCCTCATTTGCATGTCTGGAGAGGACCTTATGGGGGACTGCAGGTACTGTGAAATTGACCAATGGGAAAGTGGTTGTTGGGAGCAGGATGTTCCAAATTCTGTATAAAAGTGTGCTGTGTTCTTCCCTTCCAATAAATGTTGTTGTTGTTCCTGTTTTACCCTCAACTCGGAGCTTTGTCTCGTTCTTGGGGCGATTCACTGTATGCTGTTGGAGACTGATTGCTAGGAGTGTAAGCTGATGTATGCTTTTCCTGTTCGTCTGCTAGCAGCTATTTGTGAGGTTCCAGGTTGGAGTGCTATTTTGTATCCAGTTCAGGAGTTTGGTGTTCTGCAGTAGCTGTGCCTGTCTCTCAGAAAGGGGCATATCGCCTAAACGGATTTTAACCCCTTGTCTGCTGAAACGGTCCGTAACAAGCCTGTTCCCCACAACCCCGATCTGGTGGTTGTAGGGAAGAGGCGATAGGCTGAAACAGTGTGAAAGCAGCCTTATAGGAGGCTCAGGACACATAAGGGCTCATTTACATTTGTAGTTTGGGGGGCATTGTGGCCTGTGACTGGTTACCAAATCATTTGGGTGGCCCTCCCTCTTCATAAGGGTGAGCACCCTTGATTTAAAGTTTGCCATTGCTTTTGTCTCAAGGACAATAAAGGATGAGCAAAGGTTTAGCTGAACCCAATTCAGCCCGAACTTGTGGGTCATATGGTAGCAGACCACTGGCCCATTCAGCTGTGCCTGCGGAATTCCTAGCCTAATGGCTGCTTGTAACAAAGGGGCGGGGATGTGGATGACATCATTGACCTATTGTGTCCACATTTTTGGTCTTCAATACACTTTATTGACCACCTACAGATTATATTTCTAAAATCGAAGAGAAAGTTCACCTCCATCATTCTTACACATTATATTGGTTGAACATTAGTGATTAGGTTTACACAAATCTGAAAATTTAAAATTCAGCAGCAAATACAGTCAAAATCATGTTTATATTTTACCTATATTTTATTGCGGTAGGATAACATGGTGTTTATTTTCCCCTGGATTTTCCTTTAAAGGTGAATTTCTGTAGAAACTACCGAACAATGAGTATGATATTTCTATGCACTGCTTTCTTCTTGTGGATTTTCTGTGGCCTTTCTACTGAGAACTGTTGTAATAACTGTAAGTCCTGTCTGTTTAGAACTTAGATAGTATATAATAATTACATTAACCACTTGCCGACCGCTCACATTGAGCGTACTGCGTCAAAGTGGCTCGTTATCGCCCAGCGACGTAGGTCTACGTCGCTGGTCTCAGCCCCTTATGGGTGGCGCGCGCGTGCCGCCGGAGGCTCGCTCCCGCTGTATTCAGACACAGCGGGAGTCGGGCCAGGGGAGGAGAGGCGGTGATCACCGCCGCTCTTCCCTGATCGTCAGGGATCGAGTGAGGAGATCCGCCCGCTTGTGTAAACAATGCGGGCGGATGTCCTATGTGACAGGCAGGGACGGATTACAGGATTCAGCATAGCTGAACCTGCGATCTGTGCCTGTGTCACACAGTCCCCTCCCCCCACACACGTCAGTAAGCACCAGGCATACATTAACCCCTTGATCACCAATAAAAGTTAACCCCTTCCCTGCCAGTGTAATTTTTAAGGTAACAGTGCATATTTATAGCACTGATTACTGTAGTAATGTCACTGGTACCCCCAAAAGTGTCAAAAATGTCAGTTAGGGGTCCGATCTGTCCGCCGCAATGTCGCAGTCCCGCAAAAAAAATCGCAGATCGCCGCCATTTCTAGTTTAAAAAAAACAATAAAAATGACATAAATTTCCCGTAGTTAGTAGCTGCGATAACTTTTGCGCAAACCAATCAAAATACGCTTATTGCGATTTTTTTTTTACCAAAAATATGCAGCAGAAAACAAATTGGCCTAAAATGTTAAAAAATTTTGATTTTTACAATTTTTTGGGGGGAATTTCATATAAAAAAATGTGAAAAATATTGTTATTTTTTCAAAATTGTCGCTCTTTTTTTGTTTATAGCGCAAAAAATAAAAATCGCACAGGTGATCAAATACCAACAAAAGAAAGCACTATTGGTGGGGAAAAAAAGGACATAAATGTAATGTGGGTACAGCGTTGCACGACCGCGCAATTGTCCGCTAAAATAACACAGTGCCGAATCGCAAAATATGGCCTGGTCAGGAATGGGGTAAAATCTTCCAGTCTTAAAGCGGTTAAAAATACGCTCATTGAGAATTTTTTTGTCAAAGACATGTAGCTAAATACATTTTGGCCTAAATATATGAGAAAAATTGAATATATTGGATATTTTTTTAACTGTCAAAGTCGAAAAATATTGTTATTTTTTCAAAATTGTCGCTTTTTTTTAAATTAATATCGCAAAAAATGAAAAGCACACAGGTGATCAAATGCCACCAAAAGAAAGCTCTGTTTGTGGGAAAAAAGGACGTAAATTTGGTTTGGGTACGGCGTTGCATGACCGCGCAATTGTCAGTTAAAGTCGCACAGTGCTGAATCGCAAAAAGTGGCCTGGACGTAAAGCAGGAAAATCCTCCGGTCCTAAAGTGGTTAATATTGTAGTAATTTAATAATTGTGTATAAGCCACATATAAATGATGAGATATTATGTGGCGAGATGACAGATAGATAGGGCAACCTCAGTTCTATCTATCTTTAGCACTACTCTCGTAGGAGCAACTGTAAAGATGCCTAGGGTTCTTTTCCCAGTAGTTGCCCCACTTATCCAGATGTGAATGCATGCAATTTAGCAGGAAGATGATAGCATCCTCAACTCTAGTATAGGCTGGTAGGCAAATTGTAATGGGTCTAAACATGTACTAATTATGACTGTAGCTGATGTACAACAAGTCTCTCTAAGGTCTTCATGACATGGGAAGTCAAGGCGACAGGTCTGTAATCCTTTGAGCCACAAGGATGCAGTATCTTCAGCACAGGAACAAGAAAGATGTCTTCCACAATACAGGGACATTTCGGAGACTCGGTCTCAGGTTAAAGACCCATTGATGGACACCCCCAGCTGGTCTGCACACACCCTAAGCACCCGGGGGCTAATGCCATCAGAGATCTTTCTACCTTAAGTCTCCTTAGCTGTCTACTCACCTGGTAAACTGTAAAAGATATTGTTGTACTTTCCCCTGAAAGAGGAGTGGAGTTGTTCTTATAAAAAGAAGAGCTGGCGAGGGTATCCAATATGCGGGGAAGCAGAACCCACACTAAACAGGAGAGCACATCTAGTATGAGGAGTAGGGAGTACTTGTCTCAACACTGCTTGTCTAGCTTGTTTAGCTCTCGAAGCTCCTGCTGCCTTTATGATGTGGATCAAGGTACAAGCAGTATTTCTGAGAATACTACCTTGGAGGTCCTTTTCTTTAATATAGCTCTGAAAAGTCAATAAGGACACTCCAGATTGCTCTTTGTCATTTTTACCAATATGTACCATGACAGCCGGGTCATCCCTAGCCCCACCCAACAATCTGTTCTTCTGAAGTACAATGGGCCAAACCAGAGTGCCCAGTAAATAGTTTACTGTTTTGCAATTATGGGCTTTGTGACAGATCGCATTATCTGCCCTGCTAAAATTTGAATCGAACTCCTTTGGGCGCCCTGCCCATGTGAAAGGAGCCTTAATCACATTTATATTCCCACACATCAAGAGCATCAGCACCTGTGGAAAATGTTGCATTTCAATTGGAAATCAAGGTCCCAGAGTCTGGAGGAAGAGTGGAGAGGCACAAAATCCAAGTTGCATGAGTTCCAGTGTGAAGTTTTCACAGTCAGTGATGATTTGGGGAGCCATGTCATCTGCTAGTGTTGGTCCGCTGTGTTTTACCAAGTCCAAAGTCAGCACAGCCCTCTACCAGGAAAGCACTAGAGCACTTCATGCTTCCCTCTGCTGATCAGCTTTATGGAGATGCTAATTTCATTTTCCAGCAGGACTTGGCACCTGCCCACACTGCCAAAAGTACCAATACCTGGTTTAATGTGTATGTAATGTGTATCATTGTGCTTGACTGGCCAGCAAATTTGCCTGACCTAACCCATTCTCTGTGGGGTATTGTCAAGAAGAAGATAAGAGACACCAGACCCAATAATGCAGATGAGCTGAAAGCCAATATCAAAGAAGCCTGGGCTTCCATAACACCTCAGCAGTGCCACAGACTGATCGCCTCCATGCCACACCACATTGATTCAGTAATTCATGCAAAAGGAGCCCTGACCAAGTATTAAGGGCAGACTATACTGTACATTGACATATTTTTCAGTAAGCCAACATTTCTGTATTAAAAATCCATTTTTTTATTGGTCTTATGTAACATTCTAATTTTCTGAGATACTGAATTTTGGGTTTTCACTAACTGTAAGCCATAATTATCAAAATCAAAAGAAAGAAATGCTTGAAATATATCAGTCTGTGTATAACGCATCTATATAAAATATATGAGTTAATCTTTTTGAATTGAATTACTGAAATAAATTAACTTTTTCATGATATTCTAATTTTATGAGATGCACCTGTACATGTCCATCCCCAGATAGGAACAGTTTCTTAAAACAACACCGTTCAAAAAATGAAAATCGGAAAGTGGAATGAACTTTTTCACAAGAAATCCTTTTTTAAAAGAATCAGTGGATCGGTCAGTTTTCTCGCCATGCAGAGATATGCTACATGTAGCATTTTGCTGAGAAGTAATCTAACTTACATCAAATTCTCAATCTACACATCTGAATGTAGCATGCTTGATTTTGTCCAAGTGCTGCTGTACTGGAGGCTTATTTCAAATCATAATTAGCTTTAACAGCTTAACTTTGACATAAAAATGTGCAATCCATCACCTTATCTTAAAAAATGTGGAAATAGATAATTGTTGATTTTCTGCAAATGTGACAGTTATTTTCTACACTTTCTGATGACTCAAGACATAACCGAATTGTTGTTTGTGATATGACATTTTTTGTTGTAGGGACAGTTTTTTAATTGATTTTTATGACACATATACAGTATCTCACAAAAGTGTGTACACCCCTCACATTTTTGTAAATATTTTATTATATTTTTTCATGTGACAACACTTAAGAAATTACACTTTGCTACAATGTAAAGTGTACAGCTTGTATAACAGTGTAAATTTGCTGTCCCATCAAAATAACTCAACACAGCCGTTATTGTCTACACCGCTGGCAACAAAAGTGAGTACACCCCTAAGTCAAAATGTCCAACTTTGGCCCAAAGTATCAATATTGGCCACTATTTTTTTCCAGCACTGCCTTAACCCTCTTGGGCATAGAGTTCACAAGAGCTTCATAGGTTGCCACTGGAGTCCTCTTCCACTCATCCATAACGACATCACAGAGCTGGTGGATGTTAGAGACCTTGCGCTTCTCCACCTTCCATTTGAGGATGCCCCATAGATGCTCAGTAGGGTTTAGGTCTGAAAATATGCTTGGCCAGTCCATCACCTTTATCCTCAGCTTCTTTAGCAAGGCAGTGGTCATCTTGGAGGTGTGTTTGGGGTCGTTATGTTAGAATACTGTACTGCGGCCCAGTCTCTGAAGGGAATGCTTCAGTATGTCACAGTACATGTTGGCATTCATGGTTCCCTCAAAGAAACTGTAGCTCCCCAGTGGTGGTAACACTCATGCAGGCTTGACCATGACACTTCCACCACCATACTTGACTGTAGGCAAGACACACTTGTCTTTGTACTCCTCACCTGGTCTCCGCCACATGCTTGACACCATCTGAACCAAATACGTTTATCTTAGTCTCATTAGACCACAGGGCATGGTTCCAGTAATCCATTTCCTTAGTCTGCTTATCTTCAGCAAACTGTTTGCGTGCTTTCTTGTGCATCATCCTTAGAAGAGGCTTCCTTCTGGGATGACAGCCATGCAGACCAATTTGATGCAGTGTGTGGCATATGGTCTGAGCACTGACAGGCTAACCCCCCACCCCTTCAACCTCTGCAGCAATGCTGGCAGCACTCATACGCAGTGATGGGAATAATGGCGTCAAAAGTAAATGGCGTTACTAACGCCGTTACTTTTGTCCGTAACTAGTAATCTAATTGATTACTTTTCCCTCCCCTGTAACGCCGTTCCCATTACTTATGTGGTGTTACTGCAATTACATCCACCACCATTAGAGGGTAGTACAGTAACTCCTCTACTCCTCTATAACCCTGCCGCTGTCCGCTCCTCGCGATACTGACTCCTCTCTGAGGCCTGGAGTTAACAGCGCTTCTGCTCTTCAGCCAGCCGCCAGCCAGCGGGTATCAGCAGTCCAATACCACCACCACCGCCGCCCACACCACGCAGAAGCCACTGCACTCTGCTCAGGACAGGAGGAACAGTGCAGGAGTCAGACCCCACCAGTGCCACACCACCAGCAGGTACCAAAAAAAATAAAGTACCACAGTCAGGACTCAGGAGTCAGACTCAGGTCAGGTACCACTGCCAGGACCCCCTCCAGTGCCACACCACCAGCCCACCACCACCAGCAGGTGCCACTCGAGTAAAAATAAAATAAAATACCACTCAGTCAGGACTCAGGTCAGGTACCACTGCCAGTACTAGTGTACCGCCACGCAGCCAGCCGGTACCACTCAGCTCAGCACTGTCAGTAGCATCAAATACCATACCAATCAGGTAGTGCTACTACCACCAGTGTACCACCATGCAGCCGGCCCAGTACCATTCAGCAAATACCCACTAAGGTACCACTCAGAAAATACCGCTCAGGTACCCACTGCCAGCGTACCACACAGCCGGTAACACACAGCAAATACCACTCAAGTACCAGTGCCACCAGTGCCACTCAGCAAGTACCACTCAGCAAATACCACTCAGGTACCAGTGTACCACGCAGGTACCAGTGCCACTCAGCAAATACCACTCAGATACCACTCAGCAAATACCACACAGGTACCACTCAGGAATCAGGATTCACCACATACTGTATATTTCTATTCTTTTAGGACCAAATTTATCTGCATTGATTGTCCAAGGCCAATGGAAATGTACAGTGTATTTTGAACCCTTAGGCCCTATTCAGACTAGGTGGATTCCATCCTGATCAGCAGGGGATAAGCTCATAGATCACCTGCTGATCAGAGCAGTGCGGACAGATGACAGGTCCATGTCCGTCCGGGGCGTAACTTCAACCTTCAGGGCCCAGTTGCAAAAAAGCATGATGGGTCCCCCTGACCCCATCCCGGGCCCTTTCTCATGTTCTGCAGTGGGCCACGTCCTGCCCTCTTGAGGCCCCCAAATGGTGGTGGAACACCAGGGTCCAGTCGTAAGTGCGACCTTTGAGACCCTGGTAGTTATGCCACTGACCTTACTATTACTAGTTATATGGAGGAAGTCAGAATTAAAATATTTAGGAATAAAACTGACACCATCGTTAGGGAAATTATACCAGGTAAATTGTATTCCATTTCTCAATGAAAAAAAAAAACGCAAATAAAAAGATTAATAATGAGACCTATCTAATGGATAGGGCGGGTGAATATGGTAAAAATGGTTTTATTACCTAAAATATTGTACAATTTTCAAATGTTACCTATTCCCCTATCCCAAGCGTATTTTACGACCTTAAAAACAATGATATTAAAATTTATTTGGAAAAATGAAAAACAAAGAATACAGTTTTCAGTACTATGTAGTGGTACCAGATGGTAAGAATTATTATAAGGCAATTTTATTATCACGGGTAATTGAGTGGACAAAAGAAAAAAGTGATAAAAGATGCGTAGTATTAGAGGAAACAATGAGTGGTGCACAGTTGGGAAAAGTTGTTTGGATTTTACAACAATTTAGAGATTTAGATTTGAATAAACATGTAATGACACAGGAAGTCTTGAAAAACTGGGATATAATTCACTTAAAAGCATATTGGAAGTTTACCTCAATAAACAAGGTTTTTTTATTTAGGGATGGGGAGAATAACAGGGGAATGGATAAAAAATGACAACACATGGTTGAAAGATATAATGAATGAAGGGGTAATACACACAATGCAGGAGTTGAAACAAAAAAAAGAAATGTTGATTGATGACTGGCGGTATCTTCAGCTGAGGAATTTCATCGTAAAACGACCACAGCCAATAATATCACAGCTGTGTAGCTCTTCAAATACCAGACATGGCATCGTCCAGATCTATAAGATTATGACGACGCTGGCAGGGCTGAGGATAACGCCATACATCGAAAAATGTGAGAAGGAGTTGGGCTCACAGGTGGACTATCAACACTTAAAGAAAATGCTAAAAATGGTACATAGTTCATTGGTGGATATAAACACCATGGAACTGAACTACAAGTGCCTTGCTAGATGGTACATCACACCAGAAATAGTACACAAATACCACATAGGAAAATCCAAAAATTGTTGGAGGGGTTGTGAAATAACAGGAAACATGTCCCACTTATGGTGGGAATACTATAAAATAAAGAGAAGCTGGAGTGAACACAAAAAAACAACAAAATATATAGAGTTAATGGGAGTTTAGAAAATGAATGACGAGAGAGAGGATATCTGAAAAGATAACTGTCCATCCTATTGATTCCTTTTTCTCAATATCCAATGTGTACTTTTTGCTACCAATTTTAATGTTTCCATTGTCTGCACCTCAATAAATACATTTGTTAATTTTATGAACGGACTTGTCCATGTATATGTATTATTACAGAACATATTACAGCCCCAAAAAATCCCATTTTTGGATGGGTTGCAGCCCATCAACTTCGGTCTGATTTGGACTGCTCCCAACCACCTCTTTTCAAATACTAGTTTAACAGGGATGTGGCTGGCATATGGTCAATATAGCGAGCCAACAAATTCTCACTTGTTTCCAAAAAAATGTAAATAGATTCACACAGGTTTTTTAAAAAATATAATCCCCCCCCAATTGAAGTTCACATGGTATATATTTATTGTCAATCACATTGTACAACAATGTAGATACACGTCAATCGTGGTGTATGATGCCTGCCAGTTCACCAAAAGAAAAAACCCATCAACTGACCAACACGTCCTATCTCTTTGATACACTGACCAAGAATGACCGCTCTGGTCCCTGCAGCTAAATGTAAACAAAGGGGTGGGGTATACCCAGTGATGTAATCATCCAAATATGGCAATGTGAGACAAATTTGGTCCATGTCATTGCCCAAAATATGACCATGTGAGCCATATTTGGTCAGTGATTTCAGTGCTATCCCTGCCTTTCTGTTTACTTGGCCAGGGAATTCATGATGGAAGAGCACAGGTAGGTAACTATTTGCAAACGTTTTTTCCCATATTAATCTTGCTTTTTTCTGTACAAGAATAAATCAGAGTTGAGGCTAAAGTGGGGCATCTTTTTGGGAACAAGAACAGGTCCAGGATAGTTGAAATGAGTATCCATAAACCTCATGAGTCATATAAAGGACATTACACCCCCAAAAAACACCAATAACACCTTGATTTTGCCTTTCCTATGAACACTTGCATTATATCACAATGCTGTCTTTTTGATGATACCTCACCATTTCTGCTGAAATTATGGAGAAAAAAACTCTCAATTCATCTCATCACTATTAATAACTTTCTTATAATAATGCATTATTAGGGCTATCTTAAACGACATATGCTTGAAAAACATTATTGAGTGTTTTGGTTAAAGCACTATATACAATCAGTTTATTCAAAATGGATTCAAAATAGATTATGACACCAAAAAAATGATTTTTTATTGCACCTTGACAAGCTGGCATGAACAAACTCTTTAAGAAACAATAGACATGTCCTTCTTTGAATCTGTGGTAATGACATTGAATTCTGCTTGTATACCTAGTAATAGTTGGTCACATTAATTTGGACTTGGAATGTTGAAGACATTTTTCTACTCATCCAGGGAGCTACCTTGGCAGCTGAGGAAGCTATCTGGATGAGTTGCAAATCTTTTTCAAAATTACAGAACAAGTCCAGATGAATGCGACTAATACAAGAGAAACCATCACCTGGATAAATGAGAACCACCATAGGCAATTACGTTTGTGGTTTGAATGAGAAGGGCTCAGATTAGGATTCTGCCCCATCCATACACTCAGCCTGTCATCTTCTGATATGATCATTGTTCTGTCCTCCCTATGTGTGAGGGTACATAGATTGACAGGCAGTATAACCCTGATTTCCTTCAATGCATTGACAAAGGAGCAAGGTCCAACTTCAACTTTTATTGCAAGGAAATACGTGAAATTAGAGTGGTAAAACTGTGGAACAGAAAAGAGAATACACTTACTAATGTATACTGACATGTGGCAATGCATATAGACATTACTGTACATAGCAATGCAAATACAAGAAATGTGCACAAGATGTAAGTTACACAAGACATAGATACAGGATGATAATGTTAAGCATCCATAAGAGTATACACACCAGCGATGCCGCCATAAACTAAGATGAGGGAGGATGCAACTAGCTGTGTTTCCTCTAGCTGAATTTCCTGTAGAAAACAAGATATGGAGGGAAGATGATGTCACCAAAGTTCATAGGTGAAAGCTATGGTAGCTGGGCTGGGACAAAAATTGTTCCAATATGTAATATGTGAATGGCCACTAGATGGCGCTGGTACAACATGAACAGTAGGTTACACAGTAAATTACACATTGTGAAAACTCTCATAAGAATAACATGACAATATAATGATGGAGACATGACACTCCCCGCTTGGTATCCCAAGGATACCACATTAACTATTCTCTGGAGAGAGTAACAAAATCAGTTCAGTAACAGGTCTCTGGAAGAGTTTAGGCTCATTTTGCCTGCAGACTTTCACTTCCACCTTCCTGACTCTTCCATCTTCACTTGGAAATACTTTGGTTATCAGTCCCAAAGGCCAGTCATTTCTTTTTGACTGAGAGTCTTTTACAAGAACAACATTACCAACCTTCATGTTGGGTTTACTGGTTTGCCATTTATTCCGGAACTGTAGAGTAGGGATGTATTGTTTTCTCCATTTATCCCAGAAGGCATCCGCTAGAGTTTGCACTCGTCTCCACTGACACTTGTACAAATCTTTAGTGCTAAACTCACCAGGGGGAGCTGTAACCGTACCAACCTTTTGGGTGAGGATAATAGAAGGAGTGAGTAAAAGAGGATCTTCTGGATCACTGGATATTGAAGTCAAAGGTCTGGCATTCATGATCGTCACTACTTCGGCCATAAAGGTTGTAAGAGACTCATGGGTAAGCTTCAAAGTCCCCAGCTGTAGAAAGATAGAATCAAGGATCCTGCGGGCTATACCAATCATACGCTCCCAAGAGCCTCCCATGTGAGAGGAGTGTGGGGAATTGAACGTCCATTTACAGTCTTGGTCAGCAAGATATCTCTCTACATGGTCACTGTCGATGTTTGAGGGGATCTGCAGTTCCTTACAGGCTCCCACAAAATTAGTGCCTCTGTCAGAGCGGATTTGTTTGACCGGGCCTCGAATAGAAATGAAACGTCTGAGAGCATTTATGAAGCTGGATGTGTCCAAAGACTCAATGACTTCTATATGCACAGCCCTAATACTCATGCAGGTGAATATGACTGCCCAGCGTTTGCTGTTTGCACGACCTCCTCTGGTGTGTCGTGTAGTGACAGACCAAGGGCCAAACACATCAAGACCAACATTTGTAAAGGGAGGGTCTGTACTGAGTCGGTCGGCAGGAAGATTAGCCATTTTCTGTGACTGAAATATACCACGTAGTCTTTTGCAAGTGATACATTTGAAAATTAGACTACTCACAAGTCTTTTTGCTCCCACTATCCAGAATCCAGCTGTCCGTAAAGCTCCTTCAGTGAACAAACGTCCCTGGTGCTTGGTCTTTTCATGGTAGTGCTGCACAAGTAACGATGCAATATGACTGTTTGGAAGTATTATTGGGTTACATTCCTTACTCTCAAGTTTTGCCTTAGAAATACGTCCCCCAACTCTCAACAGTCCATTATCATCTATAAATGGGTCAAGTCTCTTAAGGGAACTGTCTTTAGGAACGCATTTTTGCTTTTGGAAGTGTTCAAGATCTTGAGCATAAACTTCTTGTTGGATACACCGGATGATAGCGTCTCTAGACTGTGTGAGTTCATCCAATGTATAGGCTTTATGACAGTAATGCCAACCTTTACAATGTTCTGATCTTGTAGATGTGGCTCTAAAAGATCTGGCTATGTGGATCAAACCAGCTAATGCTCTGTTTAACGATTTCCATGTGGAAAACTTGTTGAATCGTTCAGATCCAAGATGTCTGTTAGAAACTGTTGTGGTGAGTACAGAAACGTGAGGACGAATCTCTGCATCAGAATTCGGCTCTGACAACTCAAATGTATCTTCCTCAAGAGTGTCCACTACTGGTCTGTAGAGGAATGTTGGCCCTGTGAGCCAGGTAGAGTCTTTGAGGTGGGCTGCAGGAACAGCTCTTGTGGCATGATCTGCCGGGTTTTGGTCAGTTGGTACATAGCGCCACTGGGTAGGCTGTGTTGACCTCCTAATTCTTTGCACTCTGTTGTGTACATAGACGTAGAATCTCCTAGTCTCATTGTAAATGTAGCCCAACACTACTTTGCTGTCTGTATGAAACACTGTATTGTCAAGTTGTATGTCTATTTCTGACACAATAAGCTCTGCTAGTTCTACTGCCAGAACAGCAGCACAAAGTTCCAACCTTGGTATGGTGAGCTCAGGACATGGTGCCAGCTTCGCCTTGCCCATTACAAAGCCAATTTGAACTTGACCTTTATTGACTATTGTTTTGAGGTAAGCGACAGCAGCAATTGCTTTTACTGAAGCATCACAAAAGATGAACAGTTGCCTAGACTGAACCTCTGCTGGAGAGAGGTGGGTATATGACCTAGGTATGTGTAGGTTAGAAAATGACTTTAAAGAGTCTCTCCATGTTATCCATAGTGCCTCTTTCTCTGAGGAAAGTGGAGAATCCCAATCACATGTATCTGTGGTTAACTCTCTGAGCAGAGTCTTACCTTGGATGATCACGGGTGCTGCAAACCCAAGTGGGTCATACAGACTGTTGATTGTAGATAAGACACCACGTCGTGAGAAAGGCCTTTCCTCTTGGTTGACCTGAAAGGTAAAGGTGTCAGACTTGAGATCCCAGCTGAGCCCCAGGCTGCGCTGCATGGGTATTGTGTCTGTAGCCAAGTCTAGGTCTTTCAAGTCGTTGGCGTGATCTTGAGTAGGAAAAGCTTCCATAACAACTTTACTGTTTGAAGCTATCTTATGCAATCTGAGGTTTGAACATGAAAGCATAGTCTGAGTCCTCTTAAGTAGGCTGATTGCAGCTTCTGGTGAGGGAAGTGACTTTAGACCATCATCAACATAAAAGTCCCTTTCAACAAACTTCTTAACATCCTGTCCATAGTCTTTTTCACCTTCTCGGGCAGAGAGTCTGAGTCCATATATTGCGACTGCAGGAGATGGGCTGTTGCCAAAAACGTGTACCTTCATGCGGTATTCTATGATGTCCTTGGTGGGGTCATTGTCTCTGAACCAGAAGAATCTCAGGAAGTTTCTGTGCTCCTCTGTAACTTGGAAACAATAGAACATTTGTTGTATGTCAGCAACTATAGCGATGGATTCTTTACGGAATCTGATGAGGACACCTAGAAGAGAGTTATTGAGGTCTGGTCCTGTCAAAAGAACATTGTTGAGGGAGACTCCCTGATATTGTGAGCTGGAGTCAAACACCACTCGGATTTGACCTGGCTTCTTAGGGTGATAAACACCGAAGATTGGCAGATACCAGCATTCTTCTTTTTCTTTCAGAGGTGGAGCTACCTCTGCATGGTTGTTTTCAAATATCTTGCCCATAAATAAGAAGAAATGTTCCATCATCTCTGGTCTTTTCTGGAAATTGCGTCTAAGTGAACAGAAGCGTTTTAAGGCCTGATCCCTGTTGTTAGGGAGACAGCGTCTCCGAGTTTTGAATGGAAGTGGTGCAACCCAGGTGTTTGTTTCATCCTTGAAAATTCCTTGTTCCATTATTTTTAAAAAGGTCTCATCTTCAAAGGAGGGAGCTATCTTGTGATCTTCTTTTGTCCTCTGGAACACTGTGCATCCTAAGTGGTCTAGGTCTTCACCACAAGAAGGGTTCTGGATTTCAGTAAAGTCCGAATATAGCATACCTGCAGGCTTCTCTCTTACAAGGAATTTGTTAGGGCAAGGCTGAAAGAGGGATGGACGTCCATTTTCCAATGTATGCGTGTAAAAAGAATTTACAGTGGTTGGCTTGTGGACATTCCCTAAGCAGACATCACCTATAATGACCCACCCTAGGTCCAGCTTCTGAGCATATGGAGAATTGTGAGGACCGTTTATCTGTTCTCTCACCTTGTGGACTCTTATGATGTCTCTTCCCAGCAGGAGTATTATTTGAGCCTCTGGATCAAGTGCAGGAATGAGATGAGCTATGGGTTTCAGATGCCAATGATGCGATGCAGCCTCAGGTGTAGGAATCTCTTCTCTATTGTTTGGAATCTGGTTACATTCGATCAGGGTAGGCAGAGGCAAGGATGCTTCCCCATTTACGGATTCGATTTGGTAACCAGTAGCTCTTCTGCCTTTTTCTTCACTCACACCTGTGCAAGTTTTAAGTGAGTATGAAGAGTTATGTCCTTTAATACTGAAGATATCAAAGAAAGCTGAGCTAGCAAGAGATCTATTGCTTTGATCATCAAGGATGGCATACAACCTTATGGCTTTCTCTTTGTGACCAATGGGGTACACTGTAACCAGACAAATCTTAGAGCATGATTTGTTACTAAGACCTTCTCCACAGACTTGGGTGCACTGGGGTGTCACTTCAGGAGGTTTTGTATCTCTCTCCTCCCCGCCGTGCTCTGCAGCCTGGTCTGAAGGTGTGAGAGTCCATGGAGGTGGCCCAGGGTGTAAAGCTGTAATATGCTCTCCACTGTCACATTCTGAGCATTTAATGTTCTCTGTACAGTCTTTTGCGAGATGAGAGGTAGATGCGCAACACCTGTAGCAAATATGGTTTTCCTTGAGGAAGGTTTTGCGTTCCCTGAGAGGTTTTCCTCTAAATCCTCTGCATTTCAGCAATGAGTGTGGTTTCTTATGTAGAGGGCACTCTCTGTGCAGGTCTTTTGTTGGGACCTTCTCAGTCTCTGTAGTACTGTAAGTTTTGATTGAGGAGTCTTTAAGAGATACACTGGTTTTGTGTACTGCAACAGGTGTACCTTTCAGGTTGCGAGGTGAGACAGGTTTACCTAGTTTAGGGTATGCGGTGTCAAACATTGAGAAGTCAAAGCTAGGATCATTTCTGGTCTTTGCTTGTTGGTGCACAAAGTCCACAAAGAATGAAAATGGAGGAAATTGGACATTGTACTGCTGTTTGTACTTGGAGCCTTGAGCGATCCACTTCTCTTGTAGACTAATAGGTAGTTTTTGTACAATGGGGTTGACACCACGCGCCGTATCTAAGTATGCTAGACCTTGCAAGTCTCCTTCGTCCTTGGCAACTTGGAGTTCCATCAGCAGATCGTTTAGTTCTCTAAGCTTTTGATAACCTTTGTTATGAATTTTGGGAAAATCTTGAATTCTTTGGAATAGTGTGTTCTCTATTACTTCTGGTGAGCCATAACACTCTTCAAGTCTCTCCCATATGGCGTTCAGCCCTCTAAATGGATAGTTAATGTTAATGTCTCTAATCCGCTTTGCATGTTCTGCTGACTCATTTCCTAGCCACTTGACTAGAAGATCAACTTCTTCACTTGCAGACAGATCTAGATCTCTGATCGTATTCTTGAATGATGATCGCCATGATCTATAGCCTTCAGGTCTGTCATTAAACTTGGAGAGCCCCTTGGTTATTAGCTCACGTCGGGCAAAGAATTTAAGGAAGTCTGACATACCTTCATTTCTGCTTGATGGACCCGGAGATAAGTTGTGGTGTAAAGGTCCCGGCGGGCTGGTATAGCTTTTTGGTGTCAACTTGTTGTTGTAATAGTCACCATCTACTTCAGGTTGCACTGAGGGATGATGGTATGCAAAATTGCTCTCTTGCTTAACATGAGGAGAATGGTCAGCAAAAGTTGCTTGCTGTGTGACAGGATTCTGCTGCTCTTTAGCAGGGGTTGACTCTGCTCCTGGTCCTAAATGCAGACTGTCACCTGACTTAGAGTGCTGCAGTATGTAGTCTGTAGTGCGTTTCATGTTATCAGGATGACCAGGTTCAGGCCCAAGCATGTTGCTGAGTCTATCACTTGTGGAGTTTGCTGCTTCTTCTAAAGCTTCTGCTTCTGCGATAGCGGCTGCAGCTTCCTTCTCCACTTCTAGCTTTTCCAATGTTGCCTGTTGTTCAGCTAGGACTGCTTCCATGCGTGCTTTCTCTACTTTCAATTGTCTCTCTTGTTCAGCAAATGCTGCTCGCATTTTGGCGGCTTCAGCCTTTGCGCGGGCAATGGCAATAGTGGAGCTGCTCACTGACCTCTTTGAGCTTCTGGAACTGGCTGAGGTGTGGGACCTTGTCTCCAATGGATCAGACTTGCTTGTTGACATGGTAGCAGGTTTGCACACTTGCACTGTGTGGGGTTCAGTATCACGTGGTCCAACCTGTACTTGGTTGCTGTTTCACTGCAGCTTGTGAGAGGTCACAGCGTCTTGCATCAGCTTGTGCAGAATCTGCAGCTTTACTGTGTCTCTAGCTTGTTAGGAGGTCGCTGTTTTACTGTTCTGTCCTCCCTATGTGTGAGGGTACATAGATTGACAGGCAGTATAACCCTGATTTCCTTCAATGCATTGACAAAGGAGCAAGGTCCAACTTCAACTTTTATTGCAAGGAAATACGTGAAATTAGAGTGGTAAAACTGTGGAACAGAAAAGAGAATACACTTACTAATGTATACTGACATGTGGCAATGCATATAGACATTACTGTACATAGCAATGCAAATACAAGAAATGTGCACAAGATGTAAGTTACACAAGACATAGATACAGGATGATAATGTTAAGCATCCATAAGAGTATACACACCAGCGATGCCGCCATAAACTAAGATGAGGGAGGATGCAACTAGCTGTGTTTCCTCTAGCTGAATTTCCTGTAGAAAACAAGATATGGAGGGAAGATGATGTCACCAAAGTTCATAGGTGAAAGCTATGGTAGCTGGGCTGGGACAAAAATTGTTCCAATATGTAATATGTGAATGGCCACTAGATGGCGCTGGTACAACATGAACAGTAGGTTACACAGTAAATTACACATTGTGAAAACTCTCATAAGAATAACATGACAATATAATGATGGAGACATGACAATCATCAAACTGTGATATAAATCCTAATATCCCTATTATTTACAGCAGGAACATATTTCTTTTATAGTATTTGAATAAATTAGGAATTATTCATATGAATGAATTGATTATATGGTATATGTGCTATGCATTGTTATGTTGTATGCACAGCAATCATGTGTGTCATAAGTTGTTATCAGGTATTGGGTTTCATGCACTGAAAGATAATGTTTCAACAGAAATCAGATAAAATGGTGGTGTTCTGTTAGCAAATGTATGAAATTGTTCCTCATATTTTACTATAAATAGTAGACGTCAACTTGCAGTTAAAATTGAGGAGATTTCATAGTAGCAGGAAGCTATTCTTTCTAAGGTATGCTGTTATTATTACATTAAACTGAATACAATTTTTTGAAAAATTAAGATTTTAAATACCATTAGTTTCTTTCAGATAACAGATAAAATGGTGATTTTGTATCATAAGTTGTGGTGCCGTAAGCAGAACTCTTTCAATAAGGAATGAATAATTAAAATAACCCATACATTAGCTTTAAATATATAAAATTATGACACTACAAACTTGCATTGGTACAAACGGCCACGGCCTTTATTAAATATTTTTAAAATACCATGTGGGATTTAAACAAAGGTATAGCTTGGCCCTAAAGCCCAAACTAACCACCACTGAAATGTAAACAAATAATACATATATATACTGTAGGCTAGCCAAAAAGCACAGCCTATACCACAAAATAAAATTAAACATCCCACAACCACTAAGCCGTGACAAAAACAGAAAAACAGGGCGGGCGGGAGGGACAAAAAGTCCTGAAGCTATTGTCTGTTGCTCCCGCTGCTGAATGAATTTTAACCGTTAGATTTCCTCTTTATATAGGGGAGTCCAAATGGCTCAAGGTGAAAATTCTGTCACTTTTGGACCAACCAACAACAGGTAATAAAAAAGTAACCAGTAATATTACATTGTCATTGTCCAATCAATAATAGAGTTAAATGACCAATCATATATTCTGTCTTATCAACCAATAGACTGTCTTTAATAACATGTAATTAAATCTTTTTTTTTTTTTTTTTTTTTTTTTTATACCAACTGTCATGCTACGTCCCCACAAATGAATGACAGGTACATTTTATGACCTGTCCTTCATCTTTTTGGTGCCGTAAGCAGAACTCTTTCAATAAGGAATGAATAATTAAAATAACCCATACATTAGCTTTAAATATATAAAATTATGACACTACAAACTTGCATTGGTACAAACGGCCACGGCCTTTATTAAATATTTTTAAAATACCATGTGGGATTTAAACAAAGGTATAGCTTGGCCCTAAAGCCCAAACTAACCACCACTGAAATGTAAACAAATAATACATATATATACTGTAGGCTAGCCAAAAAGCACAGCCTATACCACAAAATAAAATTAAACATCCCACACGCCAAGCCCATTAAGGGGATGGCACCACCACAAGGCCTAAGGCCAACTCAATGCAAGATTGTAGGCCTACATTAAAAATATCATTCGCCACATCTGAAAAATGAACCAAATCACTTCTATAAAAACCGCCTAATACCCCCTCCAGGTCAGAGTGTCTATAAGACAGTCCACCTACAGAGGGCATAAATTTAGCCACGGATCGATTTACACGTTTGCGATTTTTCTCCAAAAACAATTTACCCTCAGAGAACCAAAGCAAACGCGAAACCATCTCCGAAAACACCAACCTACAGGAAGGAAAAATAGAATTAAAATACACGAAATCAGACCTGACTTGCAAAATAATATCAATATTCTTGCGATTCCCTAAATCATTACCACCTGCATGTAGAATAATAATATCAGGAACGGCCACTTCACGCAAAGAGCAGAAAACATAGAACGCATATCAGTCCATAGAAGACCACGAACACCACACCAATATATTTTCACTGATGTAGAAGGAAATCCTAGATTACTGCCATAAGTCCTTAAAGCAGCTCTTCTGTGGGCCCAAAAAATATAGGAATGCCCGATAATCCATACAATTTTAGCACTACCTGCAATTTAAAAATGAAAGGTTAGGTCTAACATAAGATCTGAAAGCATTTGATCTCCACCTGCCAATATTTTGAATAGAGCCACTGGAAAAACCTGCAACAGAAGCAGAAGTGGCAGCCCCAATTCTAAATGAATGAGACGTGATTGGCAAATGGTCCAAATGCAAGTTGGCCAAACATTTTTTAAGAATAGCACTAAATTGAAAGACAGTGACAGGAAGACCATTTTGGTGAATGAAAAATTGACCAAAAAACAGAGGCCTAACTTTCAAATACTGTTCCACCAGCAACACAACACAAATGGTAGTATCAACCTGTTTATTCAAGGAAATCAAAAAACCTTGTCCAGATTGGTCAGTTTTACATTGCCTCAAGCAAATCCTCAAGGACCCGTCAACCAAAGATACATCTTGAAACAGCAAACCATTACTTGCTGTAGAAGACGAAGCAAATAACTCGGATACTCTAAAGGCTCCAAAATAACAGACACAAAAAGCAGTCTGAAACAATAAAGATTCAAAATTTGAAAAACAAACTGAAGAGGTAGCACCACAAAGACTTTTTAAAATGGACAATGATATGGCAAACCTCTTATCAGAAACAACATGAGCCTTATGATAACCACGCAAAACAACTTTCACAGAAAAATAACTAGCACATGATGGATAACCACTCAAACGTGCAAAAAATGAAATGCCAGCCAAAGTTTTATTTACATAAGCAAAAGAAAAATTTTTACTACATAAGTCATTCAAAAAAAAAATAACAGACCCCTCATCCACAGGAAGTACAGCCCTCCCTCTCGATAACCAGAAAGAGGACCATAACCCCCATGAGGACAGATAAGACGACCAAGTAGAAGGAGCCAATGAATTCCGAATAGCCGATGCAACGTCAGTCAAACGAGGGTCCACAAGTGGCTGGGGCAAGACAGGCCAATTGGAGCAGCCTGGGGCGCCAACATCCGAAACCTGTGGAACTGCAGGCGGGATAAAGAATCAGCTATATCATTCGAAAAACCTGGGATATACTTCGCTTTTAACCAAACATTCAATCGAAGACACTGCAAAACTAAGAAACGTAATAGAGAAATGACAGGTAAGGAACGAGAGGACAAACAGTTGACAGCAAATACAACTCCTTGGTTGTCAGAATGTAAAATAATCCTCTTATTCCTAAATTGCTGTCCCCACAATTCCAATGCAACAAGCACAGGAAACAACTCCAAAAGCACTATACTAGAAGTCAAACCCTTACTAATCCAATCAGGATGCCAAGAAGCAGCAGACCAATTGCCATCCCAATAAGCCCCAAAACCGTGGGCGGCAGATGCATCTGTGAATAAATTAAGAGCAGAAGCAGAACAAAAATCATCCTGCCAAACTGAAGATCCATTAAAGTCATCCAAAAACCTTAACCACATCCGCAAATCCTCAGATATAGCAGAAGAAATTCTCACAAAATGAAAAGGGGATGAAAAACCAGAAATGGCTCTATACAAACGTTTACAAAAAACCCTGTCCATAGGCAGCACTCGACAGGCAAAATTTAAAAGTCCCAGAAGAGACTGAATAGTCCTCAACTGGACTTTTTTCCTACACAAAATGAATTGCAACAAAAATTTTATATTTGAGATCTTGGCAGCTGGGAGGCGAAATTCCATCAATACAGTGTCTATTTCAATACCCAAAAATTCAAGCCTGGTGGTAGGGAATACAGTCTTCTCAGTAGCCAAGGGGATCCCAAACTCATAACAAATAATTTTGAATTCAGTAAAGATTCTCAGACAATCCAGAGAATCAGCACCCCCAATGAACAAGAAATCATCATGGTAATGTAAAACATTACCTGAAGACGCCCTACTGGATACTACCCATTCAATAAAACAAGAAAAGAGCTCAAAATAAGAGCAGGACATCGAACACCCCATAGGCAAACATTTGTCGTAGAAAAACTGATCACAAAAAAAAATTCCTAAGGAGTTGAACGCAGAAGGGTTTATAGGCAAGAGTCTAAACGCAGACTTCACATCAGACTTGGCTAACAAAGCAGAGGCCCCAACACCCCTAATCTTCTTCAATGCATCTTCAAATGTGGAATAGGATACAGAACAAAGAGAAGGGTCAATGACATCATTAAGAGACAGCCTGTCAGGGTAGGACAAGTGATGGATAAGGCGAAACTCGCCGACCTCCTTCTTTGGGATAAGCCCCAATGGGGAAATGCAGAAATCTGGAAAAGGGGGAGAAGAAAAAGGGCCAGCCATCCTACCAGCATCAATTTCTTTAAAAAGTTTTTCACGAACCAACTCTGGGAATTCACGTACAGAAGGTAAATTTTCAACGACAAAACATCCAGAACCAGAATATGGGGGCAAATAAAAACCAAATCTAAAACCCTCATACAAAATCAAAGCTTTGTCACTGTCTGGGTACTCCATGAGCCAGGGAAGCATTTTTTCCCAGCTCACCGGAGTTGCCGCTCTTTTGAAAGAGCTGATCCTTAGATGAAGGGACAGAAGACGGATTATTCTTTTTAAAACAACGAGAAATAGGGTGATTATTTGCACAATGTGAAAACTCGTGTCTAAATCTGCAATTAGAACGGGAACACATGCCTTCATTAAAAGCAAAGCACACTCCCTTTCTTAATTGCCCAAAGTTGGAAGAAAGGGCAGATTGATCTTGAAGGGGCAGATGATCTTTGTGGCAATAACAAATTAATCCACAACCCCACATCCTTTACTCCCCACTTTAAGGAATGATGAATAGAAAGCTTCTGTCTAAAAGATTCATCATAACTGTACCAACCAAATCCTTGAAAATGTTTGTAAGCCTCCAGGACAATGTCGAGATGTTGAAAAAGTCCTGAACATAATTCAGGACGCCTTTCACCTAAAACACTCGCAAAAATACAATAGCCCTGCAGCCAATTATTAAAAGACTTTGGAATATTCCTAAGTCTATCCTCAGACTGCCTCTCACCATCCTTACCTGCAGCTCTGTAATGAGGTAATAAAGTCAAAAGATCAACAAATTCCCCCCTCCAAATCCGTTCTTTAACAGAAGAAGGTAAATGAAGTGAAATTTCGCATGGTATACTCTCCTTCATGCAAACAGTAGGTACCAAAGGTGAAGAATCAGGAACAGAGGGGGTAGATACATGATGCAAAGCAGGGCGATCTGTAGGAAGCAACGCCTCAGACCAAACTTCGGTCAGAGGGTCCGCAACAGATGGCCCCTGGACAGGCACATTAGAAACAATAACCTTGTCAACAGGCATAGTAGAACCCACAGCAACAGGAGAAGACATTTGAGAACAAAATTCAGTCAACATAGCAAAGAAATTCCTGAGCATATGAGACTGACCTTCAGGTACTGCGTCATTAATGACCACAGTACCAGTAGAACACCCAGGCAGGATCCCTGAAGCAGAGCAGTCAGACGAGGAAACTGGAATGACAGGAAGGAACCGGGATGGTAGGCCGAGCCGCTGACACTTCCGGACCGACAACCTGGAAAGAAGGAGTGATATTAGCAAAGGGGGCCGACTGTGAATTGGTACTACATGTACCTCCAATGGGCCTTCCCTTTTTTCCGGAATTCCTGCAGGAAGCGGCGACATCATCTCCAAAACGACCCGGTCGCTTCACCGAGCGGAGCGGGCGTCCATCTTGCCTCCTTGCGACCGTCGCCCGGAAATGACGATCCGGAACTGCGTCATCGGGGTCAAAGACCTGACGATCCGGAAATGCGTCACTGGGGTCACGGTCCCGACAGGCAGGAATTGCATCACCGGGGACACGGGCAGCCATTCTGACTGGACGACCTCGGCCAACATGACCCGCGTCAGCAGGGAGCGCCACAGACACAGGAGAAACGTCATCAGTAACAGCCGAAGAAGATCGGCAAGGCTCCACCGGCTCCGGGATCGAAGAAAAGGACAGGCAACGCCGCATCCATTCGACACCATCGGCTTCCCCGGCCCGGTTCAAGATCTGCTGGAGAAGGGATTCCATAGCAGGTCAGTAACAACAACAAAAAGTCCTGAAGCTATTGTCTGTTGCTCCCGCTGCTGAATGAATTTTAACCGTTAGATTTCCTCTTTATATAGGGGAGTCCAAATGGCTCAAGGTGAAAATTCTGTCACTTTTGGACCAACCAACAACAGGTAATAAAAAAGTAACCAGTAATATTACATTGTCATTGTCCAATCAATAATAGAGTTAAATGACCAATCATATATTCTGTCTTATCAACCAATAGACTGTCTTTAATAACATGTAATTAAATCTTTTTTTTTTTTTTTTTTTTTTTTTTTATACCAACTGTCATGCTACGTCCCCACAAATGAATGACAGGTACATTTTATGACCTGTCCTTCATCTTTTTTATCAGGTATTGGGTTTTGTACACTGAAAGATAATGTTTTCACAGAAATCAGATAAAATAGTGGTGTTATCTTAGCAAATGTGTGACATTTTTCCTTAAATTTTACTATAAACAGTAGACATCAACTTGCAGTTAAAATTGAGGAATATTCATTATAGCAGAAAGCTATTCTTTCCAGGGTATGCTATTATTATTACATTAAATTGAATACAATTTTTTAAAAATTAAAATATTAATAAAAATTACTTTTTTTTCACAATTTATTTTACATACTGTTACCAGAGCAGTTGTTTCTTTACAATGTATTTCTTTTATTTTTTACAGTTTTTAATACTTTTTTTTTTTTTTACTTTTTTCTTACATACTGCCACCACAGAAGTACAGTGTCACTATAGCGACACTGTACTTCTCTGGGAAGGTGATCAGGATTTTTTTTTTTTTACACTATGATTGTATATTACAGTAATCATCAATGTATAAGCAATAATTTTTACTTTGTGAATGGCATCTATTAATGTGCCAATGTGTAGTATTGTGATAGCTGTGACTTGCCACAGCTATCACATGGTACTTGTCCGCTGTGAATGGCCCTGAATGAAAGCCATTGTTTACAACTGACTAGTCACAGCTATAACATGGTACCAGGGCCACACACAGCGTCCTGGTACAACGATAAGTTTTCCCGCTGTATCTGATGGACACAGCGGGTCACGGATCTCACTACTGAGCAGCCACTAGGGTCTGCACGGGGCATGCAAGTGGCAGGACATCATATGATGTCCACCAGGGGTAAGACAGCACCCGCCCGACCTATTTTTACAATGGGTTGGGAGGCAAGTTGTAAAATGACCCTGTCACCACAGGGTCACTTCTAGAAGAAGATATGCATGTTAAAGAGGAGTGTAGTAATTCTTAAACTCTCTGCTCTATGTATCATCTTTAGCCTACAGAATCACAACACTATGATAGTGTCTCTGTATTCCTGAGGTTAATCTATTGGTCCTGCCTAATGCTTCCAGATTGGAAGTCTATTAAAGTTTGAGAGTGTAGTCGTTTCTGGCCTTGGGACCACTGTGGAGGACATAGTGTACACCTGGCCCAGCAACAGATTGATTTTTTTTTTATTGACCTCTCTATAACTTGAGGGTCAATGGGATCTGGTAAGCAGGTTTGCCTTCTCCCTCACAGTGGTTGAAAGGAATATGGACCTTGAGCCAAAGCTCAGCCATTTTGTGTAAAAATCATTCTATAAGATTACTGTATTCTTAATTTATGTATTGTGCATTAGATCTTTGCCCACGCAGTCCTTTATAAATACATTGGTATGGGTTAAAGACTTTGTGGTTTTCACAGAAATATTATTTTTAAATGTTCCAGACAAGTTTCGATCTAAGTGAGACTTAAATGTCTAGTTTTTCTGTTAACCGCCAAAAGTCCTATGACATAGCATGTATAATCTAAATATGTAGTCTGAGGGACACTGGGCGTGTTTTGTCTTTCAATGTTTTCCTATGACAATCCTTTAGTATATAAGTTTGTATGAAATAACCGGATATCAGGTCATTCTGAACGAACCTATGCTGCCTGTGTATTGAGTTTTATCAGAGTGGCCTCCAGGCCTGCAGAGTCCAGAGCCCAACCGGGTCAAGTCCACAAGTCTACCGCTTGCAGCGGTTAACGCCAACAGTGGTGACGTGTGTTTCTATCTCACAATAGTCAGTGTGGGGATCTCTTCCAACATCAAGTGTCTTTTAAGCTTATGGACTTTGTTATTTTAGTTGGCGCTGCACCCTTTTGCTATATATTTTTACTGTGGATGTGCAATTAAAACTATTGGTGCTGGCTGCCTATTTTTATATCATTATCTTAACTAAGCGCAGATATCATTTGTTTTTAAGTTAAAGAAGAGACTCTATGGAGTTTATTTACTAAAGCTAGAAAGGGCAAAATTAGTCACACTTCGCCTATGTTCACATTGAGTCGATTTGACATGCGATTTCACATGTCAAATCGCATGTCAAATCGGAGTCTTTTGCCAGTAATGGCATCGTCCTATACTTACCTTTTTGGTGGCCCATGTCTTCAAATGTCGCTGCTTTGCTTCTCCCTGGCCTCTGCAGGTATTTAACACTTCCAGGTGTGTGAATATCTGCACCCACCGCTGCGTGCTGTATTGCTCTCATGTTGAGCCGTACATCCTGTGGTGATCATTTTACTTAAGCACAAATTGTTTAATATATGGTGACCAACAATATGAAAAGTTAGAGAGTTAACTGTTTATTAAGCCAAATTTTAGATAGTACTTCCTAAAAACTTTTTCTTTTTTTCAATCAGCTGTATTAGTATGAACAATGGTTTTTGCTGTCATAAAGCATCATGAAAAAAATAGCATTAAAGGAAATGTAAAGTTGTTTTAAATACATTTTTTTTTTAAATTTTTTATAGATGAGTACATGTAGAATACTTCACCTTAAAATTATGCAGATCCTATCCAGCCAACAAATGGAACATTTAACATTGTTAGCATTTTATCCTTCTCAGTGTTGATGGATAAAGAGGCCAGCTGTTTATAGAACTCAAAGGGGTTGATTTACTAATGGCACATAGACTGTTCACAGCATGGTGAAAATTCACTTTGCAAAGAATACCTCCACACCAAAAACATGATAGATAGATAGATAGATAGATAGATAGATAGATAGATAGATAGATAGATAGATAGATAGATAGATAGATAGATAGATAGATAGATAGATAGATAGATAGATAGATAGATAGATAGATAGATAGATAGATAGATAGATAGATAGATAGATAGATAGATAGATAGATAGATAGAGAGCTGGCTTTGTGCTCAGGAGTTTAGCACTATAGTGCCAACTACCCATAATGCATTTCTTGGCCTCTGAGCTGTGTTAAGGTGGCTTCCTCTGTAGTGCTGGCTCCTGTCCTAGGTGGAGTGATACAGAGTGCACTTCACCTGGGACCTTTCTAGCAGAAGCTGGAAGAGGAAAAGGTCAGTGTATTAAACATCACTGCGGTTTTGCAATGGGCATATTAGCACTTATAAAATAGGGTTATTTGGCTACTTTCAAATTGATGCTGCACCTGTGGCTTACCTGCGGATTAGCCGCACTGAGCCATGGACTTCTATCATAACATGTGGGTTTGGTGAAAGCACACCAAAACTCCTGAATGCAAGACTTTTGGTACGCTTTCAGAATATGCACCACACCCACAAGATTTAATAGAAATCTATAGCAAACCATAGCCAACCCGAAGGAAAGCCGAAGGTGCACTCCGCTGCACCTGCTGTGCGGGTAAACCACAGCACATCAGTGTGAAAGCAGCCTTAAAGGAGGCTCAGGACAGTAAGGGCTCATTTACATTTGAAGTTTGGGGGGCATTGTGGCAGGTGACTGGTTACCAAATCATTTAGGTGGCCCTCACTCTTCAAAAGAATGAGCACCCTTGATGTAAAGTTGGCCATTACTTTTGTCTCAAGGACAATAAGGTTTAATAAGGCAAAGGTTTAGCTGAACCCAGTTCAGCCCGAACTTGTGGGTCAAATGGTAGCAGACCACTGGCCCAATCAACTGTGCCTGGGGAATTCCCCGCCTAATGGCTGCTCGTAACAAAGGGGCGGGGATATGGATGACATCATTGACCTATTGTGTCCACATTTTTGATCTTCAGTACACTTTATTGACCACCTCAAGATTATTTTTCTAAAACCGAAGAGAAAGTTCACCTCCATCATTCTTACATATTATATTGGTTGATCTTTAATGGTTAGGTTTACACAAATCTGAGAATTTAAAATTCAGCAGCAAATACAGTCAAAATAATGTTTATATTATACCTATATTTTATTGCGGTAGGATAACATTGTGTTTATTTTCCCTTGATTTTCCTTTAAAGGTGAATTTCTGTAGAACCTATTGAACAATGAGAATGCTATTTCTACGCACTGCTTTCTTCTTGTGGATTTTCTGTGGGCTTTCTACTCAGAACTGTTGTAAGAGCTGTAAGTCCTGTCTGTTTAGAACTTAAATATTATATTATAATTACATTAATATTGTAGTAATTTAATAATTGTGTATAAGTCACATATAAATTATGAGATAAAGAAACGTGTGGCGAAATGACAGATAGATAGGTCAACCTCAGTTCTATCTATCTGTAGCGCTACCTTCGTAGGAGCCACTGTAAAGATGCCCAGGGTTCTTTTCCCAGTAGTTGCCCCACTTATCCAGATGTGAATGCATGCAATTTAGCAGGAAGATGATAGCATCCTCAACTCTAGCCTACGCTGGTCGGCAAATTGCAATGGGTCTAAACATGTACTAATTATGGCTGTAACTGATGTAAAACAAGTCTCTCCAAGGTCTTCATGACATGTGAAGTCAAGGCGACAGGTCTGTAATCCTTTGAGCCACAAGGATGCAGTATCTTCAGCACAGGAACAAGAAAGATGTTTTCCACAATACAGGGACATTTTGGAGACTCGGGTTAAAGACCCATTTATTCCAAATACGGAAAGGTTTCTTCACAGTAAGAGCTGTGAAAATGTAGAATAGATTCACTCAAGAGCTGGTTCTGGCTGGCTCAGTAGATTACTTAAAAAAATACTGGATTTGTTCCTAAATGTACACAATATAACTGGATACTAACATTTATAGGTAAAGTTAAACCAGGGAATATCCGATTGCCTCTCGGGGGATCAGGAAGGAATTTTGTCCCCTGCTGGAGCAAACTGGATCATGCTTTGCTGGGGTTTTTTGCCTTCCTCTGGATCATTTGTGGGTATAGGATTGTGTATATGGGATTCAATTTTGTTTTCTTTTTTCCTGTTTATAGGTTGAACTAGATGGACTTGTGTTTTTTTTTTTAACCTGACTATGTGACTATGTAACATAATGGGGATAATAAAATGTTTTCATTTTTATAGGCTTTTATTTTATTTAAACTTATTTTTAGAACTATTTGTTTTCCCTAAATGTTGGCGAATGTCTCGCTTATAGTGCCCTTGGGTACTCACGATGATCCTTGGTCACACCCAGTGACCCTCAGTTTTCTCACAGTGACCATCTCAGTACTCAGCATGACCACCTCAGTACTCTCAGTGCCCCCTCGGCACTAACAGTGCCCCTCCATACTCATTGTGCCACCTCAACACTCACAGTGCTTTTCAGTACTTGCAGTACCTCAGTACTCACAGAGCTCTTCAGTACCCTCAGTGTCTCACTACTCACAGTGCCCCTCAGTACTCAGTGATTTCAGGAATCACAGTGCTCTCAGTACTAGCAGAGTTCTCAGTACACACAGTGCCGCTCCAGCAATTCTTCTCCCAGCTCCCCTCCGGCAATCCTTTCAAACAGCCTTTCCATGCTGTTGTCACACTGCTAGGTTTTTGCGTTGTTCCCGGCCCTCATGGCAACTCCGCTTTGCCTTCCACTTCTTCTTTTGGCTCATCTGCCACCTCACACAGGAACAGGTCCCTCACCTGCAGAGCACATCCCAAAAAGGTACAGGAAATTCTTCCCTGGTCCATTGCCAAAAGGAAGAATGCTAATCTGCTGAACAGCTACATGCAGTATAGACCAGAACAATGTTTGTTAAACTATGGATGTGGACACAAATTGGGTCACATATATTTTGGATGATGTTATGTCGAAGCATGAAATCACCTAATCATTGACGGGTAATAGCATACTGATTATGAATGACAGCACAAACATGTATGGGGAGCTAGAGCCCCTGCGGGATGGAGGGCAGGGGCAATTACTTACAAGATTGCGAGGTTAAGAGGCCTGGTGGTAGTTGTAAATGTCAACTACTAAAAGAAAATACAACAAAATCTCTTTAATGATAAAAGTCAATTTAGAAACCCCCACAAAATTCCTGCACTATGTCTCATGTATCTATTCCCTATCACTGTTTGTACATTGAGTAATATGGATCTCTACTCTTACATTGTCCAACAGATCAGAATGTTGCCCTTCAAGGCCGAGCAACTCAGTCCTCAATTTTAAACATGGTAGAATTTGGCTACCAGTCAGCAGCAATTAATGCAATAGATGGGAACCTGGACCCTGAGTTTCACCATGGATCCTGCTCACATACACATAACTACTTGTCTCCTTGGTGGAGGGTGGACCTGCTGAAACCATACAAAATTGCCTACATCACCATCACTAATAGAAAAGGATGGAGTCATAGACTAAACGGTGCTGAAATTCTTGTTGGAAACTCTCTGAGTGACAATGGAAACAATAATCCCAGGTAAGGATGATTTTTATATAGTTACATATATTTACACATATTTTTAAATATTTTTTCCCTTTTAACCATGTCAGCTTTCATTAGCATAATACTCTTTAAAAACCAGAGTGTTTCTGGGGGAGGGGAGGGGGGATTAAACAGGGCTTTCTTTTGATGATTTTCTATTGCCCAATTTGATTTGATTTTTTTATACAATTCAATGACAAAAATAAAAAAAAATCCAAACTTGCTTTTTTCTAATCAGTATTCGTGTAAAAAAAAAAAATGATTCTGGTCCAAGGCACATCAAGTATTTTTTTACGAATGCAATACAAAAATGTATTTTACATTTTGTTAATTCAAAACTAAAAAAAGTTAGTTAACAAAACAAATAAAAAATAAGCAAATATTAATGGTCAAAAGTATAAAAATAAACGAAAAAGTAAACAACAAAAACAAAGGCACTGACACCAATCCAGCTACTGCCAAATAATCTATTACATATCTATTGCAAAAACAGTATAGTCACATAAAAACCAGTGCCTCCCCTGGCCCTCCCCGACCACCCCATACCCCCAGCACCACCACCCGTCTCCAGAACCCAACAGACTCCCGCTAAGCTAAGAGAAACCCCCCTCCTCCTACTCAAACCCCCCCAACCCTGTTGTGAATCCTACCCAATGCAAGATGGCAACTCCAGAGGAGGAGGCACTGAGTGGCACAGTGGCAAAACCTCAATGGGTAAATACCAAGCACTCAAGTACCCTTTTCCTTAGGGAGGCCACCCACTGGTGCAAGATACAACGTGCCCAGATGCACCTATCACTCCAACCCTGTTAAAAGTCCACCCACAATGGAAATAAAGTCCAAAATGCTGCAGTGGATCCTCAGCTGTGTGCATGCATGCCGGGATGACAGATGCTTCCTGGTGTGCAGCCTGGATAAAGTAGAACCTATGTGTAAAGATAGTATCACTCACAGATGTAGATACACTGCATATCAAAGTCCACAACTGGGTACCTGCCACCAGAGTAGTGACACAATGCAGCTAGGAAATCCATCTGTGACAAGGTGTTTTACATTTGTGTGTGTGTAAAGCATAGGGGTGTATCTTTTATTGAGCTATTTTGCTTTCTATATTATTTAGCTGCTTTTTGAAAATAAATAAATACATGTATAATTATTGGTATTACTGTTACTGTTGGTATTAATAATTTTATTTCTCAGGTGCGGGGTAGTTACCTCTATCCCAGATGGAGGAACACAGAACTTCTACTGTCATGGCATGGTTGGCAGATACGTCAATATAATTTTACGTGGAAAGACAGAATTTCTTCAATTATGTGAAGTTCAAGTCTGGACCGGCATTCAAAGGTCCCATTCAAAAGAATAGCAGATGAATACAAAAAAAAAGTTATTATGAACTGCTTTATGTGTCAGCAATCAGAAGAGAAAAAGTGAATAGTCAAATACTGATTAATAAACAATATTCAGCATTATATGTGTATTGTCAAATGTGTTATTTAAATTTATGTATGAATGTATGTATTGTTATTATTTATTATTATTATTATTATTATGATTATTATTATTTATGAATGTTTACAAAGAAAGCATGGCCTGTGTGTTGGACTTAAATGCAAGGGATGTATTCAAAAGGATGAAATGATGGAGAATCAATGCATCAAAAACATATATAGAGCTGATCTGAATAAGTCATATTTAAATTAATGGAGTTTTCTTACTAAGAGGGAGGCAAGGGAACTATTGCTGCAAATCCTGACCTCATTGCTTTTATTAATAATGACCGGTAGACAAGGGCCGAACGACCCTGGTTCGGTTTGTGGCAGAACTTTTGAACGTCACAAAAAATCAGAACCGAATAAAAATCCCCATTGAAGTCTATGGGACCCGAACTGAAAAAAATCAAAAGTGCCAATTTTGAAGGCTTGAACGAAAATATTTGGGCATACAATGGTTATGGGGGTCCGGGTACTGCCCTAAGGGGCATGTATCAATGAAAAATATGTTTAGAAAAAACATCATTTTTAAATGAGAAGTGATTTACTGATGCTTAAAGTGAACAAAATAAAAATGAACAATTCCTTTAAATATAGTTCCTGTGGGGTCCCCTTAGTCTGCTTGTAAAGTGGCACATCTGTACCGTGTATATAACCTACTGCAGCAATAATGACATTTATAAAACCAAAAAAAAAGACATTTTCCCTGCAAACTTTTTTATTTTGTAAACAATGGCTTGGGGAGCCAGTTTGTATGATGAGGCCACAACAAGATTAGAGATTTTTTGGATTCATTCTGGTGTCTCTTTTGCAGACTTTGGAAAGAAGTAACAGGTGTGGAAAAATTGGGCTTTGGGTGTTGGTGGTGCCTTCACAATGTAACCCTATAGAGCAGTGATGGAGAAACTTGGCACCCCAGATGTTTTGGAACTACATTTCCCATGATGCCCAACTACACTGCAGAGTGCATGAGCATCATGGGAGATGTAGTTTCAAAACATCTGGGGTGTCAAGGTTCGCCATCGCTGCTATAGAGCATGACTCAATAAACACCAGTTTCTGTCAGCCCACTCACCCAATTTCCATTGCCCGACGCCCGGGCGTGCAGCTGCGAGTGCAGAGCAGCTGATTCTTCTCTCTTCCCCCTGCTGGTCTTCGCGGAAGCAGGCAGTAGGTCTGATGTCTGGGGGGGGGGGGGCATGCTCCTCTCCTCAGGCACCTGCTGTTCCCTCCTCATGTTCAATGCCTGAGCAGGGTGTGAGAATGAAATGCTTCTCTCTGAGGGAGCTGTGCTGGCTCTTCTGCAGCCCGCTATGTCCAAGCCGCAAGTTGACCTTGCTCTGCCTGAAGCTCACTATACCGTGCAGGAGGGGTCAGCTGGGGTGAGGAACTGGCAGCCTGTGTAGCCTCCACCTGATGTAGTGGGAGGACTGGCAGTACTACCACGTGCTGGAGGTGTGGATGGAGCAGGGGAGCTGCCTGGGCTCCTCTGTGCCCCGAGGAGCTGGTATACTCTCCTCTTCTCACATGGGAACACAGACGATCTGGGGCAGATGTGCTCCTTTGACATCGGCCTGGGCTCCCAAATCAAGCGCAACAGAGGAGGATCAGATCCAGGGGGTATACAGGTGGGACTCGGGGCTGGGTTGTATATGGAGGGGAAGGACAGGACCAGTGAGTATACAGAGAAGGAGAAGGGGGAAAGGGTGCATATGGGGGGCCACCAGACTGAGGATATACACAGAGGAGGAGGTAGGGGGGAGTGCATGTAGAAAGGGGGTGAACCAGACCCAGGTGTGTATACAGAGAAGGAGGGAGAGATATATATAGGGGGGAACCAGGCTTCGACAAATCCCAGGTCGCCATGGCAACCAGAAACTGCATCCCAGCACCTGTCCACTCACTGCCAGCACCAGGCACAAACAAACTCCCACTGGATATGCACCTCTGGGTGCCGGGCAGCTGACCCAGCTCCAACATCTAAAAACATAAGAAAAACTCCAGCTATGCTACTTACATGCAGCAGAGCCAAAGTTTCTCTCTTCTTCTCCACACACTGGCATCCCCTCTGCCCCCACCTTCAGCAGACCCACTGCCGCCATGCAGAAAGGCTCCCCCATGCACCCCTCTCCCTCGGCACCAGCCAATCTGTGCGCACCATGGACAATCCTCCTCCTCCACCTAGCACCTGGTGCTGGAGGCGAGCAGAGTCCAGCCACACAGCATGCCACACAACACACACCAAAAACCCCAGCCCCAACAACCTCAAGTGTCAAATCCTCACATCCCAAGAGCCCCAAAGGGACATGCACCCCCTGAAACCACTTAGTAAGAAAGCCCTCCAACCAAGCAGCATGCCCAGCTCCAGTGCCCTCTTGTGCAAATTCAAGATCTGCCATGTCCGTCGTGGAAAATAAGCCCTGTTAGTCAAAAAACAAAAAAAAAAACAAATGGCTCCTAACTATACTAGCTGGCTATAGAGGTACCCTTGAAAGCAAGAATTGGCCTTGCTCTCAAAATTTGAAACGATATGCCCCGGCCAAACAGTGGCGGTAAAATTGGTCTTTGGGTGTTGGTGGTGCTGTCACACCGTAACCCTATAGAGGTCCTCTTGATGAAAGCAAGAATTGGCCTTGCTGTCAAAAATGTAAATGATGTGCACCTGTGAAACAGATGGAGGAAAATGGGTCTTTGGATGTCGGTGGTGCCTTTATACCGTAACTCTATTTAGGTACTTTTGATGAAAGCAAGAATTGGCCTTTCTGTCAAAAACTGAAATGATATGCAGCTGTCAAACAGGTGCGGAAAAATTGGTCTGTGGGTGTCGGAGGTGCCTTCAAACTATAACCCTATAAAAGGTACTCTTGAGGAAAGCAAGCAATGGCCTTGCTGTCAAAAAATTGAAATGATATGCAGCTGTCTGAGGACGTCACAGGAAGTGACGAAAGGCGCTAGATTGGAACGCATGGCGTCATTAGGTCACGAAAGGTGGAACACAAGCCGGAAGCAGTGCTTGCCACTCTGCAGAGAGGACGCGCAACCCACACCGCTGACCACCATTGTTTCGGTTGTACATTTTACTGCTTTTAAAACCCATATTGTGGGTAATAAACGGAATTTTAATTTACTACACTATCTGGAGCTTCTTTCTCCTTCCCCCATACCCAACTAGCTGCACACCTCGGAGCATAAAGGAGCCTGTTACCAGCCCTTAGGATCCTAAAGGGGAACCCATCTCAGCCCAGGGGGCAATTAAGCACGAGTGGTTCTAATGCCATAAGGCATATATAGGACCCACAGGATCTAGTAAGTGATTTACTCTACCCACACACACGGTGAAAGGAATCAATGTCATAGAATATATGGACATTCACGTTTGAGCACTTGCACCTTTTGAATCCGTTGGAAAATTCACAGTCACTAAGGACTTTGTTGATCATTTTTGAGCACTACAGTCAATCTTTTTTTTGGACTTTATATGTGATCATTCAATTTCACTTTACTTTATTTATTGAATATTGATTTATTATTTATTTATGAAGTCAATGATACATATTGTGGCAGGTATTTATTTATTAGATCACTGAATGTTTTTGCAAACGTCATAAGGTTGTTCACTAAGCACTTTTGATTCACCATATTATCATAACCATATATTTAATTTTTATACTTACTTTTTACTGACAGTTTTCATGCTTGTCACATATCACCTGTTTTAGTAAACTCCACTGGTATACAAAATTAGGGTTTTAACCAGCAAGCGCTGTAGCTGGCCTTTTTATTAGGACCATATCTTTTAACAGAAATGATGCCTTGTTGTTAGTGTCAGTGGGAGGAAGAGTGTCATAAGGGCCAGATAAAGGCAAGCAAAGGGTCACAGTTTGGAGACCACTGGTCCAGAGTATAGATCTAGATTTGTCCCAAGTATCTTTAAATTTGCTTACTGATGACTGACTTACTAGGTCTGCTGGAAGTCTATTCCAAACATCAACTACTCTTTTGTTAAAATAATACTTTCTAAGCTTAGTTTGAACTTTCACCTGCTGGTTTGAAGTCATAAGAAAGGATTTATGTGGTTCCGCGCTTAGGATAGGGGGTATATATGTAAAAATTGACACCGCACCTGGCTGCTGCCCACTTCAAAAAATGCAACCCTAAAAGGGGAGCATTTAAATAGATAGAAAAAAGGGGAGGAAGTGATTGGCGCTGCCTGGTGGGGTGTTTTGGGAATATAATATATGGTTCAACACTTCTAGTAGGGTATTTTTATGGGGGTCTCTACAATAAAATTTATATTAAGACCTGTGTAAAATATGCTAAAAGTATTTTTTGTATCAAATGACAAACCTGTGTAAAATCAGATCAGGACTATGTGCAAATCCTAGACATAAAGTAAAACCTCTTAAAATTATATCAGCAATTATATACCATATGTGCAAATGTGCAAAAAGGTGCAAATGTGAATACCAGAAGTGAAGTGATAAGTAATAAATGATTCAATGATAAATATTAATTAAATAATGTCCAATAATAAATTAGCAACCATAAAATGACAATCGGTAAGTATAATCATAAAGGTACCAATAAATATAAGTGCGAAAATTAATAATAATATATATATATATATATATATATAGCTGCCAATGAATAAATAAGTGCAAAGGTGCAAAGGTGAAAAAATTCCTTCTAATATATAACTGTGCAAAAAATGGCAGTATGGAAAGTAAAAAGTAAAAAATATATATAATAAAACGGTGTCCGTATAAATTATCAAGCGAATAGGTCCAAACACATGTGCAGTCTCGGTGATTTTAAATCCAGAAAGAGTCCTAAATAAGTGTAGTCCGTATATGGTGGTTAAAAGTGCTCTTTTCTCTATGCCCAAAGTTTGGTGGGTGGGCAGAAGGAAAAAGTGTTCCCTTGAGCCTGGGGTCCTGCGCTTACCAGATTCCCTTACCCCTGCAGGGGTAAACAGCGGGTCGATTATTAGGGGATCGCTCCCACACACTGGCAATCAGGATATCCCCCGACCTCGATTCCTCTCCTTAGTGGTGTACAGATGTCAGCTCAGTAAATGTATTAGAAATCCAATACAGTAACCGGGTATGTAGGAGAAAAGGGAAGGAGCCTCCAATAGTGTAAAATTGTTTTTACAAAAGGGCTTTATTAAATAAAAGTCATGTACTCACATAATATAAAAACTAAATGTATGCCCGTCTGGCATAGGAGCCGCAACCTCCTCTTTTGCGGTGCACGCCCAAAGATAGCGTGCGTACCAACCGCCGGATGTGCGTTCCAAGCCTCAGGTTCGGTAGACGGAAATGACGTGGTCACGCTCTCGACCAGTTTCGTCTCACTGACGTCATCTGGAGAAGCGTCGACCACGTCGCCTCCGTCTCCTTAAGAATCGCGTGGTTACCAGGCAACCCGGTCCGGAATTGTTGTATTAATTGATGTGGCCAATCCGGCCGTAGTGTGTCAGCTGTTGCTAGGCAGAGAAAAGTCTTTAAAACCTATTCTAAAAAGTGTACGTAGCCAGTCGGAAAATTAGGGGAATTGAATTGTCAGAAGTTACTGGGCAGAAGTGATGTATTGTTTAAAATGTAGAAAGACGTTAAAGGGCTAAATAACATAATTATGTATGTGCATTTCGATCAATATATTATATGTAGGCGAAAATGGTATCCGAATGAAAGAGGAATTATATATAATTAACCAGTGTAGTTCGTGAATAGTATTCTATATTTTATAACGGGTCATATAAAAATGTATTCAATGTGGGCAAAGGAACTATAATTAGGGGTATTTTGCACGGACAATATAAATGAAGGATATTATTGTTCGCAAGAACTAAAAGGTGAATTGAGCCACAATATTAATTAATTTCCATAAAAATAAATAGCTTGTAAAAAATAAAATATAATATAATAATAATTTAATGGAGTTCGTTCTTATGTGCAAATGAAGTCCTAAAAATAACGGGAATTAAATTATTAAATGAGATTAGTGTGTATATAAGAGGCAAGTATATATAAATAAGAGGCAAGTATATAAATAATGGGGTGCTCTGGAGGGTGAGAGAAAAATTAAAATATATATATATATATATATATATATATGTTTGGACATAGGGGACAATATCTGTAAAGTGGTAAAAAACTATCGAGAGCAATTCAAAAAATTAAATGAATAAAATTAAATAGAAATATTCTTAAAATTAGTGGTGGTACTAAATAAATATATTATATATACCCGGTGGTCTGGTAGGCACTCAACACTTAATTAATAAATTCATAGTATTGCCTATAATACACTTAGTGAAGCAATATGAAAATCTTACATAATGTCTTAATCAGATATGTAACATACACAATCATATGAATAAATAAAGACTTTCTTAAAACAATCAGATATTTGTCAGTATAACTGTAGAAAATCACATAGTCAATTTGCTATGCATAATAAACCGCCCTGGTGTTGAGTTATGTATAGGCCTGCCTGAAATTATAATTAAATACTCTACTCATGTGTGCCAATAGGTTGATATATTAATGTATAACTCCTATTACTGTTCTAATTCATTACGGGTGGTGTAGAATTTGGAAATGAGGTGTCTTGCTATATAGAATTAAAGCAAGTTGATAATAATTTACACAAAGAATTACAGTAAAATCATAAATATAATATATGTATAAAATCGAAAATTTAAAAATATAAAATATATGTAAAGAAAAGGGGCTCTCGTATTCCGATAAATGTCCTGGGGCCTGTGCTATATATTAATTAAGGGATGTATATTGGTCACCCTAGTCCGAATATTATGCAATCTGAGTATGTTTTTAATAATTGGAGATGAAGCAATTAAGATCTATGACAAGGTTCAATCCACCAGGCTGGAGTGATTCCAATTGGAATATACACTTTGTTTCGTTTTTCGAGATCTTCCTAGTTTTGTTCTCTCCTCTCCAGTGGGCTTTTATGGTATCGATACCATAGAATAATAAGCCTTTAGGATTTTTGTTGTGCATTTCGGGGAAATGTCTTGATAGACCATGCTTGGGGAAGCCTTTTTTAATGTTTTTTATATGCTCTCTTATTCGCACATACAATGGCCTTGTGGTTCTCCCCACGTATTGTTTATGACATGGACACTCTATGACATATGTCACATGTGTACTAGAGCAGGTTTGGAAAACCATCAAAAAACTGGAGGAGAATAAACAAGTGGTCATCCGCCCCGCAGACAAAGGGGGAGGCCTAGTGATTCTTAATAAAGAGGATTACGAAGAGGAGATGAACAATCTGATAACTACGCCAAACACTTACCAGAAACTGAGAACAAATCCCAGGAGAGAATATAGGGAGAAATTGAAAGGGTACATAAAGAAAGGCAAAGAACTAGGCATCCTCAATAATATATAGCACAGGCCCCAGGACATTTATCGGAATACGAGAGCCCCTTTTCTTTACATATATTTTATATTTTTAAATTTTCGATTTTATACATATATTATATTTATGATTTTACTGTAATTCTTTGTGTAAATTATTATCAACTTGCTTTAATTCTATATAGCAAGACACCTCATTTCCAAATTCTACACCACCCGTAATGAATTAGAACAGTAATAGGAGTTATACATTAATATATCAACCTATTGGCACACACGAGTAGAGTATTTAATTATAATTTCAGGCAGGCCTATACATAACTCAACACCAGGGCGGTTTATTATGCATAGCAAATTGACTATGTGATTTTCTACAGTTATACTGACAAATATCTGATTGTTTTAAGAAAGTCTTTATTTATTCATATGATTGTGTATGTTACATATCTGATTAAGACATTATGTAAGATTTTCATATTGCTTCACTAAGTGTATTATAGGCAATACTATGAATTTATTAATTAAGTGTTGAGTGCCTACCAGACCACCGGGTATATATAATATATTTATTTAGTACCACCACTAATTTTAAGAATATTTCTATTTAATTTTATTCATTTAATTTTTTGAATTGCTCTCGGTAGTTTTTTACCACTTTACAGATATTGTCCCCTATGTCCAAACATATATATATATATATATTTTAATTTTTCTCTCACCCTCCAGAGCACCCCATTATTTATATACTTGCCTCTTATTTATATATACTTGCCTCTTATTGCACATATACATATGTATCAACAGTAATAAGCTCTTTATTTCCCTACATGTTTAGTACACTATTGCACATAAGTAAGTATTATATATATGTCCCCTATGAAATTTCCACAGTTACCCTTATATACACACTAATCTCATTTAATAATTTAATTCCCGTTATTTTTAGGACTTCATTTGCACATAAGAACGAACTCCATTAAATTATTATTATATTATATTTTATTTTTTACAAGCTATTTATTTTTATGGAAATTAATTAATATTGTGGCTCAATTCACCTTTTAGTTCTTGCGAACAATAATATCCTTCCTTTATATTGTCCGTGCAAAATACCCCTAATTATAGTTCCTTTGCCCACATTGAATACATTTTTATATGACCCGTTATAAAATATAGAATACTATTCACGAACTACACTGGTTAATTATATATAATTCCTCTTTCATTCGGATACCATTTTCGCCTACATATAATATATTGATCGAAATGCACATACATAATTATGTTACTTAGCCCTTTAATGTCTTTCTACATTTTAAACAATACATCACTTCTGCCCAGTAACTTCTGACAATTCAATTCCCCTAATTTTCCGACTGGCTACTTACACTTTTTAGAATAGGTTTTAAAGACACTTTCTCTGCCTAGCAACAGCTGACACACTACGGCCGGATTGGCCACATCAATTAATACAACAATTCCGGACCGGGTTGCCTGGTAACCACGCGATACTTAAGGAGACGGAGGCGACGTGGTCGACGCTTCTCCAGATGACGTCAGTGAGACGAAACCGGTCGAGAGCGTGACCACGTCATTTCCGTCTACCGAACCCGAGGCTTGGAACGCACATCCGGCGGTTGGTACGCACGCTATCTTTGGGCGTGCACCGCGAAAGAGGAGGTTGCGGCTCCTATGCCAGACGGGCATACATTTGGTTTTTATATTATGTGAGTACATGTCTTTTATTTAATAACGCCCTTTTGTAAAAACAATTTTACACTATTGGAGGCTCCTTTCCTTTTCTCCTACATACCCGGTTACTGTATTGGATTTCTAATACATTTACTGAGCTGACATCTGTACACCACTAAGGAGAGGAATCGAGGTCGGGGGATATCCTGATTGCCAGTGTGTGGGAGCGATCCCCTAATAATCGACCCGCTGTTTACCCCTGCAGGGGTAAGGGAATCTGGTAAGCGCAGGACCCCAAGCTCAGGGGAACACTTTTTCCTTCTGCCCACCCACCAAACTTTGGGCATAGAGAAAAGAGCACTTTTAACCACCATATACGGACTACACTTATTTAGGACTCTTTCTGGATTTAAAATCACCGAGACTGCACATGTGTTTGGACCTATTCGCTTGATAATTTATACGGACAACGTTTTATTATATATATTTTTTACTTTTTACTTTCCATACTGCCATTTTTTGCACAGTTATATATTAGAAGGAATTTTTGCACCTTTGCACTTATTTATTCATTGGCAGCTATATATATATATATATATTATTAATTTTCGCACTTATATTTATTGGTACCTTTATGATTATACTTACCGATTGTCATTTTATGGTTGCTAATTTATTATTGGACATTATTTAATTAATATTTATCATTGAATCATTTATTACTTATCACTTCACTTCTGGTATTCACCTTTGCACCTTTTTGCACATTTGCACATATGGTATATAATTGCTGATATAATTTTAAGAGGTTTTACTTTGTCTAGGATTTGCACATAGACCTGCTCTGATTTTACACAGGTTTGTCATTTGATACAAAAAATACTTTTAGCATATTTTACACAGGTCTTAATATAAATTTTATTGTAGAGACCCCCATAAAAATACCCTACTAGAAGTGTTGAACCATAAATTATATTCCCAAAACACCCCACCAGGCAGCGCCAATCACTTCCTCCCCTGGTTTGAAGTCATGTCCCCGTGTTCTTGATCTTCGCTTTATGCTAAAACACTGCCCTCCTAAACCTTTTTCACACCCTTCAAGTAGTCAGAGGTTTCAATCATGCCCCCCTTTCCTTAAAGCGGAGTTCCTGTCATTTTTGTGTTATTAAAAGTCAGCAGCTACAAAAAGTGGAGCTGCTAACTTTTAATAAACACACACTCACCTGTCCCACAGTCCAGCGATATGGCCGCCCAAACCCTTGGTTCTCTCCCCGGCACCAGGCTGTGACAGCTTACAGGTACACAGCCGGGTGCACTCTGCCCATGCGTGAGTTGTGCTGCACCTCCTCAATGGTCGGGCAAGCTTCTAGGACCTGTGACATGTACCAGAAGATTGCAGGGAGGGGGAAGAGGAAAACTTTTGCTCCAATCACCTAGGCAGTCCGAGCAGAAGTGGCAGAGGGTACCTATCAAAAACAGCTGGGATGGAGGGGAGATGTGCTTAAAGTAGAACTCCCTCTTTTGGATGGAGCTCTGTTTTAACCAGTTCGGCTCCAGAGCAATTTTTTTAAAATTTTCTCATACATGTAAAAAGTCTTAATTTTGGGCAATAAAATTACATGGAACAAAATTTTAAACGCAACACTTTTGCTTTTGCCCCCATTTTTCATGAGCTGAACTCAAAGATCTAAGACTTTTTATATGTACACAAAAGGCCTATTTCTCTCAAATATCGTTCACAAATCTGTCTAAATCTTTGTTAGTGAGAACTTCTCCTTTGCTGAGATAATCCATCCACCTCACAGGTGTGGCATATCAAGATGCTGATTAGACAGCATGATTGCACAGGTGTGCCTTAGGCTGGCCCCAATAAAAGGCCACTCTAAGGCTCAGTTCACATTTGTGCGATGCGGGAATGCTGCGAATATGCAGCGTGTTCCCGCATAGCATCCGCACATCTGGCAGTTCACACGGCCATATGCGATACGCAGGGGGTGTCAATTAAAAGTTAACGACACCCCCAGTTTAATTGCATATAACAGTGCGATCTGCAAGTACGCACAGAATCAGATCGCACAAGTGTGAACCACTGTGCGATCCGATTTTGATGCGGCTCAAAAAATGCCCCCTGTGCGTCTTTGGTGCGGATGCAGTGCGAATTCAGCCATACAAAGTGTATGGCTGAAATTCGCACCGCACATGAGATGGCATGTAATGAAGGAGCAGTGTGCTCCGAATTACATGCGATCTCCGCAGCCGCACAAGTGTGAAGCGGCACTAAGGGCTCTTTCACACGGAGCGGACCATATAGCAATCCGCTCCGGCACCTCTTTTTTTTTTTTTTCATGGACACGGATGACACTTGTGTCATCCGCTCCGTATGTCCGCATATCATCCCATCCATTTGCGGATGATATACGGACATAATGTATGTCTATGGGCATTGCGGATGTTAACGGATGACACCACTGACATCCAATTTTGCATCCGTTCCGTTTTTTAAACGGAACAAAAATAGGGTTCTATTCCGTTCCAAAAAACGGAACAGAACTGAAAGGACGAAAATCGGATTTCAGCGGATGGTCATCCGATGACATTCGCAATCCCATAGACATTCATTATGTCCGTATATCACCCGCAAATGGATGGGGTGAATTACGGACATAAGGAACGTCCCTAAAATGTGCATTTTATCACACAACACAGTGCCACAAGTTTTGAGTGAGCGTGCAATTGGCATGCTGACTGCAGGAATGTCCACCAGAGCTGTTTCCCATGAACTGAATGTTCATTTCTCTACCATAAGCCGTCTCCAAATGCGTTTCAGAGAATTTAGCAGTACATCCAACCGGCCTCACAACCCGCAGACCATGTGTAACCACACCAGCCCAGGACCTCCACATCCAGGATCTTCACTTCCAAGATCGTCTGAGTCTTGCCACCCGGACAGCTGCTTCAACAATCACTTTGAATAATCAAAGAATTTCTACGCAAACTGTCAGAAACCGTCTCAGGGAAGCTCATCTGTGTGTTTGTCGTCCTCATCGTGGTCTCGACCTGACTGCAGGTTGTCGTAACCGATTTGAGTGGGCAAATGCTCACATTTGATGGCGTCTGGCACTTTGGAGAGGTTTTCTCTTCACAGATGAATCCCGGTTTTCACTGTACAGGGCAGATGGCAGGCAGCGCATATGGCATTGTGTGGGTGAGCGGTTTGCTGATGTCAACATTGTGGACCGAGTGGCCCATAGTAGCGGTGGGGTTATGGTATGGGCAGGCGGTTTTTATAGACAACAAACACAGATGCATTTTATTGATGGCATTTTGAAGGAGTGGACCAACATTCCACAGGCCACAATAAACAACATGATCAACTCTATGTGAAGGAGATGTGTTGAGGCATATGGTGGACCGCCCCCCCCCCTTCCCCCCCCCCCCCCAATACAGTAAAACTGCACATTTTAGAGTGGCCTTTTATTGTGGCCAGCCTAAGGCACACCTGTCCAATAATCATGCTGTCTAATCAGCATCTTGATATGCCACACCTGTGACGTGGATGGATTATCTCGCCAAAGGAGAAGTGCTCACTAACACAGATTTGGACAGATTTGTGAACAATATTTGGGAGAAACAGGCTTTTTGTGTACATAGAAAAAGTCTTAAATCTTTGAGTGCAGCTCATGCAAAATGGGGGCAAAAACAAAAAAGTGTTACGTTTATAATTTTGCTCAGTGTAAATAAACCCCAGAACATTATTTGATTTCTGAAAGCAGAGGCCATGTAGAATATAAAGGTGATAGTTGAAAATTTTTATGTCACATGATATTTGCACAACTGTTTATTAGATGCAAATTTTCAGGAAAAAATATAATAAAATCAATTTTTGTTCAAAAACACAATGGCGAATACAGATTTTTGGTAAAAATATAAAAGAGGAGGCTGCATCGAGTAAATAGCAAACATTCCATGTCTTAAAATTGTGTGCGCCCACAATATCGCCATAAGCTATGGTGCCTAAAAATTTCCATAGGTGACGCTTTAAAAGCCATTACAGTTCATTAGATTAGAGTTACATAGGAGCTCTTGTGCTAGAATGTGGGGAAAAGGGGGATAGCAGTTTCAAGGCTCCCCTTTTCCTCATGGTACCACCGCAGCTATAAGGGGTTTCAAGTCTCCCCCTCAGGTGAGGGCGTGGTCACGGGGGAGCCTGATAGGTGAGGTAGGGGGAAAATTCTAGAAATTGCTAGAAGCCCCTCGGGGGGTTTATAAATATAGGGTCCTGATTGGAATTTGCGCCAGACGTTGTCGGATGAAGACAAGCGGCGGAGCTCAGGCAAGAAAGCTTCCTGTCAGACCCAGCACCACACACTGCGGCAAGCATGAAAACACTGCTTCGTCATCTCATTGAAATTGCTGAGGTTGAAGGCGGAGAAGTCTGGCTGCGGAAGTGTTTGAACTTACCTGCGGGTAAAGAGGACGCAAGTGAAGGCGGCGGGGGACACGGTGCGGAGCTTTATCCTGCGGAAGAGGCTAGAAGAAGTGCAGGCAGCGAAACGGAGTCCATAGTGGATGAAGAGGAGCCGGAGGTGACGGAGCGGCATGGAGGAGTGGCAAGGGGAAGAGCCGCGGAAGACGCAAGGCCGGACAGGAGAAGGAGAATGCAGAGGAAGCCTTACAGCCCACCGGCCCCACCTAGAAGAGCGGGTGAGAGAGGTACTGCAGCGGCTGCAGGGAGAAAAGAGGAAGGAGCAGTGAGAGAAAGGCAGGGGCGGAGCAAAGAGCAGGCAAGTCCCGCCAGGAGGCGGGGACTCAAGGAACCCCCTCTGTCCATCAACTGCAGCACCCTCAGCAAGAGGTCATGAGTTCCATCCCAGGCTATGTCAGGAACAGAGCAAAAAGAGAAGAAATAGCTGAGGTATCAAATGCAATGAAAGTTTAAACGCTGGTGAGTGTGGGCAGTTAAGTGTGCTGTCCTCTCTATCCTCAACACTTTTGCATCTGGTCAATAGCTTGTCTGCAGCTCCCACAAAAAATGTTAGTAGGCAATGCAGTAAAGATTTGGCGTCAGTATGGGTGGGTAATGCTGGGACAGAGCAATTTAAAAGAGAAGTAGGATTAGTAGGGGACTCACCGGCATTAATGAATAGTAATAAAGAGGTAGAAAGTAAAGATACGACATCAGACATAGGTAAGGAATTTATGCCTTGTATACTTTCGCCGCTAGGTTTTCATGTTGGTGCCAATACAAAAGAGAGGATCTGGTGGATGGAGTATATTGAAATTCTTTCTTTACTTCCCAACCAAAAAGAGTATTACTATAAATATGAAAAAGAAAAAAGTGATGAGGATAAAAAAAGACCAGTCGCAAGGTCATTCAATAATTGGCTTCAAGCCTTTGTTATTTTCTCAAGTATTATGTGTGAGAGGTTTCCCAAAAATAGCACAGGCTTATTTCAACATATAGACATAATATTGGAAGCTTACAAAAATTTTGGTGGGTTGTGGTGGTATTTCTATGATGAAGCTTTTAGGCAAAAGATGGCTGTAAATTCTAGTATTAGATGGGGAAGTAAGGATATGGGCCTTTGGTTGAACCTATTTGTTCCTCACAAACCCCCTACTCCTCGCTTGAATAGCTCTGTACCTAATAGTCAAAATAGCACTTACAGGAAAGGTGTTTGCTTTTCATTTAATGACGTACAATGCAAGTGGCCTAATTCATGTCGGTTTCGTCATGAATGTGCTTTTTGTTCGGGGCCTCATCCGGTAAGTAAGTGTTTTAAAAAGTCAATGCCGCAGGTAAATTAGGATAATTTTCTTAAAAGCCAACACACCAGTGAGGGTGGAAAGCATGGAGCTGTGGCTACGGCGGTACCCAGACCAAGTGACAGCACAGTTAATTAGGCAAGGTTTTGTAGGTTTTAAACTGCCAGTTTTTGAAGGCACAGGTTGTAAGTTTGTAGATAATTTAAAATCCGTGGAGGATCTTTCTGAAGTGGTTAGAGACAAATTGTTTAAAGAATTACAAGAGGGTAGGATAGAAGGTCTGTTTGATATTCCTCCATTTTTAAATTTCCGTCTGTCCCCCTTGGGTATTATTCCCAAAAAGGACCAGGGCAGCTTTAGGCTTATACATCACTTATCTTACCCACATAAGAGTTCACTGAATGATCAATTTAGTGAGGATTTATGTTCGGTTTCATATGCTTCTTTTGAGGAAGCAATTACAAAATTACAGAAAATAGGTCGGGCTGCGTTAAGGGCTAAGGCTGTTGTAAAGTCAGCTTTTAGACTGCTTCCTATTAACCTGGTAAGTTTCAACTCACTGGGCTTTCAATTTGATGGGAAGTACTTTTTTGACAAGTGTCTTCCGATGGGATGTTCTATTTCCTGCTTTTATTTTGAAAGTTTTTCATCTTTCCTTGAATGGGTGGTTGCAAAGGAGGCAAAGTCGAATAATTTATTGCACTGCCTAGATGATTACTTATTTTTAGGTAATCCTGGTTCAAAGGACTGTGAAAATTTACTACTCACATTCTTTGAGGTGTGCAGGGAGTTCGGCATCCTATTGGCGCAGGATAAGACAGTCTTCCCATCCAATTGTATTGAATTTTTGGGAATAACTATAGATTCCATAGCTACAGAGTTTACATTACCGCAAGAAAGAGTTAAAAATATTTGTTGTCTCATTTTTAGAGTGGCGCGCCTTAAAAAAGTATCTTTCAAAATGATGCAACAATTATTAGGATCTTTGGCCTTCGCTACAAGGGTTCTTCCGATGGGACGTATTTTTTCTTGTAGGATGCATTTGGCGATAGCAGGCTTTAAAAACCCTTACACTCATGTCAGGGTTACATTAGATATAAAGAGGATCTGCTGGCATGGTATAAATTGCTTGATGAATTTAATGGCAGATCAGCTTGGCAGGAAGATTTTGTTACAGATAGAAATTTTAAGTTATATTCGGACGCTGCAGGATCATTGGGTAATTGTAATTTGGAAAACCCACTGGTGCGCAGCAGGATGGCCTGATAAATGGAGGACTATTGGTCTGGTCAGGAATATAGTGTTATTGGAATTATTTCTTATAGTTGTTGCCATTGAAATTTGGGGATCCCAGTTCAGGAATAAGAGAATTTTATGTTCCACTGATAATAAAGGTGTGTTATACGCTTTAAATTGCTTGCCATCAAAATGTAGGCAAGTGATTCGCTTGCTTAGGTATTTGGTTTATAAGTGTCTGTGCCTCAATTTGTGGATTAACCACTTGCCGACCGCTCACACGGAGCGTACTGCGGCAAAGTGGTTCGTTATTGTCCAGCGACATAGGTCTACGTGGCTGGACTCCTCCCCTTGTGGGCAGAATGCGTGTGCCACCGGAGGCTTGCTCCTGCTGTATTCAGACACAGCGGGAGTCGGGCCAGGGGAGGAGAGGTGGTGATCACCCCTGCTCTTCCCTGATTGTCAGGGATCGAGTGAGGAGGTCCGTCTGCTTGTGTAAACAAAGCTGGCGGATCTCCTATGTGACAGGCAGGGACAGATTACAGGATTCAGCATAGCTGAACCTGCGATCTGTGCCTGTGTCACACAGTCCCCTCCCCCCACACATGTCAGTAAGCACCAGGCATACATTAACCCCTTGATCACCAATAAAAGTTAACCCCTTCCCTGCCAGTGTCATTTTTACAGTAACAGTGCATATGTATAGCACTGATTACTGTAGTAATGTCACTGGTACCCCCAAAAGTGTCAAAAATGTCAGTTAGGGGTCCGATCTGTCCGCCGCAATGTCGCAGTCCTGCAAAAAAAAAAAAAACGCAGATCGCTGCCATTACTGGTTAAAAAAAAGAAAAATTACATAAATTTCCCGTAGTTAGTAGCTGCGATAACTTTTGCGCAAACCAATCAAAATACGCTTATTGCGATTTTTTTTTTACCAAACATATGTAGCAGAAAACAAATTGGCCTAAAATGTTAAAAATTTTGATTTTTACATTTTTTTTCGGGGAATTTCATATAAAAAAATGTGAAAAATATTGTTATTTTTTTCAAAATTGTCGCTTTTTTTGGTTTATAGCGCAAAAAGTAAAAATCGCACAGGTGATCAAATACCACCAAAAGAAAGCTCTATTTGTGGGGGAAAATGGACATAAATGTAATTTGGGTACAGCATCGCACGACCGCGCAATTGTCCGTTAAAGTAACGCAGTGCCGAATCGCAAAATATGGCCTGGTCAGGAATGGGGTAAAATCTTCCGGTCTTAAAGCGGTTAAAAATATGCTCATTGAGAATTTTTTTGTCAAAGACATGTAGCTAAATACATTTTGGCTTAAATATATGACAAAAATTGAATATATTGGATATTTTTAAACTGTCAAAGTAGAAAAATATTGTTATTTTTTCAAAATTGTCGCTTTTTTTAAATTAATATCGCAAAAAATGAAAAGCGCAGAGGTGATCAAATACAACCAAAAGAAAGCTCTGTCTGTGGGAAAAAAAGGACGTAAATTTCGTTTGGGTAGGGCATTGCATGACCGCGTAGTTGTCAGTTAAAGTCGCACAGTGCCGAATCGCAAAAAGTGGCCTGGACGTAAAGCAGGAAAATCCTCCGGTGGTAAAGTGGTTAAGGCTGAAAATATAAAAGGTAAGAGTAATGTAATAGCAGATGCTCTATCTAGATTTCAAATGGATCATTTTTTTCAGCTGTTTCCAGAAGCAGACGTAATGGGATCTTAATGCCCCCAAGCAACTATGGGAAATAGTATGATTGTGGATAATATTATAAAATCGCTGGCACCTGCGACATGGTCAGGCTACAGGGCATCATGGTTACTATGGCTGTCCTTTTTGAACATGAATAATTTGGGTGTTTTTGAATGTTCCGAGAATTTAGGGTTGTTGTTTCTGAACTCCTTAATGGAAAAACGTTACACCTGGTCACACGTTAATAAGGTCTTATCGGGGGGTCTCCTTTTTCTTAAAATTGCACTCATTCCCATCTTTGTTAAAATTTTTCTCAATAAGGCAGGCACTAAAAGGATATAAGCAAGTTAAATTCTCGCTGGATAAGAGACGTCCTATTACAATGCAAATCTTAAGTGAGCTATATAATAGTTTAAAAGAAGTTTGTTATTCAGTTTATGAAACAGAAATGTTTAGGGCAGCATTTTCAGTTTGTTTTTTCGCCACTTTAAGAGTTTTGGAATTAGCCCCAAAAAGGGGCGATATCTGTGCCACGAATAAGAATGTTAATTTATTTTTGAGACAATATAAAACAGACCAGTTGGGGAAAGGCTGTTGGATCACGCTAGCAGCATGCTCCAATAGCCTAGTATGTCCGGTGAGATTATTAAATATATATCTGGTGCACAGACCGCCAAATGAAGTTTTTTTTATTTGTGCATCGAGATGGTTTATCTATGACAATATACCCAATTTCAAGCGGTGTTAAAGAAGGTATTAAAGTATAATAGGTTAAGTGATGTAGGTATATCATCCCACTCTTTCAGGATAGGGGCGGCCACGGAAGCAGCGAGATTAGGGCTAAACTGTAAAAAAGATAAAGCAAATAGGTAGATGGAAATCAGATGCGTTTAAGTTATATGTGAGACCTAACACTGTCTTCTGACCCATTTAGGTGTCCATCGGATAGTTTGGATAATCGGCCATTCATATATATTCTGGGCGCAAAGAAGAGCAACGACCAGAAATTATATGGAATCTCTTGGTTTGAATAATAAACTTTTTACAATTTGCTGGCATGGTAAGAGAGGTATGGTTTTGGGGGATCTACTAGCTGAGTTGGGTATTATGGCATCTATTCATCCACAGCCAGATGTACTTATTGTGCATTTGGGTGGGAATGATATTGGGAATCAGAAAACTTTAGATCTGATGTTCCAAATAAAAAACTATGTTAGAACTATCAAAGCGATATACCCCGGCTCGGTTGTGGTATTCTCCAAAATCATACCTAGGTTAAGATGGTCAGGTCCAGCTGCATTTTGTGCATATGAAGAAATTAGGAAAAGAATTAACAGAGTAATGGAAAAATTCGTAGATTTAGGTTACGGTTTTTCTTATCGGCATTTAGAGTTGGAGGGTAATGTTAAAGGGTTATATAGAAGGGATGGAGTTCATTTGTCCGATATCGGTTTGAAAATATTCAATAACAACCTCCAGGCATTCATCAAGAGGGCCGCGGGGTGAGGGTAGACAGGAGTTGTGCTGGGGCACAGCTCCTGTCTGTTTGGGGACAGTGTATTGAATATTGGGATGTGGTAATTCAGCTCGAGCTGTAATAGCTGAGTTGAAAAATGGTATGGAATTTAAAGTTATAAGTGGTATCGTTGTTCGTATGAAGTTGAAGTTTTAATAAAGTATACTTTGAAACCAATTAATAAAGGCCGCGGCCAAAATATTGCCAATAAAAAATGTGTTGTGATATTATTCTGCATGGATGGAGGTTGTTTGTGAATGAATGCTGCGTGTGGTACCATGTGGGCAAAAGGGGGATAGCAGTTTCAAGGCCCCCCTTTTCCTCATGGTACCACCGCAGCTATAAGGGGTTTCAAGTCTCCCCCTCAGGTGAGGGTGTGGTCTCGGGGGAGCCTTGCACCTGATAGGTGAGGTAGGGGGAAAATTCTAGAAACTGCTAGAAGCCCCTCGGGGGGTTTATAAAGAGAGGGTCCAGACTGGAATTTGCCCCAGACGTTGCGGGAAGAAGACAAGCGGCGGAGCTCACCCAACCCTCCCTCCCCTTGTCGCGGCCTAATTAATGTGGTGGGTCACCTTTTCTTTGAAGAGGGGGACAGTGTATTGAATATTGAGATATGGTAATTCAGCTCGAGCTGTAATAGCGGAGTTGAAAAATTGTATGGAATTTAAAGTTATAAGTGGTATTGTTGTTCGTATGAAGTTGAAGTTTTTATAAAGTATACTTTGAAACCAATTAATAAAGGCCGCGGCCAAAATTTTGCCAATAAAAGATTTGTGATATTATTCTGCATATTATTCTGTCTGGAGGTTGTTTGTGAATGAATGCTGTGTGGTACCATGAATGTTCTCACTCTGACGTTCATGGCGATATGTCACAAGTGTGGTGGTGTACATGCGTGCCCGAACCCTGGGCTTACGTTTAAGTAGGTGTGCGGAGCAATGGGGGCACAGCAGTTTTTTTTTTTAATTTCAACATCATTTTTTTTTTTTTTTTACTTTTATTTTGTTTTATTTAAAGTGGAACTTCACTCTCTCAATCAACATGAACTATTTTTAATCCTTATGCTGCAAGCATTAGAAAATAGATAGGAAAGTATGTCATATTTACTTGTATTCAACTTTTTTTTTTTTTTTTTACATTACTTCAGTTTCTTCCTGGTTTCCATGCCAAGGAAAATTATGTCATGGATCGCAGGTGGCTTCAGGAGAGGATCACTGAAGTGGTCATGGTGGTTGGAGTGTTCCTTTAACCACTTACCGACCGCCGCAGTTTTACATCAGTCCTTTGACGCTAAATACCGGGGTTATGGCAGCAGATAGCTGCCATAACTCCAGTATTTTTTAAAAGCAGCGGGCGATCGACTTTCAGATAAGGGTGGTCCTAGTGGCGGATTAGCTGCGGGATTACCCTTACAGTGCGCTGGAAAAGGTGCCCCCCCCTCCCGCCACGTCCTGGCCGTCTTCCCCGCTTACCGGACCCGCTGGCAGCGAGCAAAATGATCCAGTCCTGGATCCTCAGAGACAGAAAGTCAAGTGAGGGCAAGATGGCCCTCACTCGACTCTATGGTCTTGGAGGACCGGAGCAACGTCAAACGTCGTTGCCTAGCAACCGGTTTAAAGGGCCGATTTTTTTTTCTTTTTTTTAGTGTAGTTGTGAGGTCTGAGTCTTTTTGACCCCAGATCTCACAATAAAGAGGACCTGTCATTCCTATTTCTATTACAAGGGATGTTTACATTGTCCCCGTTAGCTCGTGCGCAGAAGCGAACGCATAGGGAAGTCCCGCCCACATATGTAAACGGTGTTCAAACCACACATGTGAGGTATCGCCACGTTTTTAGAGCGAGAGCAATGATTTGAGCTCTAGACCTCCTCTGTAACTCTAAGCTGGTAACCTGTAGAAATGTTTAAATTGTCGCCTATGGGGATTTTTAAGTACCAAAGTTTGTCGCCATTCTGGGAGCGTGTGAAAATTTTAAGCATGACATGTTGGGTATCTATTTACTTGGCGTAACATTATCTTTCACATTATGGAAAAAAATTGGGCTAACTTTACTGTTCTCTTATTTTTTAATTTAAAAAAGTGATTTTTTTCCCAAAAAAATTGCGTTTGGAAGACCGCTGCGCAAATATGGTGTGATAAAAAATATTGCAACAATCTCCATTTTATTCTCTAGGGTCTCTGCTAAAAACAAAAATATATATAATGTTTGGAGGTTCCAAGTTGTTTTCTAGCAAAAAAAAATGGTTTTAGCTTGTAAACACCAAGTGTCAAAAATAGGCCTGGTCTTAAAGTGGTTAACATCTCCCAGAGGAAGTAAACCTCTGTATACTGATTGCATTTCATTTGATTTAAACATATTGGACTAGGTGGGACTTTAGATGAGACCCAAGCTGGTGTTGCCCGGCGTCTCCATCCCTATAACAAAACACAAAATGAGGTTGAAGGATTGTAAGAGGTGCATGAAAGTCAGCCAGCCCCCAGTTTGATGTACTCACCTTCCAGTCTGTCACCAACCAAATAAGACCTGTCTCTTGGTACAAAGAACAGGGGTTTAGTTGACACACATTTGCAAACGCATGTGAAAGCTGCAGAGCCACGTCACGGCACCCTGTTTAAATGTAGGACTGCAGATTTAAACAGGGTGCCGTGACGTGGCTCTGCAGCTTTCACATGCGTTTGCAAATGTGTGTCAACTAAACCCCTGTTCTTTGTACCAAGAGACAGGTCTTATTTGGTTGGTGACAGACTGGAAGGTGAGTACATCAAACTGGGGGCTGGCTGACTTTCATGCACCTCTTACAATCCTTCAACCTCATTTTGTGCATTTCATTTGATAATCCTCTAGTTGTGTTAAATTGGTGGGGGGTGGGGCGCGGAGTGCCACCTCCCTGAAATATGTTTTTGCAGGTTGGGATGTCTGTTGTCCCCATGCGGCCCCCACCCGCGGGTGTGCGGACTAAGATGCAGCACCAGCCGGTAATTGGGGCCAAGGCTTTGCGGCCTGCTGTAGGGAGATGCTTACATCAGGGAACTGGCGCCCTCTTGTGGTAGCCAGGCCTACAACAAGAAGTCACTGGCGGCGCTGAGGGTTTCCCCTGTCTATTCTCACTGCTCGCAAAAGAGGTTAAAAAAGCTGAGGGCTTGATCTGGCACCCTGTTCTTACCGGTGAGTGGACAGGGAGTGTGGGGCAGCTGGTCGGAACAGCCTCAGTTCCATTTACAACCCCACAAAGATGGAAACAGTTTTTTTTCTTATATTTATTTTATCTTTTTTCCATTAAAATTCATTATTTATTAATTATTACTCTCTCCCTGTCATGCCACACAGCTGAAGGCCCCTTTCACACGTGGTGTCTGATCAGGTCCGCTTGTCAGTTTTTCAGGCAGACCTAATCGGACCCTCCAGTTTCCTCTATGGAGTGGCGGATGTCCGCTGACAACCACCACCATCCGATTCTGTTGGCCAAAAACAGACGGATGGTAGTCCTACTTTCCATCTGTCCGATGGATCAAATTAGATGGCATCGGATTAAAATGGACAGGCAGTCCATTACCATCCGACTGCCCCATAGAGGAGAGCAGGACTGTGTCCATGTTTGCTCTGCATAGCGGAGTGGACAAGACCTGCCATCAACCTGCTGAGCAGGGATTAGCGGAGAAAACCCCACTGAGCAAGCGGATTCCCCTTAGCAGAGGTGCACATGTGAAAGAGTCCTAAGATGGCATGAGTTACTGGATCATTGGATCTCCTATCACCTCCAACTTGCTGCACTGTCCTTTCCCTAGTGAGCCACTGCCCATCACACCATCAAGCCAAGTACACAGGGGTCGAATGCTGGGCAACGTCATTAAAAACTGGCCGCCATTCGGCCCGTGTGTATGACAGCTGGTCCAACAGAAGCCGGCCATTTGACATGAGCGAAAGAAAACTGGCTCCTATCTTTTTTAGCTGGCTCCTAGATTTCAAGCAAATTTGTCAAGCCCTGCCTTAGGGTCTTTTAAACTGACAAGACGTGCTGACAAATTAATGCTTTTTTGTATACTTTTACTGCTTAAATCTTTTTTTTTTTTTTAAATGATTTTTATTGAGTTTTTCACAAACAAAAGAAAAGGAACATAGTACTGTAAAGTATAGTATGAACATTTCGCATACAAAGTGTAAATACAATTGAACAATGGCAACAATCAAGACAAAACATCAATCATCTGCATGGATGGGGTTGATAGTCAATTTACTAGCATAGGGTGGGAACAGTTTCATTAACACCTTCACTTCGAACTATACAGTGTGCTTGGGATACCACGTCGACCAGATTGCCCATTGGGAGTCAAAGTTAGACATAGAGTCCTTGACCCGTAATGCCAACAAGCTCTCATATTGAAAGTTGAGGTTAACCTGGGCAAGGACTTCTGTAAGGCTCGGTGCTAGGCTGCTTTTCCAGTGTCTAGCTATCACTAGTTTTGCGGACAATAGAATATGGATCAGGATAGTACGGAATTCTCTGGGGTATTCATGAATACCTAAGTGCAGTACAGCCAAGGCTGGATCAGGGGGTCTGAGTATACCCGTTATGCTTGACATGGTGGAGAAGATCTGTTTCCAATAACTGGATATACCTACACAAGACCAGAATACATGATGTATGTTGGCAGGCTGTCCGCAACCTCTCCAGCATAGGGGTGAGTGTGACTCTATAAACTTTGACAGTATGACTGGGGTCCTATACCATCGTGAGACTATTTTTTGGGCGAGGTCCCAGTGGTTCATACAATGGGTCGCAGCAGACACTGCCTGGAAGGATTTGGACCACACCTGGGGTGAGAACTGATTTCCGAGATCCTTTTCCCACTTGAGCATAGGGGGAGTTTTCGTGAACAATAGTTTGTCGCCCAGGGAGTTGTATAATAGGGAGATTCCTTTTTCTCGTACCTTTGGTGTTGTGTAGAAGGCATGCAGAGGTGCAGCCAGTTTAATGACAGGAATTGGGAATTTTTGGATAAATCTCTTGATTTGCATATAAGAATATGATAACGGGTTTGGTAAGTGGTGAAGGGCAGATATTTCTTCCCAAGTCTTAGTGGTAGTAGTCGGGAACAACTCGTCTACCCATTGTATACCCTGTGCTTTCCATGGGTTGGTCTTAAGGTAGGGGATTAGTACCGCTAAGGTTTGAAGTGGGATTCGGAGGGATCGAGACGTGGGGTGTTGATGGTTGGAGGCCATTAATTTTCTCCAAGCCAGGATGGTTGCCTGGGTTGTGGGAGGGAGCGGATGAATGGTGAGAGATCTCCATGAGTGAAGATGTATAATAGTCTTCCATTACTGGCCAGCAAATTCCTCCCACCTTCTTGTGTTTCACCAAGTGAGCCTGAGAACATCTAGGTCTTTTCCCCAGCCAGACATATTGTTTGAGAATAGAGTTCATTTCCTTAAAGTATTTGATGTGTATAGGGAGCGGAAGTGTTCTGAACAAGTATAACACCTTAGGTAATTCCATCATTTTAAAGGAAGCTATCCTGCCTAGCCAGGATTGTTCCACCTTCGCCATACGAGCCAGATTTTGACAAATTTTAATCAGCAGGGGTTTGAAGTTCGTTTCAACAATCTTAGCAGGGTCTGCAACAATTTGGATGCCTAGGTAAGGGATGGATTGTGTAGCCCATGTATAAGGGAACTGCTGCTGCAAGTGACGTTTAGTATGTGCGTTTATTCCCAAATCCAAAATCAGGGATTTGTGAAAGTTCACTTTATAATATGACAGGGAGCTAAAACGGGTGAGTATATCGTGGATAGCTGGGAGCGAGATCAGAGGTTTATTTACTATTAAGATTACATCATCTGCAAATAAGTTTATGACATGGGGGATTCGATTTACCGTGACTCCAGATATGAGGGGGTTTTTGTTCGTATGGTCTCAGCCAGGGGTTCCATCATCAGGTTAAAGATGGCCGGGGACAGGGGACATCCCTGTCTCGTGCCGTTCCTAATGGAAAACTCTTTAGATAGGAAGCCTGATGTGAAAACCCTCGCCGAAGGAGAAGAATACAAGGCCATAATCGCCAAAACTATTGTACCTGTAAAACCGAACTTCAGTAATGTTGCTCTCATGTAGCCCCAGTGGATCCTATCGAACGCTTTTTCGGCATCGATAGAAAGCAGGGGGGTTTGAGATTTGGCAATACGAACGTGGTGAAGGACGTTTAGCAGGCGTCTAGTGGCATCTGGGGCCTGGCGACCTTTGGTGAACCCGGTCTGATCAGGTTTAATAAGACTGGGGATAACTTCGAACAGTCGTTTAGCTAGGAGCTTGGCGTATATTTTAATATCCGTATTCAGGAGGGATATGGGGCGAAAGTTAGGGGGAGAGTCAGGATTTTTACCCGGTTTGGGAAGAGTGACAATGTGGGCTGTGAGCATTTCTTGGGGGAAGGCTCCGGTGGAAGTAGCCGTTTTGAATAGGAGGTTTAAGTGGGGCAAGATAATGGGCAGAAATGTTTTGAAGTATTCGCTCGTCATCCCGTCTGGGCCGGGGGATTTGTCAGCCGGGAGAGAACGGATAACAGATTGGATTTCATCCTCGGTAAAGTCTGCATTGACAGATGCGAGTTGAGCGTCTGACAATTGAGGCAACTGTAGGGTGTGAAGAAAGTTTTCAATCAATGCAGCCGAGGGTTGGGGGGGTAGAAGTGTCTCCAGCCAGGTTATATAAAGCGCCATAGTATTCCGCAAAGGTGTCTGCTATGGTTTGGGGGTGTTCTATTTTAACCTTGGATACATGGTGGAAAAGGTGGGGAATAGTAGACTTGGTCCTCCGGATTTTGAGTCTCCGTGCCAAGAACTTACCAGCTTTGTTATGATCAGTGTAGTAGTTAAGTCTTAACCGTCGCATGTAAGAGTCATGCTCCTGGCAGAAAAATTCCCGGAGCTGTCTGCGCAGCTCAGAGAGTTGTGATGCTAGCAGAGAAGACGGATTTGCCTGATTGAGACCATCCATCACTAATTTTTTCAAGGAGAGAGTTCAGTGTAGCTGAACGTGCCTTCCTCTTGCGGGCCATAGCTTGCAGCAGCAGTCCCCTCATGAACGCTTTATGGGCATTCCAGTTGGTAAAGGGAGTTGTGTCGTGGGCTTGATTCCGCTCAAAGTAACCCTGAAGCTCACGTGTCAGAAGTTCTCTACTGGACACATCTCGGAGGACAGAGTTGTCACATCTCCATAACCTTGTTTGGCCCGCAGTCGGACCTAATGACAGGGACAGAGTGACAGTGGCGTGGTCCGACCACAGAATGTCATGAATGTCAGTCTTCGTGACCTTCTGTAGAGACAACCTGTCCACCAAGATGTAGTCCAACCTCGAGTAGGAATTATGTCTGGCTGAGTAAAATGTGTATGTACGTTCATCAGCATGGTGGCATCTCCAGGCGTCATATAACCCCTCAGCCTGCAGGAGCCCACGAAGAGGATTGGGCACCCGCCTGCCAGGGGCTGATGAGTCCAAGGATGGATCTATCGTTGTGTTCAAATCACCACAAACTATAACAGCCCCCTGTCGCATCTTCGAGATCAGATTGAATAAGCGAGTAAGGAATCTCGACTGATGCGAGTTGGGAGCATATGCGTTAACTATAGTAAACAAAACATTATTCAATTTACATACTATCACAATATACCGACCGTTGGGATCTAGTTTAGAATTCACCAATTCAAAGGACAGTTTGTCATTAAATGCCAGAAGCACTCCTCCTTTCTTCTCCGTTCTAGATGCCAAAAAGATGTGGGGGAAGTTGCTGTGGGTGAAAGGGGGAGTTTTGTCTTTGTGGAAATGTGTCTCCTGGGCAGCCACAATGACCGCTGAGCGCGGGAGGGCCTCTTTCCAGAGCGAGCGTCTCTTTGCGGGGTGGTTGAGACCCCGCACATTAAGTGACATCAGTGATACAGACATGGATCGTTAAGATAGTGAATAAAGTCATCCATAGGGCATACGGGGTGAAGCTGGTAGGTCTTGAAGGTAATATACGGATAGCAACTGGGCCGACCATTGGAAGTCAATAAGGTAGGACGGAGTGGTTGGTGGAGCATTCTTGTCAAGAAGTCTGTAGAGTTGCGATAACTGTTCGTGAGAAAGTTGCGAAAGTGTTCCGGAACGTGTGCCATAAAAACGGGGCACTCGTGAGGATGCAAAAAATAAAACAGAACAAAGGGGAGTAAGGGCAAGATAAAAAGGGTGGACCTGTGAAAGTCCGTGCAGCGCATGCTGCCTAATCAGGAGGGGGACAGGTATGATGGAGTGTACCTGAAGGTAAAGGTGAGCCCAGGGAAGATGTCACGGGTTGTAAGAAACCAGGACCCATCAATGGCGATTCTTGCGTCTGTTGTTGGTTCTTCTAGGGCGAGCCACCTGCCAGTCGGGTTCAAGATGCCGGGGATCCGGTGCTTTGGTGTAGGTGGTAGAAGGCGGCGGGTTGGGCGAGTCACGGGGGACTATACCCCAGTCTCTCAAGAACTTCATGCCGTGATCCAAGGTGGAGATCAAGTGGTGGGATTCATTGTAGGTCACACTCAGTTTCGCCGGATACTTCCACTTGTAGAGTATACTGTGGTTTCTGAGGGCCTTAGTTATGGTGGACATTTCTCTCCGCTGTTGCAAAGTGTGCTTTGTATAGTCCGGCAGCAGCTGCAGTGACAGAGCGTGAGGTGGAATTTTATCCTTGTGTCTAAATGCCTCCAGCACCTTTTCCTTAGCCTGAAAAAAATGTACTCTCAGGATCACGTCTCTTGGTACTTCTTGGGGTAAGAACGATGGTTTAGGGATCCTGTGGACTCTATCTATGGTTAGATCAGCCGCCGTGAAGGAGGGAAACAGATCCTTGAAAAGCGAATGGACATAATGGGGTAGTTGTTGTGAGGTGACAGTCTCAGGAACACCTCTAATCTTTATGTTATTGCGGCGTGACCTATCCTCCAGGTCAGCCAGCTTAAACTTGATCATGAGGATGTCATCTTTGTGGGAGTTGTGTGAGTCCACGATTACATTATATGAGACAGCAACCTCTGACAATTTAGATTCAGTGACATGCACCCGTTGACCCAAGTCATGTATATCAGCCTTACACTGACGGACGGCTGTGAAGAGGTCTGCATGAAGTGAGGCCTTAAGGGACATCATCATTTCCTTCATGGTGATGTCTGAAATAAGCTGGCCTGTTGTTTGAATCTGTGCAATGGGATCAGACTGTGGGTTGTAAGCAGGGAAGGGTACCTGAGACTGGGTTCCGGCCTCCATCTCATCACCACGGCTGCCGAGTTCCCTTCGTGGTCTAGACTTTAGCGGGCATCGTGTGGAGGGGGTACTGGCCCCCGGAATCGATGTATGTGGAAGGTGAACTTGGTATCTCATTTGCGGAGGCTTCCATTTCTTCTTGTAACTGCCGTGGCGGGCAGCTGGACAGCGGAGGAGCGGCGTGGTGTGGAGAAGGCGGTCTCTCGCCGCCATCTTGGCGGAGACCAGCGTGAGGCAGCGCCGGGAAGTATTCCAGCAATTTCTTCACCGGGATCGCAGCTTGTCTGTTTTTGTGCATCGTGGCGGGTGCAGGTAGGTTTCCGATGATGAAGGGTGGTTTCGGCGGCCTTGTAGGTGCAGCGGGTCCGTAGTTATACGTCGGTGTCCCTGGGCTCAGAGCGGAGCTCGCTTAGACTGCGGACATCTCAGTGCGCGGTCGCCACGCCCCCCCCCCCCCCCACTTAAATCTTTTTGCTGCAAATAAAGTGTTATGAAGATCTTTGGATGTGTTACTTCCTATTAGTAAATATATCTAGAGCGGCCATTCTCAACCAGGGTTCCCCCAGAAGTTACTAGGGGTTCCTTGAGCTGTGGCGGTTTGACCTCTAATTTGATGGTGACTGAAAAATTGCAGGACCAACATCACATTCTTCCTACTGACTACCAATGTAAGGGCCATTTTTACCATTTGAACCCAATAAACTGGTTTAGTATGTGTTCCCATAGACCTGAAAATTATCTTAGGGGTTCCTCTAGGACAGGGGTGTCAAACTCAATTTAATTGTGGGCTACATTAGCAGTATGGTTGTCCTGAAAAGGGCTGGTTGTATATTTAACACTACACTATATAAATTCATCCAGGGCTTTTTTTTTTCTCAGAAAATAGGTGCAGAAACTCGTCTGGAAATAAATTGAGTGATGGATGATACTCAGGTGGTTTGCGCTCAGGATTTACCTTAGATCACATAAATAAATGTGGGGGGAAAACTAAAAATAAAAAAAACGTGAATTTTTTTAAATGTTAGTGAGCTGCTAGTTAAACAACAGATAGTTGAAGAAATGCAAAAAAAAAAATGGTAAACAGCGCTCACAAATTTATATCAAATATCCCCTTTAGAATAAATTAAATAAATTATTGGTGTGTAAGCAAAATCTAATGGTGCTCTATTCACATGAATAGATAAATAAATATATATATATATATTCACCACCAATAGTGCTCATAAATAATATTGAATATATATATATATATATATATATATATATAAAGTGACTGTGCACAACGTGAATAATACATATAAAAAACAGTCCTTGTTCAAGCAGCAATGATCAATATAAAGTCTGATAAAGTGATTGTGCTTCCAAAAGTGCCACTTTTCAAGTATATTCCAAAAAAAAAAAAAGTGTTAATTCGTGCTTTGTAAACAAGTGTATATCTGAAAAGTGAATATCCTCCACCGTATGCACTGCCCACTTAACAGATGACCCCTTGGGGTCTAGCGTAGGTAAGTGGTCTCTGTGGGTCAACTCTCAGGGGTCCCTCTGTTTGGAACAGTACATCAAGGGCTGTCTCCTGGAATTTTGTTTTTTCCTTAACCACTTAAGCCCCGGAGGATTTGGCTGCTAAAAGACCAGGGGGTATTTTGCGATTCGGCACTGCGTTACTTTAATGGACAATTGCGCGGTCATGCGACGCTGTACCTAAACGAATTTGATGTCCTTTTTTTCCCCACAAACAGAGCTTTCTTTTGGTGGCATTTGATCACCTGTGCGATTTTTTGATCACGCGCTATAAACAAAAAAAAGAGCGTCAATTTTGCAAAAATAGCAATATTTTTCACATTTTTTTATATGAAATTCCCCCCCCAAAAAAAAGCAAAAATCAAAATTTTTTAACATTTTCGGCCAATTTGTTTTATGCTTCATATGTTTGGTAAAAAAAAAAAAAAAAAAAAAAAAAAAAAATCGCAAAAACTGAATTTTTGTAAAATCTTACCTGTAAAATTCCTTTCTCTGAGTCCTCCGACAGTCGCCGCCTCCTCTAAGTCATCACAATTGGGTATTGTCCACCTATTCATAGGAATAGCTAGGCATATAAACTTAGTCAAAAGACAAAAGGCATTAGCATGTACACACCCACGGGGGCTGTCCCATCTGGTCAATACCCCCCCTGCATCACCACTCCCAACTCAGTTTGGTAGCATAGCAGTAGGTAATAAGAACCCCAAAAAGAGGGGCGGGGCGGCGACTATCGGAGGACTCAGAGAAAGGAATTTTACAGGTAAGATTTTACAAAAATTCCGTTTTCTCTTACCTCCTCCGACAATCGCTGCCTCCTCTAAGTCATCACAATTGGGATGTCCCAAAGCAGTATAGACATGAGGGGTGGGAGACGCAACCATAGAAAAGGCAACGCAGGACCCACATCAGAGAAAGGAATCTTACATGCACTGTAAGAACCAACTGGGCAACAGCAAAAAAACAAAGCTCAACAGGAGCAACAGCCCAGTCGCCGCCTTGCACACCTGGGCCACCGAGGCCTGATGCCAATAGGCCCAGGAAGTACTCAAAGACCTGGTAGAGTGCGCCTTAACAGGGAAGGGCGGAACCCGTTCCTTCAAGGCGTAAGCCTGTTCAATGGTCTGTCTGATCTATTTGGCAATAGTCCCTGCGGACGCAGCCATGCCCTTCCGAGGTCCCTCAGGAAGGACAAAGAGGGAATCCGTCTTCCGAAAGGACTCTGTAGACGACAGGTAAACCCTGATCGCCCTGACAACATCCAAGGAATGCAAGGCTTTCTCCTTTGGATGTTTAGGCTTCGTACAAAGCGAAGGCAGGACAATGTCGTCATTAAGGTGATAATCAGAGATCACCTTGGGAAGGAAGGATGGGGGTGGTCGCAAAACCACCTTATCCCTGTGAATTATCAAGTAAGGGGAGCGGCAAGACAACGCCGCCAGCTCCGACACTCTGCGAGCCGAAGTGATCGCCACAAGAAAAGCAACCTTCTTCGACAGCAGAGACAACGATATCTCCCTGATATTTTCAAAGGGAGCACGCTGTAATGCGGACAGAACCAAGTTCAAGTCCCATGGAGGTAAAGGCTCCTTCCTGGGAGGAGCCAAATGTCGCACACCTTGAAAGAATGTGCGCACCAAAGAATGAGACGCCACAGGGCGTTGGAAAAGGACCGCCAGTGCTGACACCTGGCCCTTTATTGTGGCCAGCGCCAGGCGCTGATCCACTCCAGACTGGAGGAAAGCCAAGATTCTCGACACCGAGTAAGAACGAGGGGAAAACCCCCTGGACTCACACCAGGTGAAGTAGGCTTTCCAGGTACGGTAATAGATCTTACCAGAGGAAGATTTCCTAGCCTTGATCAAGGTAGGGATAACCTCAGAGGATAGACCCTTGTCCTTCAAGACCTGGGTCTCAACAGCCAGGCCGTTAAAGCCAGCGACTGTAAAGCAGGATGGAAGATCGGACCTTGAGACAGAAGATCTTCCCGCAGAGGCAGACGACACGAAGGTGCCACCGCAAGATGAACAACGTCGGCGTACCAGGACCGGCGAGGCCAGTCCGGTGCCACCAGAATCACCATGTGCGGTTCCGAGGCCAATCTGCAAAGGAACCGGGATAGCAACTGAATCGGAGGAAAGGCGTACATCAGACGATACTGATGCCAAGGGGCCACCAACGTATCCGAGGCGTCCGCCAACGGATCGCGCGTTCTTGCCACGAAGCTTTCCACCTTTCGGTTTAGCCGGGATGCGAACAGATCCACATCTGGGGATCCCCATTTCGCACACAGCATCTGAAAAACCTCCGGGTGAAGGGACCATTCCCCCTGGTCCAGGGTCTGGTGGCTCAGATAGTCGGCCTGCCAATTGTCCACACCCGGAATGTGAACTGCCGAGATCGCCGGGACATGAGTCTCGGCCCAAGACAGAATATCGGTCACCTCCCGGGCCGCTCGAGCACTCCTGGTGCCCCCCTGGTGGTTGATGTAAGCCACCGCGGTAGCATTGTCCGTCTGTACGCAAACAGGCAGGCCCTGGAGACGGTCCGATCACTGGAAGAGATAGAGTTTTATCGCTTGTAGTTCCAGCACATTTATCGGGAGGGAGGATTCCTCCTCCGACCAAGTGCCCTGGGCAGACAGGTTGCCCAGGACTCCACCCCAGCCCGACAGGCTGGCGTCCGTGGTAACCACTGTCCACACCACCGGGCAGAAGGACTTGCCTTCCGCCACCACCGGGGACTAGATCCACCACAGAAGAGCCAATCTGGTCTGGCGACTCAAGGAGACATCCAGATCCAAGGACTGAGGAAGTCTGTCCCACCTGGCCAGGATCTCCGTCTAGAGAGCCCGCGTGTGGAACTGGGCAAAAGGAATCGCCTCGAAGGCCGACACCATCAGCCCCAGGCCCCGCATGCAGGTCCTGAGTGACGAGGACGGATTGTCCCTGAGGGACCTGAGTTCGTCCCGCAAAGTCCGGAGCTTGTCCTCCGGCAAGAACACCTTTGCCTGAGCAGAGTCCAGAACCATTCCCAGGTAGGGAAGGCGAAGTGACAGAGACAACGCTGATTTCTGAACGTTGATGGTCCATCCGAACTCCTGGAGCGTCTGTACCGTGATGGACAGATCGCGCACAAGGTCCTGGCTGGCCCTCGATCTCAGAAGCAGATCGTCCAGGTACCCCAGGACCGCAATGCCCTGGGCCCGAAGCAGGCCCAGGACCGGTGCCAACACCTTGGTAAACACCCTTGGTGCCGAAGCGAGACCAAAAGGTAACGCCACAAACTGGTAGTGGTCCTCTGCGATAGCAAACCGAAGGTACCGCTGATGACCCTCCAAAATGGGGATGTGCAGGTACGCATCCTTCAGATCTATCGAAGCCAGGAATTCTCCCGGACTCAAGGAGGCCACAACCGAACGGAGAGACTCCATTCGAAACTTTCGAACACGCACAAAGCGGTTCAGCGCTTTCAGGTCCAGAATAGGACGCACTTTGCCCTCCTTCCTGGGCACAGTGAACAGATTCGAATAAAACCCCCGAAACCTGTCCCGATGAGGCACCGGGACAATCACTCCCTGAGCAAGCAGGTCCTGCACCGCCCGATGCAAATCCTGCAGACGCCCCGGAAGCAGATGGAGATTGGAGGGAAAGAATCTGTCCGCCGGCCTGGAAAGGAATTCGATCATGTATCCTGATCGAACGATTTCCTGGACCCACCTGTCCAATATCCGGAGCAGCCAAGGTTGGAGGAAACCGCGCAAACGTCCCCCCACCCCTGAAATGGGTGAGGGCGCCCCTTCAGGCAGAGGCGGATTGTCCCGCCGAGCCGGCATTGCCGGCCTTCTGCTTACCCACCCAGGGCTTCTTCTGGTTGCTCTGGGCCTTGAAGGGCTTGCCCTTGGATTGGTTCCGAAAGGCACAAAAGGACCCCTGATTGGATCTAGGCGCAGAACCCCGCTTGCCTCGGAAAGACTTGTTTTTCGGGTTCTGGGGCAGCATAGTGCTCTTGCCCCCCGTGACGCCTTTCACCAGGGTATCCAACGCCTCGCCAAAAAGGCGAGAGCCAGCATAGGGAAAATCAGCAACTGTTTTCCGTGAGGACTGGTCGGCCGACCAGCTCTTCAGCCATATCAGTCGCCGGTTCAGCACCGCAACACTCGAGAGGCGAGCCACCAAGGGGGCTTCATTTAAGGCTGCATCACACAAATACATGACTCCTTGGTGGATCTGGTCCACCATTTCCAGTCGTGCAGGCGGCACGTCATCAGACACTAGGGTGCTTCGAAGCACCTTGATCCAATCAGCTACCGCCTGAGCAACCATAATGGACGTGAAAACGGGTTTGAGCAACGAACCCGCCACCGTATAGGAATGGCGGGCTAGAGACTCCAACCGCCGGTCCGTGGGATCCCGGAAAACCGGAGTATCCTCAGTAGGAACCAAGGTAGCCTTGTTCAGCACGGCCACAGTGTGATCTACCTGTGGAGGCACACACCATCGCGATTCCGTAGCTGGCGCAAAAGGATAAAGCAATTTGAACCGACTAGGCACCACGAATGGACGTTTTAACGTGCGCCACATTTCATTAACAGTGTAATGAAATTTTGCTGGGCAGGGAAAAACCTGCGCAGACTTGCGGGTCCTGTGCGTCCCAAAAGAGGACACAACGCCCGGAGGAGTGGGCTCATCCTCTAAATGCAAGGTTTCCTTCACAGAAACAAACAACTCATCCATGGTCGCCCGTTCTTCAGGTGACCCTGGGGAGGATGTGTCAACACCGTCAATTTCAGCCTCCCCCTCAGACCCCGGGGGGTCCAGGGATGAGCGGGACCCTGAACAGGGCACGCCCACAGCAGCAGCCATATCCCCATCTGAATCAGAAGAGAGAGACAGCCTGGGCCGTTTTCTCGCAGCCCGTTCAGACATCAGCATTTCCATATTTGCCACTAAAGTCGCAACCACAGCAGCCAGATCAGGTCGCAGCGGAACCACAGGAGAACTGGGGCCCCCCACTAAAGCTGGAGGAAACTTGCTTTCCTGAGAATCCATGGCTCAAGACAAGAAAAAATTACAGTGCATAAAAATAGTGTACTGTCCCCTTAAATAGCGCTGCGGAGTGCACAACCCACGGCTACTGTCACAGCTATGAAGACCCTCAAAAGGAGAAAGAAAACTGAGCCAGAAGCAGTATACAGAAGAAGACTGAGAGAGATACACTGCAGAGCCCGCAGAGCGTTGCTACCTGTGTCCTTGCTGCCTGAGAGGAAAAGGAAATGCTGCTGGAAGGAGCTGGCTATAAGCCAGACCTCAGGGAAAATAGCTGCCCATAGGAAATGCATTGGAGGCTACACTAAGAGGGCACCAAAACGATCTGTATACTCGCCCCAGAGGGGCCATATCCATGTGCAGTAAAAAACATGGCGGACCGCGCAAACATACCCCCGCAGCGGTCGCCGCACAACACTCAAGTCTGTACCCCCAAACATGCACCTAAGGTGACACAGGGACAGGGACCCCCAGCAAAAACATACAGATCTGCACAAAGCGAACCCCGCAGGGATCGCACAGGGAGTCACACAGGCACAGACATGGGGACATACAGCAACACAGACTGCCACCCCAGACAGAGGCCCCACACGGAAAAGTACTTACCTGTACCCGATGGCGTGGGGGAGCCTCTATGCACGGATAAACCTCTGTCCTCTCCTGACAGGGAGTGCCGTGAGCCAGGGACATGACGCTGCAGCAGCGCAGACGAGTCCTGTGAGGTAGCCACCTCATGGCTGCATCCCTGCAGCGAACAGGGATGGGTCGTTCTTAATGCCAGGGCGAACCATAGCTGAACGCTCGATGGTGGGCTGGGGGTCCATCTGACCCTCTGTGCCCTGGAGAACCAGGGCGGCCAGTCCGAATCCCAGAACCACGTGATCCATCTTCATCCGTAGAATAAACTAACACTACCGCCCACACAGAAACTCATGTGCTTAAATTTCACCTTTACTAGCGAGCTTTGTAAATAATCTAGTTACATCAACAGTTATAGAGAAATTGTGAATCAGTTGAAACATGCTGCTTTGAAGCCAATCACATCACTTTAAAGTGGTTGTAAACTTCAGACATGAAATATGAACAAAGCAATCCCCAATAGTGTGTACTTGTCTCAATCCAGAGCACTAAAAGTGTAATTTTTGTCTGCTGCCTCATTCCTCTGCTATTAGCATGAATCACTTCTGACAAGTTTTCCTGACACCAAGAGAAAAATGGTGACAGGGGAGGGATCTCCAGCTTATTGACAGCCACAGCTCTGTTCCTGTGAGAAGGGGGTGTGTCTCTTTCCTCCATTCAAATCTCGGACCTCTCTTCACTGAGCTCTGCAATGTAACCTCAGCTCAGTAGGGGAAGACAGACAGGTACAACGTATGTAGGTGGATTTATTTAATCTCTGTATCACCTGAGGCCAGTCACCGTACTGGGTATATGTAAGGGTTTACAATCACTTTAAGGCACTGTTTTATGTTTTCACTTTTGCTGTGGCCCCATGTAAACAGCCTGTTTGGAGACCTTCAATGATGCTGGCCATGGAAATGCACCACCACTGTCTAAACAGATTCAACTACACTGCCGCAGAGCAAGTGCTCAGCCTGGGAGTTAGAGAATGGCAGCTTCAAATTTAGGCTTTCATTCAGATTTCTTGCTTTTTCCTAAAGCGGTTGTAAACCCGTACTTATGCCCAGTGAAGTGACTGGCATGATACACAGAGAGGAAACAAATCCTCCTACCTAAATTGTACCTGTCTGCAGTCCTCTCTTCCCTACATCCATTCAAAGTGCTGATGTTTAAAGCTTGTTAGAGTTTAGAAAAAAGGGGCCAGAGAGCTGAAGTTACACTCTGCAGAGCTCAGTGAGGAGAGATCTAAGAGCTGATTGGAGGGAAAAGAACCCCCCCCCCCTTTCACACATGAACAGAGCTGGGGCTGTCAATCAGCTGACACGCCCCTCTGTCACCTTTTTTCTCTGTCAGAAGTGGATCATGCTAATAGCAGAGGAATGAAGCAGCAGACAAAAGTGAAACTTATTGCTCTTAACTGAGACAAGTACACATTGTAGAGGGCTATGCTTTGTTCATATTTAATGTCTGAGGTTTACAACCACTTTAAAAAAAGGGACCCAGGGGGAAAGATACATGGGAGCAACCATTGCTGATCTAGGTTTGAAGGTGTAAATTTAGAAGCGGTCGTTCCAATTGTGAATTCCCTGTGTAGAGTCTCTGAAATGCAGCCAGTAGCTCAGAGGCACTCTAAGATCCCATCGATACAAAACTATCTGCGAGTATTCATTAAAGCCTAAGTCTTGGCAATGTAATACTTACAGTGCCTTGAAAAAGTATTCATACGCCTTGAAAATTTTCCACATTTTGTCATGTTACCACCAAAAATCTGAATGTATTTTATTGGGATTTTGTGTGATAAACCAACAAAAAGTGGCACATAAATGTGAAGTAGAAGGAAAATGACAAATGGTTTTCAAACCATTTTGAAGCCATCAAGAGGTTTGGTAGAGAATCTTGGTGAACAAACAGCATCATGAAGGCCAAGGAACACACCAGACAGGTCAAGGATAAAGTTGTGGAGAAGTTTAAAGCAGGGTTAGGTTATAAAAAAAAAATAAAATATCCCAAGTTTTAAACATCTCACGGAGCACTGTTCAATCCATCATCCGAAAATGGAAAGAGTATGGCACAACTGCAAACCTACCAAGACATGGCCATCCACCTAAACTGACAGGCTGGGCAAGGAGAGCATTAATCAGAGAAGCAGCCAAGAGGCCCATGTTACAAAAATAAATTTTAACAACTTTAACAATATTAACATAAAGCATATCAGTATATATCAGTGCAGCCTCATCAGTACCCACCATTGCCGCCTCATCAGTGCAGCATATCAGTGCCACCTCATCAGTGGCCATCAGTGCAGCTTATCTGTGCAACCCCATCAGTTTCTATCAGTGCAGCAGCATATCAGTTCCCATCAGTGCAGCTTATCAGTGCCACCTGATTAGTGCCCATCAATGCAGCGCATCCATTCTCATCAGTGCAGCTTCATCAGGGCCCATCTATGCAGCCCCATTAGGGCCCAGCTTTGCAACCCCATCAGGGCCTGTCAATGCAGCCTCACCAGTGCTTGTAGACATGGCTTGTATATAAAACGCTGGCCGCTGTCAAACAAAGTCCCACCTCCTGGACCATTGTGCTGTCTATCATAGGAGCTAGTCCAGGAGGTGAGACTTTGTTTGACAGCAGCCAGCACTTCATATACAAGTGGTGTAACAGCGGAAGATCCCCACTCTTTGTGATCTGGCTGGCATCTCTCCTTTAAACGTCCTCACTAATCGCTTCTGATCAGCCAGGAAACTGTCGGCCCAGTCTGCCCCTGCTCTACACTTGCTCTCAACTCATTTCCACTCGCCAAATGCGAGCAGGCGAGTGGAAATTTTAAGGGCTGGTCTATCTCACAAAATCCCAATAAAACACATTTACATTGTAGGTTGTAACATGACGAAATGCAGAAAATTTCAAGAGGTATGAATACTTTTTCAAGGCACTATAGTTCACCTCTGCCAATGTCACCTGCAGTAATTAATTTTCACCACTAGATGTCCTTAGCTTTCTGCATGGATTGGTGCCAGGCATCCTTAACCCTGGAAGATAGAGGACATCCTGTGAGTGTGGGCAGTCATGGACCCACCTCCTGCAGGGAGCATCAGCACAGTTTCTTGCACTCACATTCAAATGATGCAGAAAGCAGAACAGATGTCAGCACTGCCATCTAAGACACTGAGAAACACCCACTGTTGTAAGAAGTTCTGAGAAGCATCATGTGACTGGTCTGAAGACATCTGAATAGGGCAACTATAGGAGGGGGGGATAATTAAAACAAAACATGCAGCTTGGCAAAGGGTTGGGAGCATGGGTTAGGCTTAAATTATAACCACTGAAAAGAAAAGTAATCACACATTTACAGATGGTGTTTATTTAGGTTTTATCTGGGTCATCTTTATTAACATTTTTATAGTCAGTAGCTACAATTAATACATTCTGGTATAACAGAGTTCAAGTGTCTGGAGTGATAATTGACCCCAAAAACAAGAAATGTAAAAGTCCATAAGATTAGCACATGACTAATACATTCAGCTGAATTCCCACTGTCAATACATTTACACAGAGCAACAATAGCAGCAGTATTAAGTGTCACACACTGTTTCTCAGATATCAAAAGTTTCTGAGTAGAGAGTTTGTGTTGCTGGCAGCAATCAAATCACAAGCTGTCATTTATCCGGTGCAATTCAAAACAAAAAAAAAAATGAAAAAGGAAGGCTCTGATTGGCTACAAAGATAAACACTATTCATTTAGGAGGCCTAGTATACGTTTGCCTGTACTTCCCTCCCAAACAAAAAGAAATCAGCAGCATTTCCAATTGCTCATAGTCTGCTAATGAATCACAGGCTCCAGCTTGTCAACTGAGCAGTAGTAACATGTAACCACAGTCAGATGCCTGTGGCGATCACGTGAGCTCCTCTGGCATCATGGTGGAGCCATGTCTTGCAAGCCATCATGTCAATACTGTAGTTACAACTCAGCAGCAACTACTGCTCCTACGGTGTCTCTCCTTCACTGGCCTAAGCAGCGAGGTGTCGCTGCTCCTTCACTGGCCTAAGCAGCGAGTTGTCGCTGCTCCTTCACTGGCTTAAGCAGCGAGGTGTCGCTGCTCCTTCACTGGCCTAACCAGCGAGGTGTCGCTGCTCCTTCACTGGCCTAACCAGCGAGGTGTCGCTGCTCCTTCACTGGCCTAACCAGCGAGGTGTCGCTCCTCCTTCACTGGCCTAACCAGCGAGGTGTCGCTCCTCCTTCACTGGCCTAACCAGCGAGGTGTCGCTCCTCCTTCACTGGCCTAACCAGCGAGGTGTCGCTCCTCCTTCACTGGCCTAACCAGCGAGGTGTCGCTCCTCCTTCACTGGCCTGACCAGCGAGGTGTCGCTCCTCCTTCACTGGCCTGACCAGCGAGGTGTCGCTCCTCCTTCACTGGCCTAACCAGCGAGGTGTCGCTCCTCCTTCACTGGCCTAACCAGCGAGGTGTCGCTCCTCCTTCACTGGCCTAACCAGCGAGGTGTCGCTCCTTCACTGGCCTAACCAGCGAGGTGTCGCTCCTTCTTCACTGGCCTAACCAGCGAGGCCTCGCTCCTTCTTCACTGGCCTAACTAGCGAGGTGTCGCTCCTTCACTGGCCTAACCAGCTAGGTGTCACTCCTTCTTTCCTGGCCTAACCAGTGAGGTGTCGCTCCTTCTTTACTGGCCTAACCAGTGAGGTGTAACTCCTTCTTTACGGACTTAACCTGCGAGGAGTAGCTCTGTGACTGCTCCTGCTTTGAAGAAGGGTTCTGCAGATGAAGTGGCACCATAAGAGCAGGAAAATGGTCTCTGTAGCCCCTGTGTCAATAGGTTTTTGTTTGCATCAGACAGGTTTTGCTTTCCCATACTAGTCAAGTCTATGTGCATAATGCAAGTCAGAAGAAAAAGGTCAAATGATCTCAGAAGCATCACAAACTGATTTAATCAGCGCAAGCCCAAAGCCCATAGGCACAGGTCCCTAGCTATCCCATTGATGGCAACTCCTCCTGCCATTGTGATTGTCAGCAGCAGGAGCCAATCAGTGAGCTAATGAGAAGAGAGACGGGCCGGCCTTAAGTGAATTATGCACAATACAATCTGCTTTGACAAATTCCTTTAGATCTACCATTAACTATGTAGTACAAGGGCCTATATTAACCACTTGCCGACTTCCTAACGCCGATCTATGTCGGCAGTCAGCCCCTCACAGGCAAAGTGACGTAGGGCTACGTCACTAGCTTGTGAGGGTCTAAGGAGCGAGCGCGCGCCCCCGGAGGCGCGCTCCCGCGTGGTCACGGACCCCCCCGCGCGTGTGACCGGCGGACCCGATGTCCGCCGGTCACTCTGCGATCGGCGGGGGAGAGGGAGAAAGTCAGGCGGCTTGTGTAAACAAGCTGCCTGTCATTCTCCCCTGTGTATGAAGGATGATCATACGGTTCTACTATGTAGAACCGTTGATCACTCTTCATACATCTGAAGCCACAGCCAATCACAGTAGAAAGCACGCCCCTAGGGACACACATAGCCCCTCCCTTTCAAAAAAAAGTTAACCCCTTCACTGCCAGTGTATTTTTACAGTAACAGTGCATATGTATAGCACTGATTACTGTAGAAATGTCACTGGTAACCCCAAAAGTGTCAAAAATGTCAGTCAAGGGTCCGATCTGTCCGCCGCAATGTCGCAGTACCGCAAAAAAAAAAAATCGCAGATCGCCGCCATTACGCGTTAAAAAAAAAAACAACAAAAATGACAAAAATCTTTCCCTTTGTTACTAAACGCGATAACTTTTGCGCAAACCAATCAAAATACGCTTTTTGCGATTTTTTTTTACCAAACATAGGTAGCATAAAACAAATTGGCCGAAAATGTTAAAAAATTTTGATTTTTATGTTTTTTTTGGGGGGAATTTCATATAAAAAAATGTGAAAAATATTGCTATTTTTGCAAAATTTACGCTCTTTTTTTGTTTATAGCGCGTGATCAAAAAAATCGCACAGGTGATCAAATACCACCAAAAGAAAGCTCTGTTTGTGGGAAAAAAAGGACACCAAATTCGTTTAGATACAGCGTCGCACGACCGCGCAATTGTCCGTTAAAGTCACGCAGTGCCGAATTGCAAAATACCCCCTGGTCAGGAAGGGGATAAAATCTTCCGGGGCTTAAGTGGTTAACGTATACAAACTGATTAGACTGTTTAGGTAGGTCCTCACATTACATAATTTTGATAAATCTAAAGTGCACTGTACAGAGATTGTACAATCAATTTGTAGAGTGTATGGCCTGCTTAAATTTTTCCACTTAAAATATATATTTTTTTCATCAGACAGGCTGTAGACAACATGGGAGGGCGCAGCACGCAAAATTAACACAACAGGCATTTATCACTAATGGCTGGGAGTGGCTCAGTCAGCAACAGATTTGGTTTTCAACCCAACCAATGCAGTCATTCTACACCCAAGCCTTTTAGATTAAGCGACATTCCACACAGGCACCTTTTAGAGATATTGCTATTCCACACCGACACCTTTTAGATATAATTGCTATTCCACACCCGCACCTTTTAGATATATTGCTATTCCACACTCGCACCTTTTAGATATATTGTCATTAAAAATCTGCAGCTGTGATATAAATCATCATTTTTTACCCACGCCTTTTGAACATATCGTCTTTCCATGCCCATGTCTTTTAGCTAGGTCAGCTTTCCACATCGGTGTCTTTTGGACATATCATCATTTCACACTGAGCCTTCTGAATAGATCATAATTCACACCCAATCCTTTTGCATACCGCCATTCCATACCTGTGCCCTTTGGATATAACATGGGCAATGTACTAATGCCACATAAATCCACCAATACCACCCCTGTATGGCTACTGAGCAACCAGGATAGCAATTTAACAATCAGATATCTACTTTCCTAAAAGGTCCAAAATAAAAGAGCAGTATTGGTTTATAAACATTCCACATATTTGCAGCACAAAGGTTCTGGACACAGCAGACCAGGCCTGCTGTATAACTGGGGAACACGAAGCAACTATCTGGTGGCGACTTACAGTTCCACGTTAGCCAAAAGGCTGCAGTTAGAATATTCCAGTATTAGCAATTTTAACATAAACCTTTCACAAATCGAGGCATTTCACGAGTAACATAAAATATATAAGTAGTGGTTAACTTTAAAGCCCCATGTCAGAATGAATTGCAGGCAAACCGCTTAATAGTACACTGGTACATATTTGGGAGCCGATTTTTATCCATCTGGTTCTGAGATTACATAGACCTGCCACACAGCATGGCCTTTTCTGCTAAAGATAAAGAGGTATTAAAGGCTGATATAGCTTTTTTTTTTTTTTTTTTTTTTAGGGGCCCTCAGGTAGGTTATGCCATAATGTCCATTGCACTTTACAATATTGCGCATTTCATGAGTAACAAATGTGAATCTGGTCTTAAAATAGGCCACTTCTAAAAGCAATACAAGTCTATCTGGCTCAGTGTGATATGTGGAGTGTGTATGCAGCACTGGTAACATTTCAGGTTGTAAAGATCTTTAACTTGGGTTGAGGTTAATGTGATTTTGGGTCTAACGCTTGCCTTCAGCCCCCCATGCCAGGGAACTTTACATGTCAATATCTGCATCCGCTATACTTCTGCCCTGAGAGCACCAGTCATCAGCAAATTGCCGACCGACTTCTATGGGGCCAATGATTAATTCTGTCTGCTTGTGGTGCAAAGATTGCACATGAAGATCTATGGACTTGGGGAGCAGAGTGAAGTACACTGGTCTCCCCCAAAAATGTATATTCTTAGAACCCTGAGTTTTTCTTTAAATTATAATCTGACAGCCATGAACATATGCAGTCAAGATTTCCCGAAGCCGAAATCCCAGCAGCCCTGAGTACAACTGACTGCATATCCAAACATACACTACAAGGCCAAAAGTTTGTGGACATCTGACTATCACAACTATACAAAGTTTTTGAACATCCCATTCTGAAACCATGTGCATTAAAATGGAGGTAGCCTCTTCTGTCTGGCTTCAAAAGCTGCCGCTCTTCTTGGAAGGATTTCCATAAGATCCTGGAGTGTGTGTGTGGGGGAATTTGTGCTCAATCAGCCTTGTGAGGTCAGGTACTGAAATTGAATGCAACAACCTAACAGTCGGGGTTTCAATTCATCCCAAAAGTGTTCAATAGGGTTGAGGTCAGGGCTCTGTGATGGTAACTCAAGTTCCTCAAAACCAAACCCATCAAATCAAGTTATTATTATGGAACTGGCACTGTGTAGTCATGTGGGAACAGAAAACAGCTTTTTGCAAACTGTTGCCACAAGGTTGGAAGTGCACACTTGTCAAAATGTCTTTATACACCTTTCACTTGAAACACCAAAGCTCAAGGATTTGGAGAAGTGTCCAAGTACTTTTGGCCATGTTAACTATAGATATACTGTATATTTACATTTACTCTAAAGAAAAGATGGCATGGATGTCACAACAGCAAGGGCACGAGCTATGCAAGTTTATCATGAAGAAGAAAGAGCTATGCATACAGATCAAAGGAAACATGAAGACTACCTGGCACATATGTTGATCATAGTGTAACAGTGCAGTTACCTCTATGCTGCAAATAACTTTTTTTGCTGGGGGCATAGTTATGTTTTGTTAATAGGATAACTGCATTGGAAACCAGCTTTAAACTCCATCTTTCAATTATAAAGTAAAACCTTAAAAGATCAAAGTGCAGCATGCACTGCCTTGCTTCTTTAAAGCATTAGGTTTGCTACTAAATGACAGGTGCACTTTAAGCCATCAGGACAACCACTTCCTTAGCCTGAATACAACAGGGATATTGAAACAGACCCATTTTTCACATGGCAGTTACCTAGCAGGAACGTAAAAAAAATACAATCAGTGCAATAACATGCAATACATTCTTCATGCATGTTAACCAGAAGTTCTATATCTAAACACTGTACAATGAATCACCACTTCACAAAACACTCAGAGTTTACTATGAGAAGAGCAAATTCAAGCAGAACTGTTCTTTGCCCAGTGGAAATCTCCACATACTGAAATGTTTATCACTGGAGTGGTTTTCAGGCCCAAAGCCCATTTGATTCAGAACGTGTATTGCACTAAACCCTGGAAGAAACATGCCAGCAGCACCGGCGGTAACAAAGAAGTCCTTGTATGGAGTGGGCTCGGTAGCAGAGCATCTGTTTAATAGACATTGATATATTCCTGTAGAGCTGGTTGCCTACAGTCCTGAGCAGGCAGTCTGGATTGAGACAGCACAGGTTAAGTGATACTGCTTGGGGGCTCTGCGTGTTTGCCACCATCTCCACCTAAAGAGAGTGGGTAGCTTCGGGCATCTCTGATGTAAAGCTCCTGATTGGCTGAAAATGTTAGTGGGATGAAACCTTCGCTGTCAGCTGTCAGAGTGATCCAACAAGAGGAACCTGAGAACATAAAATAGGAGATTGTTAGAATAAAACCATCCATTATAGTGTGAGACATTCAAAGAGACTGTCACTTTGCCCATGGTGGGCAAAGTAATAGAGTTGTATGATAGACCCCTGCCCACAAATTATATTAACCAAAGAAAAAGATAAAAAAAAAAAAGAAAACTGATTGCCAACATTGCGGAACATATCTAATGTGTTACAGAAATAAAGTGCTGCACCAAAGGAAATAAACATAAACTTTGAAAAAATTAAAGTGTTCCCAAAAAGTAAAGTCCATATATTATATGTGCCTCTTGGCAGAATCCATCAATAAAAACCTCCCACCATGCAGTGCAAACAGGCAGACAAAAGTGCTGGTGCAAACGGGCAATGAAGTGATAATCCTTGTGTGCAAACAGGCCGCTCACCTCATGTTCTGACCCCTGTATTACCAGTGGGCCAGAAAAACATTTCCCCTCTAGGGATAAATAAACCTGAGATGCTGCTGGCTCCTCTCCACCTTTTTCTCCCTCCAGCCGGCTCAATAGAGCCTTGATGATACTCCACAATATCAAAAAGGGAACAAGAAGATAACATCATCTAGTGCACTCTGTCAAACATTTTATTGTGCAAATATAAATGGAGGATAAAAACTCACAAGCACAGCACTTGAGTAGTGCGGGCCGATCGGGCTTAGACATGCAATTCCTTCCTAGAGATGGCCGTGACCATTCGGCACCTAGTTTATGAAGCAGTCTCCCACACCAGCACTCACCACCGCTGTGCACCTCTGAGTCGGCGTGTGTTCCAATTACAGGAAGTGATGCAACCGGAAGTCCCCGGACGTGGGGTCTTTTTTTGTAGCTTCTTGAAATTGCACCGAGGAGCAAGCTCAGCATGGGAGAATACCATTTGTTGTGACCGGTTGAGGAATACAGGTCCCTCTCAAAAAATTAGCATATTGTGATAAAGTTCATTATTTTCTGATAAACATTAGACTTTCATATATTTTAGATTCATTACACACAACTGAAGTAGTGCAAGCCTTTTATTGTTTTAATATTGATGATTTTGGCATACAGCTCATGAAAAACCAAAATTCCTATCTCAAGAAATTAGCATATCATGAAAAGGTTCTCTAAACGAGCTATTAACCTAATCATCTGAATCAACTAATTAACTCTAAACACCTGCAAAAGATTCCTGAGGCTTTTAAAAACTCCCAGCCTGGTTCATTACTCAAAACCGCAATCATGGGTAAAGACTGCCGACCTGACTGCTGTCCAGAAGGCCATCATTGACAACCCTCAAGCAAGAGGGTAAGACACAGAAAGAAATTTCTGAATGAATAGGCTGTTCCCAGAGTGCTGTATCAAGGCACCTCAGTGGGAAGTCTGTGGGAAGGAAAAAGTGTGGCAGAAAACGCTGCACAACGAGAAGAGGTGACCGGACCCCGAGGAAGATTGTGGAGAAGGACCGATTCCAGACCTTGGGGGACCTGCGGAAGCAGTGGACTGAGTCTGGAGTAGAAACATCTAGAGCCACCGTGTACAGGCATGTGCAGGAAATGGGCTACAGGTGCCGCATTCCCCAGGTCAAGCCACTTTTGAACCAGAAACAGCGTCAGAAGTGCCTGACCTGGGCTACAGAGAAGCAGCACTGGACTGTTGCTCAGTGGTCCAAAGTACTTTTTTCGGATGAAAGCAAATTTTGCATGTCATTCGGAAATAAAGGTGCCAGAGTCTGGAGGAAGACTGGGGAGAGGGAAATGCCAAAATGCCTGAAGTCCAGTGTCAAGTACCCACAGTCAGTGATGGTTTGGGGTGCCATGTCAGCTGCTGGGTCCACTGTGTTTTATCAAGGGCAGGGTCAATGCAGCTAGCTATCAGGAGATTTTGGAGCACTTCATGCTTCCATCTGCTGAAAAGCTTTATGGAGATGAAGATTTCATTTTTCAGCACGACCTGGCACCTGCTCACAGTGCCAAAACCACTGGTAAATTGTTTAATGACCATGGTATTACTGTGTTCAATTGGCCTGCCAACTCTCCTGACCTGAACCCCATAGAGAATCTGTAGGATGTTGTGAAGAGAAAGTTGAGAGACGCAAGATCCAACACTCTGGATGAGCTCAAGGCCGCTATCGAAGCATCCTAGGCCTCCATAACACCTCAGCAGTGCCACAGGCTGATTGCCTCCATGCCACACCGCATTGAAGCAGTCATTTCTGCAAAAGGATTCCCGACCAAGTATTGAGTGCATAACTGAACATAATTATTTGAAGGTTGACTTTTTTTTGTATTAAAAACACTTTTCTTTTATTGGTCGGATGAAATATGCAAATTTTTTGAGATAGGAATTTTGGTTTTTCATGAGCTGTATGCCAAAATCATCAATATTAAAACAATAAAAGGCTTGCACTACTTCAGTTGTGTGTAATGAATCTAAAATATATGAAAGTCTAATGTTTATCAGTACATTACAGAAAATAATGAACTTTATAACAATATGCAAATTTTTTGAGAGGGACCTGTATTATAAGCGACATAGACCCCATTGTGGTCAGGGAGCTCTGGTGAGTGTGTTATCTATGTGGTGGGGAGCACATTAAAGCGGAGTTCCACCCTGGAATTTTTTTTTTTTTTTTTAAATACCCCCGGGACAGTCAGGGCTAGTACATTCCACAATGGCTAGCCTCTGATCTGTCCCGGTTTGCACTTACCTGTTAGGACAAATACTTACCTTGAAAACGTCTTGTCCAGCGCTGCCATCTCAGATGTGGGCAGCTTGAAGCCAGCGAGATCCTCTTCGGCGTCCTCTTCCACCTTGTTCGGTCCCTCGATGCCCTGCGCCGGCCCCGCCGTCACTTCCGGTGCGCGCGCGTCATCCCTCCACAGCTTCTGGGCATGCCCAGAAGCTGTTTAGAAGGGGATGACGCGCGCGCCCCGGAACTGACGTCGGGGCCGGTGCAGGCGCAATGATTCCTGGGATCTATGACGTTCAGCTCCCAGGAATCATTGCAGAGCCAGGAAGTGACGACGGGCCACGGCCGAGGAAGGAGGAAGAAGGAAGTAAGGTGAGTATATTTTCTTCGCTACGAGGTAAGTAAAAAAAAAAAAAAAAAAATGCGATTATCCATTTCTTTTTCAGGTGACCCGGAGCGAGAAGATGGAGGTAAGTATAAAATTAGGGTGGAACTCCACTTTAAGTCTGTGGATTGATGGCATGAGAGCACCATTGAAGCATATTACAAAAATCTGTGAACATTTTATTGTACTGGCACTAATATTTGATAGTGGACTGATAAAATTGCATTACATTTGCATGGACACTTTAATGGACTTAATGTTGCGATTTATTGGGATATTTATATGGTTAGCGCAGCTACTTTTTCTTTACTTATTATTTATGCACAGAGTGTTTGCCCTATTGAGCTGCTGCCAAGGTAAGGAAGGTAAGGGATTTTTATAGTTTGGGTAGGGCACATTTGTTGCGCCGGTGTATTCATACACATTTGGCAAAAAAAAAAGCAACCTTGGAAAAAAAAGGATAGATACACCTAAAAAGGTTTGAAGGACTATCTTTGCAGAACCAACTAAACCAGGTTGAGATCCCACTGAGTCAATGGGAAACAAACAGGAGGAAAACTGTGGGCACCCAGCATGAAGGCCTTTACCAGAGTGTGGGAGGCAATTGGTCACTGAAAAGGTTTCGCTGAGGCCGATATTTGAGCCTTTATAGTACTCAGTCCAAACGCTGATCCAGACCAGACTAAGAAAAAGACTGGATATACCCGATGGAGAAACTCCTGGGATGGAATTTTCTTGTCACGCACCAAGGGAAACAGGCTTTTCAAGTGTAATGGTAGATTTTGCGGGAAGCTGCTTTCCTAGCTTTTAGGCGTGTAAGTATGACTGAATGTGACAGGACCCTGTCCCTCAGGACCTGTGCTGCCATGCCATGAGGCCAGTGACTTAGAAGCAGGTGTAGCAAACCCAGCCCCTGGGACAGAAGATCTGAACAATCTGGGTGGGTGCACAGAGATTCTGCCAGTAGCCTGATGAGTTCTGAGTATCATGTCTTCCTGGGCTAGTTCAGAGCCATGAGAATTGCCATAATATGGACACAATTCGGTCCAGTTTGTGGTCTTACCTGAAAGCAAGAAAGTGCATATTTGGTGTCTCCCACCTATAACAGAGGGCACAAAACACTTTGGGGTAAAGAACCTGACATTGATGACTGAGAAAACCTGCTCACAAATTATCCACACCTGTGAAGTTCAGTCTAAGCCAGAATCAGTTCTGCTGCTGAATGAACCACAAGACGTCTTGTTCCTCTCTGATGATGTAAGCCACAGTCATGGCATTGTCCAACTGAATTCTTGTTGGATGGCCTTTTAGGACGAGAGGTCCAGAGTTGAAGTAATAATAGAATCTTCCCAAGTTTCAGAATAAGGTTGGAACTGAGAGGGTGTCCAGAACTCCTCCCCAGCTTTATAGGCTGGTATCTTTAGTGAGAACCTTCCAAACCATTGCCAAACTTGCAACCCATCATTTCAGGGTAAGCCTGGCCCTGCTGGTCAGGTGGTGTATGAGAAGAATCTGAGACTGGGCCGCTTGTCCGACACTGGCATAAAGTTGAAATGCAATGGTCTGCAGTAAAAGAGGGCATATGTACTTGCCTTGAGGGAGGAAATCATTAGGCTAGCACGTTAGTAGGACCAAGAAGCAGTGGACAGGCCAAAGGGAAGGGCACCAATTGGCCATGATGTTTTGCGAAAAGCAGGCAGCGCAGATGCAATAAAAATACAGGGACATGCAAGTGGGCATTCTTCATGTCCACAGAGGCCAGACGCTCTCCCATATGGGGGGAAGCAATAACAGACCAGGTGGACTACATGCTGATTTTTAATTTTTTTTCCTGGAGCAGGTGTGGATAATGTTAAGATCTAATATGGGGCATATGCCCCCCTTTATAATGGAGACAACAAAAAAGCTGGAATAGAAAACTTAATTTTTTTTTGGGGACAGTGGCTAGGACCCCATTATAGAGAAACTTGTCTAGAGTGAAGGTCTGCCAATCTAGCAGAGATCCTGGTAAGTTTGACAAAAAGAAGTGGGATTGAGGGAGAGACTATAAATTTAGTTTGTAACCCTGCAAACGAACAAGACTTAAGTAGCTGAAATGTCCTGGAACCAGATAGCTATGAAGACAACAACACCCCCCCCCTCACTCTAACAGGTGGGGTTGCCCCCTAAATGAGAGACAAACTAGATTCCAGACTTAGTGGACTTATGGGTCCAGGTCTAAAGGTTGAACAGAGTTCCAGGCTTTTGCTGTACAGTAGACTAGGAAGCCAGAAAAAGAAAAAATATATAAACACTTTTAGCCTCAGGAATAAAGGGTTTCCCCAGATGATTTTTTTTCGTCTTCTTCTGGGGCTACATACACTCGAAGAACACTAGAAAAAAACCTGATGCATACTGGGAGTGGGAGGGTATACAGTATATAGGGCGGTCCTTGCAGCTTTGCCAGTTCACACCTTTTGCAGGTGGCAGTATATCCGGTGTTCTGAAATACTATCCTGGGTTCTGTAATCTATAACTAAGAAAAGTCCTCAGTAAGTCATTGAATTTGCCAAGCCTTACAGATTGAAAATTACATTTTGGATTAAATTGCACATTTAGGCTGAGTATTTATAGATGGGGGAATTAAAATGCTTATCAAATGCCTAAAGCACATTTGGTAAGCAGGTGATAAAGGTTTCAGAGTATCTACGAAATGTTCTGAATACTTGACAAATGTTCAGAAAACATACAAATAGGCCAAATCATTTCAAAATGACACTGTAATGCTTTGTATCCTGCCTATCAGAGAGACATCTGCTGTGAGACGAAGTGGCTGGCAGCCATAAAATGCCACAGCAGATGTCCTAGTGACAGTTTGTACATGGATGGCTTCATTGCTGCTCACATGTGTAGTGTCCAATTTGTTTAGAATACAAAAGAATGTAGTCAAAACGGTTGGAAGGTTGTGCAACAACACACTCACCGTTAACTCCAATGATCTGTAAGTGCTCAACCTAAAATTAACCTGTGAAAGAGACTTAGGTTTAGGACTATTGCTGACCTACAGTATCTCACACAAGTGAGTACACCCCTCACATTTTTGTAAATATTTTATTATATTTTTTCATGTGACAACACTGAAGAAATGACACTTTGCTAAAATGTAAAGTAGTGAGTGTACAGCTTGTATAATAGTGTAAATTTGCTGTCTCCTCAAAATAACTGAACACAGCCATTACTGTCTAAACCGCTGGCAACAAAAGTGAGTACACCCCTAAGTCAAAATGTCCGAATTGGGCCCAATTAGCCATTTTCCCTCACCGGTGTAATGTGTCAACTGCGCGGCCAAAGGAAGCATCCGAGGATGCCATCACAGCAAGTGTGTAAAATCCTGTGTAAAGTTGCACAGAGGACCAGCCGCTGCTGTGCACACCTGAGCCACAGAAGCCTGATGGCGAAATGCCCAATAGGCACGGACAGCTCACTCAGAATGAGCCCGGGAGGGAAAAGAGGAACCTGACCCTGGATTGAACAGGCCCGAACAATCGCCCGCCTGATCCAGATAGACATGTTTGCCGCGGACGCTGCCGCACCCTTCCGAGGACCCTCAGGAATAACAAACAGTGAGTCAGACCTCCAAAAAGACTCTGTGGCGGACAGGGAAAACCCTGACCGCTCGAACAACCCCCAAGGAAAGCAAGGCAATATCCTTGAGATGCCTGGGTTTCGCCCAAAGCGAAGACAAGACAACACCGTCGTAGAGGTGGAAAGCAGATACCACCTTGGGAAGACAAGAGGGATTGGGTCGCAAGACCACTTTGTCCCTATGAGCAACCAGATAAGGTTAGCGGCAAGACAGAGCCACCAATTTAGACACTCTGCGAGCAGAGGTCACAGCCACCAGAAAAGCAACTTTCTGGGACAACACAGGCAGAGATATGTCTCTGATGTTTTCAAAGGGGGGCCGTTGCAAAACGGACAAAAACCAAGTTCAGGTCCAATGGCAGCAAAGGAGCTTCTTCCCGGGAAGCCAGATGTCGCACCCTCTGAATAAAGGTGCGAATCAATGAATTAGTCGCCAAGGGACGCTGGAAAAAAGGCCATGGCCGACAAATGACCTTCAAACGTGGCCAGCGCCAAACGCTGATCCACACCTTCCTGTAGGAGGGCCAAAACCCTCGCCACTGAAGAAGAGTGGGGATGAAAAACCCTGCGACAGGCACCATAAAAGATTCGATCTTGCAAGGGGGCTCAGAGAAATCCTCCTGTCAAACGACTGAGGCGTTCTGTCCCACCTGGCAAGAATCTCTGCTTGCAGAGTTCTCGTGTGAAACTGAGCAAAAGGGAAAGCCTCGAAAGCTGAAACCATCAGAGCCAGAGACCGCATGCAGGCCCGCAGAGAGGAGAGATTGTTGCCCCCGAGGGACCTGATCTTGCCCTGCAAAGTCTGCAACTTGTTTTCCGGGAGAAAGACCTTCGTCTGAGAGGAGTCCAGGACCATCCCCAGGTACGGGAAGCAAACCGAAGGAGTCAAATCTCCTGACGCTAGGCAGCATAAAACTGGAGAGCAGCTCCTATTGGCTGATGGGTAATAGCTCAAAAACAGCCCCCTAGAGGTGTGTTATGTGTAAAGGCTTTTGTTTTTTTACCTTTTACTGCCTAGCCTGCTCCTGCAGAGGATGCCATTACCCACTAGTGAAGGCTAACTGAACAAGCGGCGACTGTCAGAGGACGTAAGAGGAACAACGGTGGCCACACAAAATATTGACACTTTGGGCCCAATTTGGACATTTTCACTTAGGGGTGTACTCCCTTTTGTTGCCAGCGGTTTAGAAATTAACTGGCTTTAGATTGTAGCAAAGTGTAATTTCTTCACATGAAAAGATATAATAAAATATTTACAAAAATGTGAGGGGTGTACTCACTTTTGTGAGATACTGTACATCTAAAGAAATATAGTTTCAGATCTCAAACTTCTGAACTGTGTACTTGTGAGGCAGGGTGTCAAAATACTGAAGTCACTGGATCAACATGACACAAAGGTAACCTGTATTTCTGGCAATGGCAGTTTACATATTTGTATCAGTACATGTTTCCTTTAGTGGCTTATTGATTAGCATTCCCAGATATATTACTGATTGTATGATTAATAAAGAAGTATTAGGTGCCATTTCCAATCCCTAGATTCTATGCAGCATTGAAAGATGTTTTCCAGATACATTGTGAGTTTGTGTTAAAATCTTGCTATAGACATTAGACAGGAGTTAAAAGCGTGCACGTCATCCAACCCTTTGTACAACAAGCTAACACACACACACACACACTTGCTTACTGAAATCTGGAAATGTGTTTGTACACAGCCTTTTTGCCAAGGAGCAGTCCACCAAAAAGTGGTACTTTGGTTACAGGTCCCCCTCTGACTTCTTATATCACTTGTTAAGCAGCATCTTATCTCTCTTTGTTAATAGTTACTGGTTCCACACAACTTGAAATTGGATCTTCTATTTTCTCGGGTTGCTTTGCCCATTAGATCACGTAAAATTAAAAACCAACAGACAGAAAAGGACTACTTTGCAATGCCACAGAGACCCCAAGAGGTATGAAAAAAAAAAAAAAAAAAAAAAAAAGTTTAAAGGTTTACTATTCCAGCATCCAACAGCTGGAATACCAGCTCTAGCTGTGCTGAACCTATAGTTTAATAACTAAAAATATCCTAACATATACAAAATTCTCCTCTTACCCAAGATCTTCGGCCCATGCCTGATGTTAATGTGGTCATGGATATCTCAATAGTTACATAATCATTCATTCTAAAACAGGCGTATCCTCCAACCATAGTCAAGTGTCTTTAGTGCTCTTGCTTCTGAGATTCTGATACAGCCTTGCGCCGCTCAAAAACACTCACATACAAGCTGGCCAAACATGCACAGACTTTTTTTTTTGGTCAATCTGTGGGCTGAATGAAGGAAATCTTAAAGATTCCTCCTTCTCAGCTAAATAACGGGGGTTGCCAAATCCTCTGTTGCTGTTGTCAAAATACTCGAACAGTGCCTGCACCTCCTTGGTTACAGGCCCTGTTCAGCTGGCATTTTTCTACCTGGTTCCTTTGGCAAAAGTCGATTATAAAATCAACTTTTTTCAATTTGAGTGCTGCCGACAGGGTCACCTACAGAAGGAATTTGGTCGATTCAACAGGAATTTGATGTGCGTGTATAGCAAGCTTTAGCGCAAACCACAACAGTATACACGTGTCTACAGACAGACAGTAGGCAGTGCCAATATTTTATGGACACTTTGCCAATCTCAGGATACACTTTACTGCAAATGTGAACATAAATCTTCTCAGAGACTTGACACCCAGTTACATGTTGTTGTTGACAGTCACCTGATCGGGAAACATCTCATTCCTTTGAAACTAGATGACTACACTCTCAAATACAATTTCTGAACGTTCCCTATACCAGAGCAATCTTTTGAGTTCAGGTCCAAGTAGTATCCTGAAAATTATACCCTTTGTCTGGAATTTCTCCTGAAAAACAGCAGTGAGCCTTCTGGTGTGAGTATACTGAGGCACACTGGAGATTGGGGAAAAATTTGGTAAGGTTACTACTGTGTTGCTTGCGGTTCTCCTTATTGGAGGCTCTGACATGAGCATATTTTTGCTAAGTCCACATTTGTCATAAAACACCATTAATTAAAAAAATATAAAATAAATGGTATTAGTAGCACAGACAAAACAGTCAGGCACAACGAATAAATTGTCCCATAGAACACCAATCAGTATATCATGCTCAGTCCATCAGAGTAGATAAATCATCCTGACAGACTCTGTGAATTGACGAATATCCTATACTTCCAGAACAGAACCAGAACAGTCCCAGTGTACAGTAAGAAAATATGGGCCACCTCACACTCCTTCACCCAAGTGCGGATAGATTTAGAGCAGGTGGTAACTCACCAAAAAGCATGTCGATACCAGAAGTGATCAGGGGTGACAAACGGATGGCCTGGAGGACACCACACTAGTGTGGAGTGGGTGAAGAGACCCCCGACCTACCGTGAGTGCACCCGCACAGTAGGTGAGGAGAGGGGTGTTATCTATTCAGAGGGACCCGGGGGGATACCATTGTTGGAACAATGCTGGATACAGAGAACAAGTGTCGGCCACTGTGGAGTTGATATATCATGCCTTCATGCCTTATCCATGAAAGTGGGTAGGCATTGCTTTTTGGCGAGTTACCACCTGCTCTAAATCTATCCGCACTTGGGTGAAGGAGTGTGAGGTGGCCCATATTTTCTCGATGTACACTGGGACGGTTCTGGAAGTATAGGATATTCATCAATTCACAAAGTCTGTCAGAATGGTTTATCTACTCTGATGGACTGAGCATGATACACTGATTGGTGTTCTATGGGACAATTTATTCGTTGTGTCTGACTGTGTTTTGTCTGTGCTACTAATACCATTTATATTTTTGAATTAATGTTGTTTTAGGACATACATGTTTCTTTTAAGTCGCAGAGACTTGTCTGGAATTTAGCAATATCTTTAAGGGATATTTCCTTTCTCTTAGGTTATTTATCCTAAGCGCAGGGGACCATTTCTTTGTTTATTTGGCATTTTTAAAAGTCCACATTTGTGTAATCAATAACAGCACCTTTTAGTGTTCTTAGTTTACATGAGTTGGAGAAAGGAAGATTGCGTTTGAAACAGCTGATGGTGCAGACTAGGAAAGTACCACTATTTTTACATTACATTACATTGGAGAATGGAAAAGCTTGCTTTAACTCCTTCCTGCTGCAGCCCTTTAACTGGGCCTTCTGGGGAAGGGGGGCAAAGACTTCCTAATCACGTGATCGCTGATCGTCACATGATTGGGAGCCCGCCTGGCCAGCTTCCAATCAAAAACTAGAGAACACGAGTTCTCAATACCAGCTTGGTCACTGTTCTGCCGCCGGGCACCCGTGATGGCTCCCCGCGGAGAGCTGTCTGCTGTTGTAAACACAACAGATCGATGTTCTCTCAGGAATCAATACAGAGCGCCTGTGTTCCTCCTATTTAGGATCACAGGTCTCTGTGTTGATTCCACAAGCCCATACCCCTCACAGTTAGAAAACACCCCCTAGGCATACATTTAACCCTTTATTCACCCTTGGGTTACCCCTTCCCTGTCAAGTGTCATTATTACAGCAACAGTGCATATTTTTAGCACTGATTACTGTAGTAATGTCTCTGGTCCCCCCAAAAATGTTAGTTAGGGGACCGATCTGTCCACCGCAATGTCGCAGTCCCGCTAATCGCCACCATTACTAAAAAAAAATATAAAAATGACATAAGTCTTTCCCCTAGTTTGTAGACGCGATAACTTTTGCGAAAACAAAAACAGAATACGCTTATTTGGATTTTTTTTTTTTACCAAAAATATGTAGTAGAATACAAATTGGCCTAAAATTATGAAAAAATTAGATTTTTACATTATTTTTAGTGGGAATGTTATATAGCAGAAAGTGTTTTTTTTTTTTTTCAGAATTGTCGCTCTTTTTTTTGTTTGCAAGAGGAGGGGGGAGTGGGACTTTGCATGAGACGCACGATGGGATATGTTGTGCGCCTCCATCCCTATTCAGTAAAGATAAAAAAAAAGGTTGGGACTTTGAGTGAGAGACATGACACGGCTTGCAGGTAAAAATTACACATTTATGGATATATACATACAGATGAGGGCCATAACATGGAATGTATAAATATTAATATATTGCATAGACAGAGTAAAAAACTGGTAAATAGTCCCAATTCCAGTGTTCATAAAAACCCAACATGGCAAGTTTCCAAGAGTAATGAGGTAATTTACAACATCAATGGACTGCAATGATCAACAGTACTAAAGTAAATTGATATAATCACAACATCATTGAACTCAACGCATATCGTGGACTAAATGTGCCACTTCATCAGGAGTAGATGTCTGATCTATAAAAAGTATGTATATGTAAGAAAATGGCAGATAAGGATAAATAAAGACTGGGAGGGAAAGGGGAAGTGAAAGAGGCAAAGCCCCCAAGTCCCCAAAACTTACATAGTAATGTAGGTGGTTGCTGGCATTGGGAATAAGACATGGCCTGGGGTGTCTCCCACGTGAGCTGAGGGAACCCAGTCGGGCAAACAAGGCCAAACACGCAACACACATGGAGAGTAGGACTGGAATATGTGAATTGGAAGGTATTGCGCCAGTAGCAGCAAAGCAAAAAGATGTCTCTAAAAGGTGAAAAAAAAATATATATAAAAAATGTAAGTCTGTATGATGATAGAGGTATCAAGGTGCTGCTACCATAGTGAGACCTAGAAAAATATATAAAGCGGTGGTGGATGGGACACCAAGTGGAGTGTAGGAAATAAAGTGCAGAGTGGGAAGAACTTTGGTGCTCAAGAAATCATAAGTGAACCACGTGATATAGTAAAAGAACTACAGTTGTGAGATGTACCCAAAAAAGAGGGGTTAAGCAGGTGCAAAATAGGAAAAAATATGAAGAAAAGAGACCAAACACCGAGGGCTAAGTGTTTAAGAAGACAAAGGGTGAGAGCAGAATAAAATTGTGAAAAACAATTACCAAAAGGTTAGAGCCCAAACTGCCTGCATGCGTGTACCGTGACCGCCAGTGTAGCCAGGCCCTGTGGTCCCAACGTCACGGCAGTGCATGCTAAGGATCGCCGCGGAGACGGTGAGCACAAGGGCAGACCGTCTCACGGGCTGCCTGATATGCACTGACATCTACTCCTGATGAAGTGGCACATTCAGTCCACGATACGCGTCAAGTTCAAAGATGTTGTGATTATATCAATATACTTTAGTACTGTTGATCATTGCAGTCCATTGATGTTGTGAACATTATTACTTTATTACTCTTGGAAACTTGCCATGTTGGGTTTTTATGAACACTGGAATTGGGACTATTTACCAGTTTTTTACTGTCTATGCAATATATTAATATTTATACATTCCATGTTATCGCCTTCATCTGTATGTATATATCCATAGATGTGTCATTTTTACCTGCAAGCCGTTTCATGTCTCTCACTCAAAGTCCCAACCTTTTCTTTATCTCTTTTTTTGTTATAGCGCAAAACATAGCTTTCTTTTGATGGTATTTGATCACCTGTGCGATTTTTTTATATTTGTGGGGAAAAAAGGACATCAATTTTATTTGGGTGCAGTGTCGCACGACCACGCAATTGTCCGTTAAAGTAACGCAGTGCCGAATAGCAAAAAAAGGCCTGGTCATTAAGGAGGAAATACTTCCAGTCCAGAAATGGTTAACGTATACAATACAAAACCCTGTAAAAATGTGTAAGCTGTTTATGTGCTATATATTAAGCAAGAGTTACCTATAGAAATGTAATGGCTTTGTAATCTTTAAAAAAAAGGACAGGAATGTGGTATGTAAAGATAAAACAAAACACTTGTAAGGAAACATTACACAACATTACACAACTCACCCATTTGCATCTCTATAAGCGGGAGGCAGAAGAGCTCCTGGATGATGTGCAGACGCAGTTTGTTGTCACACAACAGAACACATTTCTTCACCGGTGAGCTGTCCATGTGGTATCTCTGCAGCCATGAAACAAGTGAAAAATAAAATGTACATTTTAATGACATGGACATGACAGCTAGTGAACAGATAATCATGTATGTTCAAAGTCATTCTGCTTCATGTCTAAATAATATCACCAGTTCCTACTGCACCTAAGTTTTCCAGCAGCACTGGCATAGAATATACAGTAACGAAAATAATTATTTGATCCCCTGCAGATTTTGAAAAGTCTGCCCACTTACAAAGTAATGAAGGGTCTATAATTGTTATCATAGGTGTATTTAACATGATAAAGACAGAATATCAACCAAAAATCAAGAAAAAACACAGGATACAAATATTATAAATTGAGTTGCAGATCAATGAATAAAATAAGTATTTTATCCCCTACCAACCAACAATAATTCTGGCTCCCACAGACTGGCTACAGTATGGGCTCATGCGGTACACAAATTAGTCCTGTCAATTTAAGAAAGGCACTCCTAACGACAACTCATTATGTGTATAAACAACACCTGTCCCCAGAATCTTTCTTCCATTCAAACCTCACCATCATGGGCAAGACCAAAGAGCTGTCAAAGGACGGCGGGGACAAGATTGTAGACCTGCCCAAGTCTTCAAGAAGCATGGTGAGAATAGGATAACTGTTGGAGTGATTTTTCGCAAATAGAAGAAATACAAATGAACCACCAATTGTCCTCTGTTTGGAGCTCCATGCAAGATTTTGCTTTATGAGGTAAGGATGATCATGAGAAAAGTGAGAGATAAGCCCAGAACTACGATGGAGGAGCTTGTGAACGATTTCAAGGCAGTTGGGACCACAGTCAACAAACAAACCATTGGTAACACAATACACCACCATAGATTTAAATCCTGTAGCGCCCGCTAGGTCCCCCTCTTCAAGAAGCACACGTACAGGCCCATCTGAAGTTTTCCAATGAACACCTAAATGATTCGGGGAAGGATTGGGAGAAATTGCTGTGGTCAGATGAGACAAAAATTTCGCACTTTGGCATCAAGTCAGCTCACTATGTGAGGAAGAAAAATGCTGACTATGACCCTAAGAACACCATCCATACAGTCAAGCACGGAGGTGGAAACATTATGCTTTGGGGCTGTTTCTCAAATGCTAATGGTACAAGCTGACTTTGCTGCATTGAGAGGCCAATGGACGGGGCCATGTATTGTAAAATCTTGGATGAGAACCTTCTTCCATCAGCCAGAACACTAAAGATGGGTAGCGGATGGGTCTTCCACCATGACAATGACCCAAAACATACTGCCTACTAAACAAAGGAGTGGCCTAGCCAGTCTCCAGACATTAACCCTATAGAAAATTTATGTAGGGAGCTGAAACTTCAAGTTGCCAAGGGATGGCTAAGAAACCTCAAGGATTTAGAGAAGATCGGTAAAGAAGATTAGACCAAAATCCCTCCTGAGATGTGTGCAAACCTGGAAACCAACTACAGGAAACGTCTTACCTCTGTGCTTGCCAACAACGATTTCCCCACCAAGAACTAAGTCATGTATCATGTGTTTATTCTAGATTTTTGGTTGATATTCTGTCTCTATCATTTAAAAAATACCTATAACAATTATAGACCCTTAATTTCTTTTTAAGTGGGCAAACCTACAAAATCTGCAGGGGATCAAAAAATGTATTTCCCCTCTGTATTATACCTATGTAGACGGGTACACTTTAGTATATGAAGGACACCTAGAGCAACCAGTTGGGTGTTAACCACTTGCCTTCTGTGCACTTAAACACCCTTCCCATCCAGGCCAATTTTCAGCTTTCAGCGCTGTCACACTTTGAATGACAATTGCGCGGTCATGCTACACTGTACCCATATGAAATTTTTATCATTTTTTTCACACAAATATAGCTTTCTTTTGGTGGTATTTAATCATCTCTGGGTTTTTTATTTTTTACAAAAAAAAAGAATAAAGACAAAAAATTTTGAAAAAAAAAAAAAGTTTTTCTTATTTTCTGCGAGTAAATTTTGAAAATAAATTTTTCTCCTTCACTGATGTGCGCTGATGAGGCAGCACTGATGGGCACTGATAGGCTGCACTGATGGGCACTGATGAGGTGGCACTTATGGGCACTGATGAGGTGGCACTTATGGGCACTGATGAGGAGGTACTAATATGCCGCACTGATGAGCACTGAGAGGCGGCACTGAGAGGCAGCACTGAGAGGCGGCACTGATGGGCACTGATAGGCGGCACTGCTGGGCACTGATAGGCGGCACTGCTGGGCACTGATAGGCGGCACTGCTGGGCACTGAGAGACGGCACTGCTGGGCACTGAGAGGTGGCACTGCTGGGCACTGACAGGTGGCACTGCTGGGCACTGAGAGGCGGCACTGATGGGCACTGATAGGCGGCACTGATGGGCACTGGCGGATGGCACTGGACACTGACGGGTGGCACTGATGAGCGGCACTGATGGGCAGCACCATCAGTGCCCACACTCAGTGCCCATAGTGCTGCCAGTCAGTGCTCATCAGTGCCTAGATGAGCAGGCACTGATGGGCACTGACTAGCAGCACTATGGGCACTGATTGTGGGCATTGATGGGAGGCACTGATGGCGGGCACTGTGGGCACTGATGTGGGGGCACTGTGTGTGTTTTTACCTTTTAGTAATCAGGGCACTGGTGATCGGTGCCCTGATTACATTGCTGTGTGTCCCCAGCGGCTGTCGGCTCCCCCTCCTTCCTCACACTGCAGGCTCCGTGTGAGGAAGGAGCGCCGGCGATGAGAGATGATCTCATATGTTTACATATGAGATCATCGCTCATTGGACGGCCAGATCACGTGGTGAATGGCCGCTGTGATTGGCCATTCACCACGATCTGTGATCGGCTGTGTCCAAGGGACACGGCCGACACAGATTTTCCCCGCAGCGCGCTCGCGGGAGCGCGCTGGGGGCGTGTCACTGGGAGGCCGTTTAAAAACGGCCTCCCGAAAATTCGAGTCCGCGCTGCAGCCGTATATAGGCTGTAGCGCGGACGGGGGGAGGTTAAAGAAGAAAATACAATAACCTAAATTGTGCTTAAAAATGACCTGTGGATACAGATGGGAAAATGCCACCCAAGCATTTTTCAGCTTTTTTCTTGGAGTGGAGAATGGTAAGGACCTCAAGTTTGCATCACTGCGTAGCCCCAACTCAGCAGGTTTCCCCTCATCTTCTGTCCCAGACACGCAACGTAGAAGGATATCTTCCCAAACTCAGGGAAAAGCCCACCTTTGATAGCTGTCATTATAACAAGAGTCCCAATTTAAAAGAGGTCTCCTTTACTCCTGTTCTGGTGACATAAATAAAAGTTTGGATAACAAGGTACACAAGGACAGAAGTTGGTCATAATAACTCCCAAACAGGGCCGCAGGCAACAATAAAAACCTGGCAGAAGTTTTAACTGTTCCACTCTATACAAAAAAGGAAAAAAAAAGGAAAAGTTGTGAGTGACATGCCACGTTATAAAGTATAACTAAAGGCAAAACTTTTTTTTAGTTTTGGATAAAGTGGAAAGGGATTAGAACACCTGCCAGTTTTTTTTATTGATGTCTGTATCCCCATTAGGGAGATCCACCCTCTTGATTTGTCCTGTTTACCTTTATCATTGAAAATGAGAGTAATAGAAAAAAAAATAATTTTGGGTTGTCCCCAGAAAAGTATTAGAGGGGAAATTTTCCAATGGGGACATTAGTTCTGGTGACCTGGGGGTCCCAAGGGATTCCCTTAATTTGAAGAATTTCCTCTTACTTTCTGTTTTGGCTATGGGAAAAGAAGTGAAGGTAAATACCCCCAATAGGATACAGTTGACAAACAAATCCCTGACAGGCGTTCTACCCCTCCCTTTATCTATCCAAAATGAAAAAAAAAAAAAAAGTTTGCCTTTAGTTTTTTTTTTTAAAATAATCTTCTATTGCTTTTGACCTCCTCTAAACCTCCAAATGCCTTTGTTTTTGCTGCTGTGATCCGACTTCCTGTTAAAGGGTGGCTTGGTTCATTCTCCATGGTCCCACTGTATGGAGGAATGTAGCCACCATCTCTTGATGAATGGCAAAAAAAAAAAAAAAATTCTGACAGGGGTTATAGCCCTCCCTTACTCTATCCAAAATGACAACACAGTTTTGCCTATCGTTCTTCTTTAAAGTAAGCAAGCATCTTTGCAGATTGTCTAGTTGCTGGTCACTGGCACTGACCACACCTAAACAGTGTGCAACAAATTCAGAGTAACAGTGTGGAATAAGCTTTTCTAGCTGGCAGGAGCCGGCCTTTTATATGTTCAGAACAACCAGAAACATGATTTGCTGTCACAGTGATCACATGACTGGGAGTCGGTGAGGTAGGGCTGTTGGTGACAGCGTGGTCACTGTGCTGGCAATGCTAAATGAACATGCTCCCAGCACAAACAAGGAATGCTGGAATGCCCGATCCAGATACAGTTAGGTACATATATATTTGGACAGAGGCACCATTTTTGTTTTTTTCAGATATTTACTAAAATATATTCAAGCTTCAGTTATATAATGAATGTGGGCTGAAAGAACACACTCAGGTTTAATTTGGAGAAATGTACATCCAAATTCAGAGGAAGGGTTTAGGAATTACAGCTCTTAAGAAAAGCCATCCTCTCTTTTTTAAAAGGGAACAAAAGTAATTGGACAATTGAATCAAAAGCTGTTTCATGGCCAGATGTGGGCTACTCCTTTGTTATTTCTTCATTAACAGGTAAAAGGTCTGGAGTTGATTTTAAGTGTGATATTGGCCAGCATTGTAATCTATTGCTGTGAACCTTCATCATGCGTTCAAAGGAGCTGTCCATGCGAGGAAAACTGGCCATTGTAAGGCTTCAAAAATAAGCAGCAAAATTAGGAGTGGCCAAATTAACAGTTTGGTAGTTTCTGAGGAAAGAAAAGCACACTGGTAGGAAGATAACGGAAGATAACAATGGTGGATAATCTCAGGATCCTCTCTATGGTAAAGAAAAACCCATTCACAACATCTAGACAAGTGAAGGACACTCTCAAGGAGGTGGGCGTATCATTGTCAAAGTCTGCAATCAAGAGAAGACTTCACGAGAGCAAATACAGAGGGTTCCCCACAAGGTGCAAACCATTCATAAGCCTGAAGAATAGAAAAGATTAAAGTTCTGGAAAAGCATTCTTTGGACGGATGAAACGAAGATTAATCTGTACCAGAATAACAGGAAGAAAAAAGTGAGGAGAAGGCTTGGAACAGCTCATGATCCAAACCACACATTGTCATCTGTAAAACATGGTGGGGCATGGTCTCGGCATGGAAGACTGAAGACACATGGTTTGTGAGCTCCCTGCCGGCAGCTCCCTGGCAGCCTTATAGAACAGAATTACCGGATATTTCTTTTCCTCCACCCGCTCCTTTCTGTGCTAGAGGACTCTTGATCTTGCTCTGGGAACTCTTGACCTCATGGATCGTTATTTAATCCTGGCCCATCCACCCGCCCTGATCAAAATGGCGACGAACCCGGCCACGAGGAAGGAGGGGGGCCTGCTGATTCCGCATGCTGAGTGGGAAAGGACTGGCAATGATTATGATCTACCCCCGTTCTCGCCACCAAGTGACCTGTCGCCATGTCTGCCGCGCTCTCTATCCCTAGCATCCCTTGATAGCCCTGGGGAGAGATGGCAACTCATCAGCAAATGTATTGTCGGGGCCTAGCAACACACAGAGATCCCCGGCTATTGCGCATCTGGCCACCCTGACTGACATCCGGCTGGGAGAGACGCCCGCAACGACGACTGCAGTGAGTCCTGGTGGCAGTGTGCTAACCACATATGTTCCCGGCTGGGCCAGTCCCAATGACCAGGCCCTGTGGGCCCTTCTGCAGAGACTACCCACTAGGGAAGATTTTGATGTCCTAGCGAACAGAGGTGAACTGTCTGTAGTCAAGCAGGAGGTAGTGGCAGTGGAGGCCAGGGTCTCCACGCTAGAAGCGAACAATGCCACCATCACCCAATCCATCTCTAGTCTGCAGGGAGCAAGAGAAGAGACTACAAATCAGATCACCCAGTTGCCCTTGCTCCTAGACGATCTAGAAAACCGTAACCACTGACGGAATACCAGGATCCGCGGTTTGCCGGAGGCCACAGGGCAAGCGAAGCTTAAATCCACTGGGTCATCAATATTTAATATGTATTTGGACCGTCCCCAACTCACCTGAGAAGAGGAGATCTAGTTGTCTTGCGGACCTCTGGAGACAACGCCCTCATGTGGTGTTTTTGCAAGAAACCCACTTCCATACAGGCACAATTTCAAAGTTTACCAACAAACATTTCTCCCTCCAGCCTATCATAGCGTATCCTCCTTGTCCAAATCTAGGGAAACGAGTATCCTATTGGTCAAGACTCTTCCCTGGCAATTTTTTGACCTCCACAGGGACCAAGAGGGCAGGTATCTGTTTTTGAAGGGTAAAATCCAGTCCCAAACTTTCACCTATGCAAATGTTTACCTACTAAATTTAAATCAGATTGCGGCTCTAGAGACAAACGTCTGCCCCAGCATCATTCGCTGAGGGTACGATTGTACTGGGGGGGGGGGGGGAATTTTAATCTTACTATTGACCCACATAGGGACACTTGGACGGGCTCTTCGACCCTTCCACGGAATTCTAGGGCCAAGCTCAGAGACCTTTTAGCCTCTCTCACCACCTGGTAGATATATTTGGCACATACTTCTTCCCCAAGAGAAAGATTACACCTTCTTCTCCGCTATGCATGGCTCATATTCGAGATTAGATCTATTTCTGGTCTCTCATGCCTCAATCCCGGTGGTCTCCAAGGCTGAGATTGGCCATATTGCTCTCCTAGACCATGCTCCAATCTCTTTGGAATTAGCTTTGTGTCATGAGATTCCGAGATCCGCTACTTGGTGACTAAATGAATCGCTTTTGCAGGACCCCTTGTTCAAAGCAGATATACTTCGGGAACTTCAATTTTTCTTAGAAACAAACAGTCGGAAACTAACCCTCTTTCCCTATTGTCAGCTAATAAATGCTACATTAGGGGAGTGCTCATTAAACATGACCACAGAGTGAAAACGGAAAGGCGAGTACACTGGAGGGTCTATTATCCAAATTACACGAAAATGAAAGACGTCACAAATTAAATTCAGACTCCGTAGTAGAGGCCTACGCCTACGAGAGCAGATTAGGGAGCATTCTTTATTTCAAGCAAAGAGTGGCCTCATGAAGGCACGTATAATTTTGAATGAATTTGGGGACGAGTGTAGTAAACCTCTAGCGAAGGCCTTGCGCACTCAACGTAACTTATCTTACATCCCCGCTTTAGCAACTCCCTCGTGAGAGAAAACATTTTAATCGCAGGCCATGGTCGACACCTTTCGATACTTTTATGCCTTTGCTGTATAAGACTTACACCCTTCCTCTTCCACCACCACTGCCCCAGACAGATCTGCAGATATCGCAGCTTACCTCGATGCCGTGGGTCTCCCTCCTCTTACAAGGGAGAAAATAGAGTTTCTCTCCCAGCCCATCTCTGAGGAAGAACTTATGGGAGCCATAGCAGGGACTCCTACGGGAAAAGCATCGGGACCTGACAGGTTCATGGTAGCATACTATAAAAGGTTTCAGGAACAATTAGCGACTCATTTCACTAACGCCTTTAATGGAGTGTTGGACAACCATGACATGCCCCCTGATCTCTTGCATGCCAGCATCACAGTCATTCCGAAGCCAGGCAAAGATCCGATGCAGTGTGCCAGTTACAGACCTATCTCTTTGCTTAAGTGTGACCTTAAACTGTTCACAAAAATCATTCCTGAGAGGTTGACTCTGGTTATGCAGCGGATTATCCCCCTAGATCAGGTCCTGTTTGTTCGCAATAGAGAGGCTAGAGACAATACGATCCGGACTCTGGATATCATGGCTAGAGCCAAACATTTCAGCATTCCGCTCATGTTATTATCAACTGACACTGAAAAAGCGTTTGATAGGGTGAATTGGGCTTTTCTGCTAGCCACTCTATGTCACATTGGCATGCCGGTGCCCGTGCTGTCATGGATATGCGCTATTTACTAAAAACCAACAGCTACAGTTAAAGTGAATGGAGTGGTTTCTGACCCGTTCAATATCAGTAATGGTACGAGACAGGGCTGCCCCCTTTCTCCACTTCTTTTCATACTTTCCTTAGAACCCCTTCTACAGAACATCAGACACAATCCCAACATCAGAGGCATAGAGACCAGCTCACACCATCATAAAATTGTGGCTTATGCAGATGACTTACCGTTCTATATAAAACGGAACCACGTATCTCACTACCGGTTCTGCGATCTGAAATCCGCAGGTACGGGGACCAGTCAGATTTCCAAGTCAATTTAAAAAATCTGAAGCCCTCAATGTCTCCATCTCTCCGCAACTTTTCCGTAGCCTTAGTGGTAATTGCCCGTTTCATTGGGCATCTCATTACATCCAATATCTTGGGACCAAGATTCCCTCTAATTTAAAACTCCTTTACAAACAACTTTCTTCCTTTACTTACTGTTTTCTCTAATGACTTGGACAAATGGAAATCCCTGGCCATATCCTGGTTCGGTGGGTGGAACATCCTAAAAATGAACATCATGCCGCGTCTCTTGTATCTTTAGCAAGCTTTACCAATTAAGATACCCCCAGACTTTTTTCACAAACTCCGGATGATGTTTACTTGTTATGTATGGCAGAACAAACCTTCCAGGATTAGAAGGACGCTCTTGCAAAGATCAAAAACCAGAGGGGGTGTAGGTCTCCCTGACCCTACCCTATATTGTATGGCACACTTGAATAGAATAGAGAACTGGTGTAGACGCTCATCCCATAAATTGTGGGTGTCAATGGAAAAAGACTCGGTACCAGTGCCAGTGCCTTGCCTTCCGTGGGTTGAGCCTTGTTACTGCCGGTCTCTACCTCCACACCCATTGATTGATCCTACACTAGTGGGATTCATAAATACTTCAAATGGACGGGGGTGCCTGGCTTTCCCTCACCACTGACACCAATCATTGGTCACCCGGACTTTGCATCAGGCCTTGCGGATAAGACATTTCTATTACAGCCAGAACAGAACTTCATCCTTTCTAGGCCCCTTAGGATTGCATCACCACTCTGTGCTGTATAGTTCATTTGATTCTTCGATTCTGGGATGATGGAAGATATGGCAACTCATATTCCTTCATTCCTCATTTCCTTCATTCTCTTCTGGACCACAACGATTTCCGTCGCTGACCTACCACCTTTGGGGATCACTGTGTGGGTGGCGGCACCCTGCAGAAATCCCTTTCTTGCTCTTACAGAATACTTCAGAAAATCTCGTCCCAAACTGACCCTCCATTTTTGACCAAATGGAAAAGGGATCTCGACGTCTCGTTCACAGAGGCCCAAAAGACCAAGATTGTTTTCTTTGCCCATAAGTCTTCCTTATGTAGCAAATATCAAGAAATCACCTATAAAATCATTGCACGCTGGTATCGAACCCCTTCCATTTTGGCAACAATATTTTCTGGCCACAGCCCATTATGCTGGCGTTGTAACACGCACCCGGGCACACTCTTCCACATCTTTTGGGAAGGCCCAAGAGTACGCCCGTTTTGGCAAAACGTACTGGGGATCGATTTTAAACTCATGGGCTTCTCTGTCCTAGATGACCTATCTGCAGTACTCCTTAACTTACCCCTATGCCTAGTTGGAAATAAGGTAAATCTCTACTGAAACACCTTCTTAATGCTGCGAGGGCTTGCATTCCCAACACTTGGAAGCAACAGACCCCACCTGCGGTTACCCAGTGGTTTGCCAGGGTGAACGATATCCAGCAAGTGGAGAGTTTGGTGTCTGCCCTCGGGGACAAAGTGGAGGTACACAGAGATCGTTGGCTACAATGGGACCCGTTTCTCACTTCAGATGAATACTTGACATACTTTTAATGGAGCTCTTCCCCTCATGGGGAGCCAGAGGTCTTAGATTGTCAGCAGCATTGAGGCACCCCCCCATATTATTTTTTCCCTTCTTCTCTCTCTTCCCTCTCCTCTCTACTTTATTCTCCACACTTTCTAAACTCTACTCTATCCTACTCGCACCTTTTAACTTTCAAAAATTTATATTTTAAAAATATTGCTAGGTATGCAAAGAACAGCAATGTGAAAGAAAATAGGGTGCGCTAACCATACAATTATGCGGCAGCACTGCAATGGGGAAAATAAATGTGAAAAAGGTATAGTGCGCTCAACACAATCATTAATATTAAACATATGACATCTGGGATGGCCCAAATATTATGGTGATCTTCATACAGTGTGAAAAACCATATGTGAAAATTCTTTATGCAAAAACATATAATTTATAACAATCGTGAAAAAATATAATTAAAGTCCTCCAATTGATCCAGATAATCTCAAAATAACCAAAGATCAAGCTTCCATCAATAGGGGATCTTCAATCTTGCTAATCTTAGACCGATATGTGAGGGTGAAATAGATGAAATAGCCTCTTACCAGATAAAACAAAACAGTGAGCCTTATTGGTGAATAGGCACTTTCCACACGTGAACAAATGAAATCAAGTGAGGTGACCCCTCGGTGATAGTGCAAACTTCTTACCAGAAGTATGTAGAGGGTAGGCATAAACCACTGTGTATACTATGCACCAGAAAGAGGGTATCCAATGGCTGCTTCAATGCGTGGGCTGAATGTTTCTCCACTCCACCATATCCAACTCACAGATGTGGGTGGCGATACTGTACTCTAATGTAGCTCCCCCATAACATAATGTCATTAAACATTGCCCTTATTCTGATGTCGATATGGGATTCCATTACTGGCAGAAGGAAATAGGAAGTTATGTGGTGTTCCACTTCCGGGTCCCGCATGAGCATGGACTGGAAGTACTTCATAGTAAAGTTTCTTTTTTTTTTATTTTTTATTAAAGCTTTTCAAATACATCAATAGAACATTTATAATATATTAAAACAACTCCTAGTAAATATTACTACATGTCATATTGTTGCAACAGACAGTGTCCATCCTTTGATGTTGCTGCAGCATTTGAGTAGTGATAAATACAAACAGGAAGTTGCATTAAGTTTCACTTCCGGGTCTTGTATAGGCGCCAACCGGAAGTACTCTTCATGTAGAGGGTATATTAAGACTGCAAGTGACGGCACGTGCTGTGCTCCAGACCCAGCTGAAGCCTGATAAGGAGAACGCATCGGGGGGAGTAGCCACGCCGTCACGCCACACCACATGTTCTGCACTGCAGACGGTACACATTCGGTACACTTGGAACCATTGTTTATGCCCAGTTCATTCCATTTGCCATGTAAGTGTGTTTCTTTTTTAATAAAGTTTTTTTAAAAGGATAATTCACTATTGGCACTTTATATATCTTTTGTTATGGGGGAGCTACATTAGAGTACAGTATCCCCAGCCACATCGGTGAGTTGGATATGGTAGAGTGGAGAAACATTCAGCCCACACATTGAAGCCACCATTGGAAATCTGGTGCATCCGAATAAACAACAGTGGTTTATGCCTATCCTCTACATACTTCTGGTAAGAAGTTTGCACTACCACCGAGGTGTCACCTCACTTGATTTCATTTGTTCATGTGTGGAACGTGCCTATTCACCAATAAGGCTCACTGTTTAGTTTTATCTGGTAAGAGGCTATTTCATCTATTTCACCCTCACATATCGGTCTAAGATTAGCAAGATTGAAGATCCACTATTGATGGAAGCTTGATCTTTGGCTATTTGAGATTATCTGGATCAATTGGAGGACTTTATATATATTTTTTCACGATTGTTATAAATTATATGTTTTTGCATAAAGAATTTTCACATATGGATTTTCACACTGAATGAAGATCACCATAATATTTGGGTCACCTCAGATGTCATATGTTTAATATTTATAATTGTGTTGAGTGCACTATACCTTTTTTCAAAGAACTGCAATGCCAGTGTTTGTTACCTCCTCTCTTTTTTACCAAGTTGGTCTTTGTTGATAGCTCCAATATAGATGCGACCAATGGCTATAACCAATATATGAGGAGTAGGAGAGTAATTGTGCTGAAGGCAATTTTGTGACTATTGTATTGAACCTGCTGTTAAGACAAGGTTGTTACTTCTTGATGGTATTACTATTCTGTTATGTGATATTGCATTTAAATAAAAATGTAAAAAAAAAACATGGTGGAGGCAGTGTGATGACATGGGTATGCATGGGTTCCAGTGGCACTGGGTCATTGGTGTTTATTGATGATGTGACAGAAGACGGAAACAGCCGGATGAATTCTGCAGTGTTTAGAGATATACTGTCAGCCCAGAATAAGCCAAATGCAGAAAAGTTGATTGGACGGCGCTTTACAGTACAGATGGACAATGATCCAAAACACACTGCAAAAGCAACCTAGGAGCTTTTGAATGAAAAGAAGTGGAATATTCTGCAATGGCCGAGTCAATTATCTGATCTCAACCCAATTGAGCATGCATTTCACTTGTTGAAGGCAAAATTAAAGGTAGAAAGAACCACAAAGAACAACTGAAGACAGCTGCAGTTAGAGCCTGGCAAAGCATCAGAAGGGAGGAAACCCAGTCTTTGGTAATATCCATGGATTCCAGACTCCAGGCAGTCATTGCCAGTAAAGTATTCTCAACAAAATATTAAAAAAGGAACATTTTATTTATGATTATATTCATTTTTCCAATTACATTTAAGCACCTGAAAATGGAGGGGATTGTGTAAAAAATGGTTACAGTTCCTAAAATTTGTACTCGATATTTTAGTTTCAACCCCTTGAATTAAAGCTGAAAGTCTGCATTTAAAATTAACTTGGATGGTTTCATTTTAGTTTTATTCTGGTGGCATACAGAGACAAAAGTATGAAAATTGTGCCTGTATCCAAATATATATGGACCCAACTGTATTTGCATTGCTGTAATACATGGAAAAAGTGAGGATTACTATGTGTTATAGCAATGCATATATCGAGGTGCCATTCAATAATACTCATGGCTGCTTTGTAATGCCCTGGCAGCTCATTTAAAATGAATGGGCTGCCTAAACACAGCACGCATTAATGTTCATTAACATGCAACAACACAGCAGTAAAGTTTGAATGGCCCATAAAAGAATTCCACTCTTTCTGGATTTATTTATAAAAGCGTAAACAGGAGTAGCATGCAGAAACTCAATCAATTAAAGTAATCTCTTTTCTTTGTATACAAACTTTTTTATTAGGGTGAAAAAATTGTGAAAGATGTAGTTGGTAATTTGTAGTCATTTTGTACTTAACGATATGTTCTCTATATACTCTTGTATTTTTACTGCTTTAGGCAGTATTATGGAAATTGTCATAGGTCCGCTACTCGGCACCATTCATACGAAGTCTTATTTTTTCTTGATCCTGTTTAATTATATCTGACAAGAACTTATACATACTTTCTGTAACAATGACTATTGTTTATTGTTGTTTACCTCACTGTTAATATACGCTTAAGTAATCTCTTTTCTAATGAAAAAAAACTCTACTCTTTTCTAACTAATGACTGCCTTAAAGTTTGCTGTAGATTATTACAGCTTTGCCTTTTACAGAGCCTTAACCACTTAAGCCCCGGAGGATTTGGCTGCTCAAAGACCAAGGCCTATTTTGCGATTCGACACAGCGTGACTTTTAAACGGACAATTGCGCGGACGTGCGACCATGTACCCAAATGAAATTGACGTACTTTTTTTCCCACAAACAGAGCTTTCTTTTGGTGGTATTTGATCACCTGTGCGATTTTTACTTTTTGCGCTATAAACAAAAAAAAGAGCGACAATTTTGAAAAAACAACAATATTTTTCACATTTCTTTTAATGAAATCCCCCCCCCAAATTTTTTTTTTTAACATTTTAGGCCAATTTGTGTTTTGCTACATATTTTTGGTAAAAAAAAAAAAAAATCACAAAAAGCGTATTTTGATTGGTTTGCGCAAAAGTTATTGTGTTTACTAACTACGGGAAAGATTTATGTCATTTTTATTGTTTTTCTTTTTTTTTTAACTAGTAATGGCGGCGATCTGCGTTTTTTTTTTTTTTTGCGGAACTGCAACTTTGCGGCGGACAGATCGGACCCTTGACTGACATTTTTGACACTTTTGGGGGTACCAGTGACATTATTACAGTAATCAGTGCTATACATATGCACTGTTACTGTAAAAATGACACTGGCAGGGAAGGGGTTAACTTTATTAGAGATCCAGGGGTTAAGTGTGTCCCTAGAGGAGTGCTTCTAACTGTCAAGGGGCGTGGCTTTTGATGTAACCACAGAGACATACGATCCTACATAGCAGGATCATATGATCTCTGCAGTGACAGGCGGCTTAGTTTACATTAGCCGCCTGCCTTTTTCCCTCTCCAGCGGGAGATCGCAAATGACCGGCGGACATCGGAGCCGCCAGTCACTCGCGCGGTGATGATAGTGACCGAGCGGGCAGCAAGAGCGCGCCTCCGGCACGCGCTCACTCCCTATTGGCTAGCGGGCGAGTGACGTACCGATACGTCACTTTGCCCAGGAGTGGTTAAAGGGGGGGGGAAAAAAAAATAAATATTAATCAGCATTTCCACTCTGAAAATTTAGCCATCACACAAATGAATCCAGTTTCTGCTAAAAAAAATATAGCAAATTCTACATTTTCTAAAATGTGCCAAGTATTATTATTATTATTATCATCTAATTCTCTAAATCTAGTATTCATACTCCCTTTTCAAACCCAAAACAACACCAACACACAACAAAGTATTCACACCCCTTTTTCAAACACAAGGCCAACACAAAGTAGGACATAATTCTGAAGTTGAAGGAAAATGATAAAATTGTTTTCAAAATATTTTACAAATAAATACCTGAAAAGTGTGGCATGAACTTGTATTCAGCCCCCTTTACTCTGAGTCCCCGCTCACACTGGGGCGACCTGTGAGGCGACCTGTTCACCTCACAGGTCGCCGTAGGTCGCCTTCCATAGAGAAGCTGCGGACCGGTTCTAATAGGAGCGGCACAAGTTGCTCCGACTTAGAAAAAGGGTCCGGAGCTTCTTTGGGGCGACCCGGAGCGACCGTCATAGACTTCAATGTTATGAAGTCCGTGCCGGCCGCTCCGAGGTCGCGGCGCACTGCTCGCACCGTGACCTCGGAGGTCGCCCCGGGAAGTCGGATCGCCCCAGTGTGAACGGGGCCTTACACCCCTAACTAGAGCTGCATGATTAATTGTTTGACAAACAAATTCGCTGTCTCGATCCCCTCACGATCCTAAAAACGGTTTTTCTTCGATTCATACAGGGCAGAGCTGTTCTCTGCTCACTCACAGCTGTCAAAAAAAAAAAAAAAAAAAGAGCCTCCAGCAAATGTGAGATAACTATATATTCACAATGTTTTACAATGTATCAGTTCATTCTTTTAACCGCTTGCCGACTGCTCACAGTATATTTACTGCGGCAGTCAGCTCCTCACAGGCAGAGCGACATAGGTCTACGTCGCTCTGCCTGTGAGGGCTCCAGGGAGCGAGCACGCGCCGCCGGAGGCACGCTCCCGCGCGGTCACAGAGCCCCCGCGCGTGTGACCGGCGGACCCGATCGTCCGCCGGTCACTCGCGATCATCGGTGGAGAGGGAGAAAGTCAGGCGGCTGATGTAAAAAAAGCCGCCTGTCATTCTCCCCTGTGTATGAATAGTGATCATACGGTTCTACTATGTAGGACCATTGATCACTGTTCCTACACCTCAAGCCACAGCCAATCACAGTTAGAATCACCCCCCTAGGGACACACATAACCCCTCCCTCTCAAAAATTAACCCCTTCACTGCCAGTGTAATTTTACAGTAACAGTGCATATGTATAGCACTGATTACTGTAGTAATGTCACTGGTAACCCCAAAAGTGTCAAAAATGTCAGTCAAGGGTCCGATCTGTCCGCCGCAATGTCGCAGTACCGGGAAAAAAAAAAAAAAAATCGCATAGGTGATCAAATACCACCAAAAGAAAGCTCTGTTTGTGGGAAAAAAAGGACGTCAAATTCGTTTAGGTACAGGGTCGCACGACCGCGCAATTGTCCGTTAATGTCACACAGTGCCGAATCGCAAAATAGGCCCTGGTCAGGAAGGGGGTAAAATCTTCCGGGGCTTAAGTGGTTAAATCAAAGGATTGAACTTCAGTCTGTAAAGGAGGGCAGTTTAACCTCTTAAAGATTAAACCTTTTTCTGACAAGTTAAGTTCAGTATTTTTTGCTAGAAAATTACTTAGAACCCCCAAACATTATATATTATATATATTTATTTATATATATATATATATATATATATATATTTATTTAGCAGAGACCCTAGCGAATAAAATGGCGATCGTTGCAATTTTTTATGTCCCACTGTATTTGTGCAGCGGTCTTTCAAACACAGTTTTTTGGGGAAAAATACACTTTAATAATTAAAAAAAAAAAAACTAAAAATACTAGAGCTGGCCCAATTTTTTTTGTACAATGTAAAAGATGATATTACATCAAGAATCGTGATCTTCATTCTAAGCAAAAGAGTAGGGATTCTCATTTTATCCAGAATTGAGCAGCTCTACCGCTAACTAAAATCTACTGGAACAAACTGCCTTCAAAAGTCCCCTAATTAGTAAATAAATAGAGTCCACCTGTGTGTAATTTAATCTCAGTAAAAAAAATACAGCTGTTCTGTGAAGCCCTCAAAGGTTTGTTAGAGAATCTTGGTGAACAAACAGCATCATGAAGGCCAAGGAACACACCAGACAGGTCAGGGATAAAGTTGTGGAGAAGTTTAAAGCAGGGTTATGTTATAAAAAAAAATATCCCAAGCTTTGAACATCTCACAGAGCACTGTTCTTTCCATTTTCGGATAATGAATTGGGAGTATGGCACAACTGCAAACCTACCAAGACATGGCTATCCACCTAAACAGACAGGCCGGGCAAGGAGAGCATTAATCAGAGAAGAACCCATGAGTCCAATGGTATCTCTGGAGGAGCTGCAGAGATCCACTGCTCAGGTAAGAGAATCTGTCCACAGGACAACTATTAATCATGCACCCCACAAATCTGGCCTTTATGGAAGAGTGGCAGGAAGAAAGCCATAAGAAGTCCCGTGGGGGACACCGCAAACATGTGGAAGAAGGTGCTCTGATCAAACGAGACCAAAATGTAACTTTTTGGCCTAAAAGCAAAACGCTATGTGTGGCGGAAAACTAACACTGCACATCACCCTGAACACACCATTCCCACTGTGAAACATGGTGGTGGCAGCATCATGTTGTGGGGGTGCTTTTCTTCAGCAGGGACAGGGAAGCTGGTCAGAGTTGATGGGAGGATGAATGGAACCAAACAGAGGGCAATCTTAGAAGAAAACCTGTTAGAGTCTGCAAAAGAATTGAGACTTAGGCGGAGGTTCACCTTCCAGCAGGACAATGACCCTAAACATACAGCCAGAGCTACAATGGAATGGTTTAAATCAAAGCATATCCATGTGTTAGAATGGCCCAGTCAAAATCTAAACCTAAATCCAATTGAGAATCTGTGGCAAGACTTGAAAATTGCTGTTCACAGACGCTCTCCATCTAATCTGACAGAGATGAGCTATTTTGCAAAAAGAAGAATGAGCACAAATGTAACTCTCTAGATGTGCAAAGCTGGTAGAGACATCCCCAAAAAGACTTGCAGCTGCAATTTCAGCGAAAGGTGGTTCTACAAAGTATTGACAGGGGGATACAAGAACTTCTTTTGGGTGATAGGCATCCCGCAAATCTGTTTGCCCGATCTTACTGTGATTCGTCGGGCAACAATCGCAGAAGAATCGAGCCGCGTATGGGGTGCCATCGCAAGTCAAGGCAATCACAATCGACCAAGCTTAATTGCAAGGTCGCACACCTGAAGGGGGGAATCACAGGAATTGATGTGGCACATTGGTCTCCCAATATCAGGAAATACCCAACACTGGTGACTGGGATCGTCCCTATCACACTAGGAGCACTACTCTGCACTTTTTACTACGGACACTATCTATTCAGCACATAATCTTACTATTAAGATTTTATGCAGCACAGGCATATTGCATGTGGAAGTGGGTATTAAGTAATTGTATTCACATGCAATTATATATATTTGGATTGTTTTATGCACCATTACTCAAGTTTATTATAATTTTATTTTAGTGTGTTATCACTGCAGTCGTCTAAGAAGTTATACCTTATTTATGATTTAAAAATTCACATTATAATTAGACACATAATATATCTCATCTGATACATACATTGCACAGGTGTTGTAGATAATAAGCATTTAACACATAATATCATTAGCGATCTTTAAAGTTTTGCGCAGCACATCGGAATCACATACTAATCTTAAGTGCAGGGGATTGCCTTGCCATCCTAGGTAATGGCGCTGCGGGTTTCTATTGATGCACACAATGTAGGGAGACAACTCTAGTTCCTTCATGCAAGGATGATTTCATAGGATAAACGCAAGAGAAAGGTGCTACCTTGAAACAGGAAACCTGGGGCAGCAGTTATGGCATCAGCTTAAGAAGCTGCAAACTTCATGAGTAAATCAGCCATTAAAAGACCTGAGGATTTAATAACACTTAAGGGGGCAAGATTTGGAAAGTGATTGAATGTGGGGCTGAAAACAGAGGTCATACTCCAGGATTACACTAAGCAACCTGGCATTAGAAAAGGACAGTTGTGTATTCAATCTTAAAAGGAAAAGGTTGGGGAAGAGGGTACAGGGGGAAGAAATACAGTATTATGAGCAAATGCTTGGAAAGACTTTAGAGAGCCGGAATTCATCCTTACGGATATACCCATTAGTGATGCACAAGGAGATGGATTGGGTGAGCAGAGGAATAGATTTGGGTGTTGACAGCATACAGATGATATTGAAAACCAGGGGAGGCCATTAAAGAGTTTGTAAAGTCTGAAGGTGTTCCTGCCTGAGCTCGATATTCCTGCAGTGATGTGCACAAGAGCCTCGGCTCTCTGTGACTCTCCCTCCTCATTGGCTCCTGCTGCTGTCAATCACAGCCAGTGAGGAGAGAGAGAGGGGGCAGGGCTGAGCTATGGCTCAGTGTAAAAATGGACACGCAGAGCCGCAACTCAGGAGCGAGCCTGCTCAGTTGTCCCTATTGCAAGATGCTCGTTCTAGGGCACTTAGCAGGAGGTAGGGGCCAGGAGCGTCAGCAGGGGACCAGAATCATGGAGGATCGGGGCTGCTTTGTGCAAAACTACTGCACAAAGCAGGTTAGTATAACCAGTTTTTTATTTAGAATTTTTTTTTTTTTTTTAACTTACTGACCCAGGGAGGAGGTGTAGATAGCAAATAGAAGGGGTAGACAACCGAGCCTTGGGAGACTCCTATAGGAAAAGCAGAGGAGTGGGTATAGCTGTGACACCGAAGGTGTTGTGAGATAGGAAGGAATAGAACCAACAAAGAGAAGAGTGTGGGAGGCCAAGGGAGTGCAGGTTCTTGGGAAGCAGCAGGTGGTCAACTGTACCAAAGGCAGCAGAAAGGAGATCCCCCTTTCACACATGCGGACTGTTCGTTAGAGATGCACCAAAATTTTGGCAGCCAAAACATATCGATCGAGAATGGTGTTATTGGCATTTTGCCGATAAGAGAAAAAGGAGCAGATAATGACGCTGAAAACGCACGCGAGTTTGCTGCGATTTTTCTGTGCTTATGGTTTGTTTTTTTTATAGGTCATGTGACTCAAAAATCACATCAAAACACATAACACGGGTGTGTTATTGATGCATTCTTGCTGTGTTTTTAATGCATTTCAACGGGAAGGTGCATTTTTGGTGCAGTTTTTTTTAACGGACCAAAAATGCAGCAATCAGGATTTTTACCACCACAACGGAAGTGCAACAGACCAATGTGAAGACATACATAGAATTTAAAGGGATACATTTCTTGAGCTTTTCTTGTGCTAAAAAGGTGCCAATTATGGCTGACAATAAATTTGCATAAATTCATGATATTAATTAAAAAGTCGAATATAATACAATTATATTTAAAATATATATATTTTTTAAAAACAGTAATTTTTTAGTTTTTGGCCAAGTGCATCCTGCATGTTCGGTACAAAAATTTCCATTCAGTGCACCTCTAACATTTGTTTTATCAGTTCAGTCACATTTTTTTCAAAGAAATAGATGGATATAGTGAACATAAATGTTTTTCATCAGTTTGTCAACCGTTTTGTTCTTTTTAAATAGCACACATGTTATACTTACCTCCTCTGTGCAGTTTGATTTGCACAGAGCAGCCCGGGTCCTCTTCTTGGGTCCTTCTTCGCTGCTCCTGGTCCCTCCCTCCCATCGAGTGCCTCCACAGCAAGCAGCTTTCTATGGGGGCACCCAAGCCGAGCTGCAGCTCTGTGTGTCTATTCAGTCACACAGCTGCTGTTCGGCCACGCCCCTTCTCTCTACTGTTTGGCTAACTGACTTTGATTGACAGCAGTGGGAACCAATGGCGCCGCTGCTGTGTCTCAGCCAATCAGGAGGGAGAGTCCTGGACAGCCGTGGGACTCGTAGACATTGCTGGATAGAGATAGGGTTCAGGTAAGTATTAGGGGGTCCTGGGGAGGCTGCTACACACACAAGGTTTTTTATCTTAATGCATAGAATGCATTAAGGTAAAAAACCTTCTGCCTTTACAAATTCTTTAACCACTTGAGTCCCAGAGCAATTTGTTAATGCAAAAACCGACCTGTTTGTCTGTTTACATCTGTTTTTCCTCCCATCAGTTGTTTTAAAGGGAAGAAAAATAGGCTTTGATCCGTTCTAACAAACGGATGTTGATGGATGCGGATGTAATTGAACGACCATCTGTTTTTCAATAGTGATGCATTGATGTCAGTTTTTCAACCTTCAACAGATAAATGAAAAACTGTTTGCACGTGTGAAATGGGCCTAGGAGTAGGCTAACATGGCTTTTAGGTTTAGCAGTTAGTAAATTGTTAGTAAGTTTAAGGAGAGAAGTTTCTGTGAAGTCTTAGGCCCCCTTTCTCACGGGGCGGATCCGCTCGGTGGATTCCGCTAGCTCAGCGGGGATCGCTCTATTCATCCCCGCTGAGCAGGCGGATGACAGGTCCATCTCTGCTCACTGTGCAGAGACGGACCGGTCAAGAGTCCCGCTCTCCTATATGGGGAGATCGGATGAAAACTGATAGCATTCCATCCCATCCGACTTGCTGGACGGGTGGCGAACGCATTGCCATCCAGTCTGTTTTAAGCGGATCTTGTCGGATCGGATGACAGACAGGTGTCAGCGGACACATCGCTGACATCCACCTCTCCATAGAGGAGAATGGGTGGCACAATCAGGTCCGCCTGAAAAACGGACAGGCGGACCTGATTGATCCGATCGTGCGAAAGGAGCCTTAGGGGCGAAAGCCTGACAAAAGCACATCAAAAGATGCAGCAAGAAGCTTTTTTTTTTTTTTTTATTAACACATTACACCTGAAATGCACAGGTGTGAACATGGCCTTAAAAAGGTAGAAAAGAAATGGATACAGACTGAATGAGACAGCGTAGCAAAAGTGATGAAATAGTTCTGTTTGGAAGTGTAAGGTAGGAATTGTATTAGAGGAGGGACAGAATGATGTCTAAAGCCAGCCATAAATGTATCGAATCTCGGCTGGTTCAGCAGGGATTGGCCGAGATTTGATCCATCAATATGCAGGCAGATTGTATCCAAGTCGATCCATCAATCGACTTGGGTACAACGTTGTATTTTTAGCATGCAATTATTGCCTCTAGCAGGAATTACAGTGTTCTCCTGGCAGGGATGGTTCCCTGCGCCCTCCCGCCAGGAGAACACAATAGCTTCTCAGGAGCGATTCCCCCATCATCACTGACTGTGTTGATGGGGAAAGCAAGTGATTTTCTTTCCTGCTTTACAGGAAATTTTACAGGCCTAATTTTATGCCACAGTCTCACAAGAGTGCAATGAAGCCTGAGTGTTAACATTAACAGTAATGTTAAAGTCACCAAGAATGACAATGGGTATTATGAGGTGAGATAGTAGGGTGGCTAGGTAGAGAAGTCATCCAAAAAGCTGGATATCAGTCCAGGAAGCCCAATCAATCACATCCGCTGTGAAACTGGAGAAAAGAGACAAATACAGTGAGCTTTAAAAGAGGAGAGGGATAAAGAGGTGGGTGGAGGAAGAATCTGAAAAGTGCTTGTTGGATAAAAGTATTCCATCTCCCGTTCACTAAGGCTCCATGTACACGGGACGTTGTAAATGGCCATTTAGGAGCAGTTGGGCGTTTTTTTAGAAGCCCCTGAACCCATCTACATTTTATCTTCTCTGTCCATGTACACAGGTTCGTTTACAGTCATTTGCAGGCAGTTGAGTTCAGGGACGTTTTTTGGAACGCAATTATTTGCGTTCGAACGTGTGTTTCCCGGCGTTTCAAACGCAGAAACGCGGCTGAACATGACCAAACGTGACCGAACGTGATGAACATACGTTCAGCCACGTTATACGTTTTTTCTGCCTCCATTCAAAATCAATGGTTCCCTATGGGAGCCTATTGATTTGAATGGAAGTCGCACCGCAAGTCGGATCTTAAGGGGGAACTCCACGCCAAAAATGGGAAAAACGGCATGGGGTCCCCCCCAAAATCCATACCAGACCCTTATCCGAGCATGCAGCCCGGTAGGGCAGGAAGGGGGAGGGGACGAGCGAGCGGCCCCACCCCCCCCTGGACCATACCAGGCCACATGCCCTTAACATTGGAAAGAGAAAATATGTTATTTAAGGCGCTCACAGGGGGTGCTGCTCTCTATTGTGGCTGCTAGTAGAGGCAAATGGTCAGGCGGGGTTCAGGCAGGACACTGGTACTTGGAACAGTTGTCAGCTAGAATAGCCTTGGGGGGGGGGGGGGGGGAACAAAAAGTAGGGCTCAGATGCCTGGAGGCAGAGAGTGTTAGGCTGACCGGGGGTGTAAGGGGGGAGGGGGGGTCCGGGTGTGGACGATCCTCTGTTCAGTGGGTGGGTGAGGATGGGTTGCACTCAAGGCTGCTCTCCGGGTGAGCGAAGCAGCTCAATGTTAGTCATAGAGGAAAGGGGGAAAAAAGCGCCAGTAGAGTGCAGTTTTTAAAAAAGAAGGAAGTTTATTAAAAGTAAGTATAAAGGGACAGGTGACTCGATACTGGACTCACTTCAGTGCAGTCACTGTGGTGCCCTCCCTGGTGTAGGTCAGAAGCTCGGTGCCTGCTCTGGGTCCTGATGCGGTCCAATCATCCGGGAGAAGTCCGGGGTTTCTCAGGCGACTTCCGGGTCGGATCGGCATAGGAGATGTGGAGCGTGTTAGAGGCTTCTTCCGGCTGCGTCTGACGTCACAGGGTGTCTGGGCTTAGGTGGGCGTATCCGGGCGTCACAACATGTTTCGGAGCATGCGCAACATGCCGGTGGCGGGCATGCGCACTCCTTTGTCAAGTGTCCGGATGGGAGGACGTGCAGGGAATTATATAGGAAGCTGGGGGCGTCATTAAGGAATAAAAGCGGCAACGGCCAAAATGATCTTAAAGCGGCAATGTTCATAGGAGACACAGGGGAAAAGAATCATGTATACGATAACACATAAATATGTGTAATGTCCAAATGTCTTTTTGGCAAAGTTGACCAAGCGGTCCGGGGGCATATTCCAGGAACAGAATAAAAACATTTGATACTTATACAATAAGGAAACGTTAAAAAGCATATCTATTTGTACAGGGACTAGACAATGATTATTAGAACAATAATAATAATAATGAGGTTATGATTATAGCAGCTTAAGGTAAATAGCAGTTAAAAAGAAGGCTAGTGTCTAACGGGGCTGACCCCATGAAAAATGGGTCAGGGGATCATCTTCCTGTTTGGGTAGAAAGAGATCAGGGGGGGGTGGAGCTGGGTGGGGTGTTGGGGAAGGGGGTGGGGGGGGTTTTTTGTTAGAGGTAAGGGGAGGAAGGGTGAGGGAAGGGAGGGGGGAGGGATGATGGGGGGTGGGCAGAGGAAGGGGGGAGAGGGAGAAGGGGTGAAGGGGGAGGGGGGGGGGAAAGAGGAAAAAAGGAGGAAGGGGGAGAGGAAGAGGGGGGGGGGGGGTTTGGTTATTTGGGAGGTAGGGGGGGGGGGGAAGGGGAGGGAAATGGGGGGGGGGTTTGGGTGGGAGGGTTTTGGGTGCATACTTACGGGTGGTGTTCTTGATGGGCATGAATTATGTAGGGCATATGTGACCTGAAATGAGGACAACAGAAAGCATTAGATTTTGGTTTATTAAGAGGGCTAAAGGATAGTGTTCACATCAAGTTCCTCGTTGAGTCCGGAGGGACTGAGGCTGTCCAAAGTGTAAATCCAGAACGTTTCGCGTTCACAAAGTAACGCGAAACGTTCTGCTGGAGGTATGGTGTTTGGGATGGATTCGAGGACCCAGATTTTTAGACCGGCAGTGGATTGGTGGTGGAATTCCAGAAAGTGTCGTGGGACACTGTGATGGTCGCTCCCTGTCTCTATGTAGCGTCTATGTTTTCCAAAACGTTGTCTGAGGGGGCAGGTGGTACGGCCCACGTATAACCGAGGGCATGGGCAAGATAGACAGTATATTACATAGTCAGTGGAACAATTATAGAAATCTTTGAAGGTATAGGTGATGCCTTTATGTATAAATGATTTTTGGCCATGTTGGATAAAGGCACACGTTTTGCATAGGGCCTTTTTACATTGAAAGATCCCTTTTAGTGGTATGAGGCAGAGGGGGTTGGGTTTGGGAGTTTTTAGCTTGCTGGGTGCTATTTTAGCTTTAAGTGATGGAGCCTTGCGGTAAGTGATGCGGGGTTTGTCCATAATATGGGTGGAGAGGTGTGGGTCTTGTTTGAGGATACCCCAATGTCGGGAGAGTATGTTCTCCATTTTTTTATGTTTTCCGTGGAATTGGGTGATGAAGCGGACTGTGGTGTCTGATTGGGAGTTCTCTTTTTTGGGGGGTTTGCCAGGCAGGTATGTGGTGTAAGCTGTGTCGATTATGTGATCTGGGTAACCTTTATCTTGAAATTTCTTTTTTAGATGTTGGCTGTGAGTATGGTAGTCGGTGTCTCTAGTGCAGTTTGTCGAAGACGGCAGAACTGACTTTTGGGTATGTTGTTGACCCACAATGGGTGGTGGCAGCTGTCATAGTGGAGGTAGGAGTTCCCTGCGGTGGGTTTTGTGTAGTTACTGGATATAATGGTGTTACCGTCATGACTTAGTTCTAAGTCTAAGTATGCCAGTTTGTCCGGATGCCATGCATGGGTGAAAGATAGGCTGAACGGGTTGTCGTTACAATGATCCACAAAGTCCTGAATGATGCTGGGGGGGCCGTCCCAAATGATGATCAAATCGTCAATGTAACGGCCATAGAATATCAGATGTTTGATGTATGGATTGTTATGCCAGATGGAGGTATTTTCCCAGAAGCCCATTGTGAGGTTGGCATATGAGGGGGCAAAATTGGCGCCCATGGCAGTGCCTGTGGTTTGTAGATAGTATGTGTTTTGGAATGAAAAATAATTGTGAGTTAGGCAGAATTTGATAGCGTCTGAGATGAATACGGCCTGTTCTGGATTGATGAGATTGTCTAGGGAGAGAAAGTGTTGAATGGAGGTAAGGCCAATGTCGTGGGGGATGGAAGTGTATAGAGACGTGACGTCTAATGATAGCCAGAGATATTGTTCCTCCCAGGTGTAGGGTCGGAGGAGCTCCATGAGGTGGGCTGAATCTCTAATGTAAGATGGGAGGGATTGGGCTAACGGTTGGAGGAATGTGTCTGTGTATTGTGAGAGTCCGCTGGTGATGCTGTCCATAGCTGCGACTATTGGTCTGCCAGGGGGTGTAGTGGGGTGTTTATGTATTTTGGGAAGGTGGTAGAAGTATGGTGTTTTGTAGAAGCTTCTTTTCAGAAAACTGGCTTCCTTGAGGTCTATGATTTTGGCTTTGGTGGCTGTGGTGATGAGTATTTCCAGTTCAGCTTGGAATTCAGGTAGTGGGTCTTTGAGTAGGATGGAATATGTGTTTTTGTCTGAAAGTAAACGGAGGGCTTCGTTAACATAATCTGATTTATTTTGGATGATTATGCCGCCACCTTTGTCTGCAGGTTTGATAATAATATCAGTGTTGTGTGTGAGATTTTTAAGTGATTGTCTTTCTCCATGACTGAGATTGTGTGGTGGTCTTTTACGGTGGGTTTGGCTGTTGTTTTCGCACATTTTTTGTAGATCAGCGAATACCACCCTGTAAAAAGATTCGATGTATGGCCCTTTGGACCGGGTGGGATTGAATGTGGACTTTGCACGCAGGGCTGTATGTTGTATGGGTGGGGAGGTTTGAGGGTGTTGGGTATAGAGTAGTAGTTCTGGATCTATGTCATCAGGTAGTTCTTCTGTATAGGTGGAGTAATCTAGTGTACTGACTGGGCTGGTAAAAGAGTAGTCTTCATGTGTAGTAGGTATAGCCGTGGGTGTCTGGGTACTGGTGGGTGTGGGTTGGATGGAGTCAGTGTTGAGGTGTTTATTGGACTGTATACTGAAGTGTCTGGTCAATGTAAGTTTCCGGACGAACTTGTGGAGGTCTTTGAATAATTGGAATGAGTTGGGTGCTATGGTGGGTGCAAACGATAGACCTCTGCTTAGAAGAGAGAGATCTTGAGAGGATAATTGATGCGAGGACAGATTGAAGATCTTTACAGTTTCGGGAGTTTGTTTTTTATTTTTGTGGGTTCTGCGTCCGCCTCTACACCCTCTTCTGTGTGTTTTCGTTTGAGACGTCTTTTTCGGAGGGGGCCCACCTCTAAAAAAACAATGGAATCGGGGTTTGAGGGTGTAGGTATATCACCCGTTCCAAAGTCTCCAACGACTATTTTTGGGTCCTTGGGGGTTATAGAGGGTGGTGTAGGGGGGCTTGGATTTGTAAACGGCTGTGGGCCGGTTGTGGAGGACGGAGGATCTTTGGGCTGTGTATTGGGTGACTGGGGTGTTATGGTTGTAGGCTTGTTAGGGCGCTGGGGAATGGAACGGGGGAGGCGGGGAGTATGTGAGGCTGATCTATGTTTGGGGTTCAGATGGGTGGGAAGATTCTTAGAAGGTTTGGGGAGTTGGTGTGGGGGACCTGATTGTATGAATTTGTTAGGCCTGGTGGGGCCGCTAGTAGTAGGTGTGGGTTTCTGAGGGGGAGGAAGGGCTTGATTGTATGGTCGGGAATTTTTTATGAGGTCTAGTTCCGGGTCTAGTAGGGAGGGGATGTGTGGATTTTCTTTCCAAGAAAATATTTTTGCAGTTTGATAATCGTTTAGGTCTCGTTTAAATTTGCCCAATTTTATTCTATTCTAATTAGATGGTCTTCTTGTTTTTTGGTGTTTCGCTTGAGTATGTCCAGCCAGGAGGTTGGCACATTTTGTTCATATGAGAGAATATTTTGGGTAAGAATTTGTATATGATGGACTTGTTCTTCATATTTAACTGTTCTTTGTTTGGTGAGGACGCTTAGGAACTTGGCGGTACAGAATTCAGCTATCCCTTGCCATTCTTTAAGGTGAGTGGGGTCCAGGAAAGAGCAAGTGGTTAAAATTCTGAGGCCTCTAGGTGTGATATTGCTGGAAATGTATCTGGAGAGGAAGAAATTGTCCCACCAGTGGGTGTTGGCTGAGTGGATCAGCCGTTCTAATTTTTTGAACAGACCACATAAAGTTTGTCTAGTGGTTCTGGGGAGGGTGGGGGTGGCGGTAAACAAGTGGCCCGGTAAAGTGGTGTATAAGTTCTCTAGGGTATCGTATTTATGTAATTCTATCTCGTCTATTGGGCAAATTTAAACGAGACCTAAACGATTATCAAACTGCAAAAATATTTTCTTGGAAAGAAAATCCACACATCCCCTCCCTACTAGACCCGGAACTAGACCTCATAAAAAATTCCCGACCATACAATCAAGCCCTTCCTCCCCCTCAGAAACCCACACCTACTACTAGCGGCCCCACCAGGCCTAACAAATTCATACAATCAGGTCCCCCACACCAACTCCCCAAACCTTCTAAGAATCTTCCCACCCATCTGAACCCCAAACATAGATCAGCCTCACATACTCCCCGCCTCCCCCGTTCCATTCCCCAGCGCCCTAACAAGCCTACAACCATAACACCCCAGTCACCCAATACACAGCCCAAAGATCCTCCGTCCTCCACAACCGGCCCACAGCCGTTTACAAATCCAAGCCCCCCTACACCACCCTCTATAACCCCCAAGGACCCAAAAATAGTCGTTGGAGACTTTGGAACGGGTGATATACCTACACCCTCAAACCCCGATTCCATTGTTTTTTTAGAGGTGGGCCCCCTCCGAAAAAGACGTCTCAAACGAAAACACACAGAAGAGGGTGTAGAGGCGGACGCAGAACCCACAAAAATAAAAAACAAACTCCCGAAACTGTAAAGATCTTCAATCTGTCCTCGCATCAATTATCCTCTCAAGATCTCTCTCTTCTAAGCAGAGGTCTATCGTTTGCACCCACCATAGCACCCAACTCATTCCAATTATTCAAAGACCTCCACAAGTTCGTCCGGAAACTTACATTGACCAGACACTTCAGTATACAGTCCAATAAACACCTCAACACTGACTCCATCCAACCCACACCCACCAGTACCCAGACACCCACGGCTATACCTACTACACATGAAGACTACTCTTTTACCAGCCCAGTCAGTACACTAGATTACTCCACCTATACAGAAGAACTACCTGATGACATAGATCCAGAACTACTACTCTATACCCAACACCCTCAAACCTCCCCACCCATACAACATACAGCCCTGCGTGCAAAGTCCACATTCAATCCCACCCGGTCCAAAGGGCCATACATCGAATCTTTTTACAGGGTGGTATTCGCTGATCTACAAAAAATGTGCGAAAACAACAGCCAAACCCACCGTAAAAGACCACCACACAATCTCAGTCATGGAGAAAGACAATCACTTAAAAATCTCACACACAACACTGATATTATTATCAAACCTGCAGACAAAGGTGGCGGCATAATCATCCAAAATAAATCAGATTATGTTAACGAAGCCCTCCGTTTACTTTCAGACAAAAACACATATTCCATCCTACTCAAAGACCCACTACCTGAATTCCAAGCTGAACTGGAAATACTCATCACCACAGCCACCAAAGCCAAAATCATAGACCTCAAGGAAGCCAGTTTTCTGAAAAGAAGCTTCTACAAAACACCATACTTCTACCACCTTCCCAAAATACATAAACACCCCACTACACCCCCTGGCAGACCAATAGTCGCAGCTATGGACAGCATCACCAGCGGACTCTCACAATACACAGACACATTCCTCCAACCGTTAGCCCAATCCCTCCCATCTTACATTAGAGATTCAGCCCACCTCATGGAGCTCCTCCGACCCTACACCTGGGAGGAACAATATCTCTGGCTATCATTAGACGTCACGTCTCTATACACTTCCATCCCCCACGACATTGGCCTTACCTCCATTCAACACTTTCTCTCCCTAGACAATCTCATCAATCCAGAACAGGCCGTATTCATCTCAGACGCTATCAAATTCTGCCTAACTCACAATTATTTTTCATTCCAAAACACATACTATCTAAAAACCACAGGCACTGCCATGGGCGCCAATTTTGCCCCCTCATATGCCAACCTCACAATGGGCTTCTGGGAAAATACCTCCATCTGGCATAACAATCCATACATCAAACATCTGATATTCTATGGCCGTTACATTGACGATTTGATCATCATTTGGGACGGCCCCCCCAGCATCATTCAGGACTTTGTGGATCATTGTAACGACAACCCGTTCAGCCTATCTTTCACCCATGCATGGCATCCGGACAAACTGGCATACTTAGACTTAGAACTAAGTCATGACGGTAACACCATTATATCCAGTAACTACACAAAACCCACCGCAGGGAACTCATACCTCCACTATGACAGCTGCCACCACCCATTGTGGGTCAACAACATACCCAAAAGTCAGTTCTGCCGTCTTCGACAAAACTGCACTAGAGACACCGACTACCATACTCACAGCCAACATCTAAAAAAGAAATTTCAAGATAAAGGTTACCCAGATCACATAATCGACACAGCTTACACCACATACCTGCCTGGCAAACCCCCCAAAAAAGAGAACTCCCAATCAGACACCACAGTCCGCTTCATCACCCAATTCCACGGAAAACATAAAAAAATGGAGAACATACTCTCCCGACATTGGGGTATCCTCAAACAAGACCCACACCTCTCCACCCATATTATGGACAAACCCCGCATCACTTACCGCAAGGCTCCATCACTTAAAGCTAAAATAGCACCCAGCAAGCTAAAAACTCCCAAACCCAACCCCCTCTGCCTCATACCACTAAAAGGGATCTTTCAATGTAAAAAGGCCCTATGCAAAACGTGTGCCTTTATCCAACATGGCCAAAAATCATTTATACATAAAGGCATCACCTATACCTTCAAAGATTTCTATAATTGTTCCACTGACTATGTAATATACTGTCTATCTTGCCCATGCCCTCGGTTATACGTGGGCCGTACCACCTGCCCCCTCAGACAACGTTTTGGAAAACATAGATGCTACATAGAGACAGGGAGCGACCATCACAGTGTCCCACGACACTTTCTGGAATTCCACCACCAATCCACTGCCGGTCTAAAAATCTGGGTCCTCGAATCCATCCCAAACACCATACCTCCAGCAGAACGTTTCGCGTTACTTTGTGAACGCGAAACGTTCTGGATTTACACTTTGGACAGCCTCAGTCCCTCCGGACTCAACGAGGAACTTGATGTGAACACTATCCTTTAGCCCTCTTAATAAACCAAAATCTAATGCTTTCTGTTGTCCTCATTTCAGGTCACATATGCCCTACATAATTCATGCCCATCAAGAACACCACCCGTAAGTATGCACCCAAAACCCTCCCACCCAAACACCCCCCCCCCCCCATTTCCCTCCCCTTTCCCCCCCCCCCCTACCTCCCAAATAACCAAAACCCCCCCCCCTCTTCCTCTCCCCCTTCCTCCTTTTTTCCTCTTTCCCCCCCCTCCCCCTTCACCCCTTCTCCCTCTCCCCCCTTCCTCTGCCCACCCCCCATCATCCCTCCCCCCTCCCTTCCCTCACCCTTCCTCCCCTTACCTCTAACAAAAACCCCCCCCCACCCCCTTCCCCAACACCCCACCCAGCTCCACCCCCCCCTGATCTCTTTCTACCCAAACAGGAAGATGATCCCCTGACCCATTTTTCATGGGGTCAGCCCCGTTAGACACTAGCCTTCTTTTTAACTGCTATTTACCTTAAGCTGCTATAATCATAACCTCATTATTATTATTATTGTTCTAATAATCATTGTCTAGTCCCTGTACAAATAGATATGCTTTTTAACGTTTCCTTATTGTATAAGTATCAAATGTTTTTATTCTGTTCCTGGAATATGCCCCCGGACCGCTTGGTCAACTTTGCCAAAAAGACATTTGGACATTACACATATTTATGTGTTATCGTATACATGATTCTTTTCCCCTGTGTCTCCTATGAACATTGCCGCTTTAAGATCATTTTGGCCGTTGCCGCTTTTATTCCTTAATGACGCCCCCAGCTTCCTATATAATTCCCTGCACGTCCTCCCATCCGGACACTTGACAAAGGAGTGCGCATGCCCGCCACCGGCATGTTGCGCATGCTCCGAAACATGTTGTGACGCCCGGATACGCCCACCTAAGCCCAGACACCCTGTGACGTCAGACGCAGCCGGAAGAAGCCTCTAACACGCTCCACATCTCCTATGCCGATCCGACCCGGAAGTCGCCTGAGAAACCCCGGACTTCTCCCGGATGATTGGACCGCATCAGGACCCAGAGCAGGCACCGAGCTTCTGACCTACACCAGGGAGGGCACCACAGTGACTGCACTGAAGTGAGTCCAGTATCGAGTCACCTGTCCCTTTATACTTACTTTTAATAAACTTCCTTCTTTTTTAAAAACTGCACTCTACTGGCGCTTTTTTCCCCCCTTTCCTACATGCCCTTAACATGGGGGGGGGGGGTGTTGGTGCTTTGGGGCATGGGGAGCTCTGCACCCCCCACCTCAAAGCACCTTGCCCCCATGTTGATGGGGACAAGGGCCTCATCCCCACAAACCTGGCCGGTGGTTGTGGGGGTCTGCGGGCAGGGGGCTCATCGGAATCTGGAAGCCCCCTTTAACAAAGGGGCCCCCCAGATCCCAGACCCCCTCCCTATGTGAATGGGTATGGGGTACACTGTACCCCTACCCATAAACCCCATAAAAGGCAGTGTGTGTAAATAACGACAGGAGACGTTTTGGAAAGTTTATTAAAAATCTTCATCTGGTCTTCTCCGCTCCGGTCTTCTCCTCTCTTCTGGTCTTCTGCTCTTTTGCTGTCCGGAGGAAGAAGAAGAAGACCAGAGGAGGCAGAAGAGCGGACAGCAAAAGAGCAGAAGACCAGAAGAGAGAAGACCAGAAGAGAGGAGAAGACCGGAGCGGAGAAGACCAGATGAAGATTTTTAATAAACTTTCCAAAACGTCTCCTGTCGTTATTTATACACACTGCCTTTTATGGGGTGAATGGGTAGGGGTACAGTGTACCCCATACCCATTCACATAGGGAGGGGGTCCAGGATCTGGGGGGACCCCTTGTTAAAGGGGGCTTCCCTATTCCGTTGAGCCCCCTGCCCGCAGACCCCCACAACCACCGGCCAGGGTTGTGGGGATGAGGCCCTTGTCCTCATCAACATGGGGGCAAGGTGCTTTGAGGTGGGGGTGCAGAGCTCCCCCTGCCCCAAAGCACCAACACCCCCCCATGTTGAGGGCATGTGGCCTGGTATGGTCCAGGGGGGGTGGGGCCGCTCGCTCGTCCCCTCCCCCTTCCTGCCCTACCGGGCTGCATGCTCAGATAAGGGTCTGGTATGGATTTTGGGGGGGACCCCACGCCGTTTTTTCGGCGTGGGGCTACCCTCAAATTCCATGCCGGACCCGAAGGGCCTGGTCTGGAACCTGGGGGGGACCCCCACGCCGTTTTTTTTCCCCATTTTTGCCGTGGAGTTCCCCCTTAAGATTCTCGCAGCGCAAGTCGGATCATCCTGATCCGACTTGCGGTGCGACTTCCATTCAAATCAATAGGCTCCCATAGGGAACCATTGATTTTGAATGGAGGCAGAAAAAACGCTGCTAAAAGCAACGTGGCCAAACGTGCAATAACGCCAATGGAAAAAGCTACTGAAAGCACGTTTAACAGCTGCTTTTTCCCAGTGTCAGAACTAGCTTTGCAGCACGTTTTTTATTAACGTCCCGTGTACATGGAGCCTAACTGGGTCTGGGTATGCGAGTCCACCAGGAGAAAGGGTAGCTGGAGAGGCATATTCCTGAAGCCAGGTTTTAGTAGCAGCAAGTAGGATAAAGGAGTTGAAGATAAAGTCACAGAGGTCAGCTTGTTGCAGACAGAGCGGGCATTTTAGAGGGCACATGAGAGGGTAGACTAGTTCTTGGAAGAAGGGGGAATAGAAATGAGGGTCTGTTTACACCATGCCCATTGCCAACAGACACGATGGGAACAAGCCCTTAGGCTACGTTTACATATATGACTGCGGGTGTGCGTGCAAATTGCACACATTCCCGCAGCTGCACACAAAAGGCGCAAGGGTTCCAATACCTTTTATTTGGCACCCCACACACTAAAAACATGAAATTGCATGGTGCAAAAGCAGGGGCCTTTTCTCTGCAGAAAACGCAGGCACAGCAGCCGATTCAAATGAATGAGCTGCCGTGCCTGCGTAACCGTGGCATGGAGAACCGCACAGATGTGAATCAGGCCTTAGAGCGTGGATTGCAGCTGCTGCCAGAGGAAAGTGGCAGTGATGAACATTAGATGATGGAGGTCCAGGTTTAAGGGACAGATTTCCAAAAGGGAGAAGAAGCAAGTGGGTGAGGGAGGTAAGACAGGAGTGAGATTTATACCAAGGCACATGTCCAGGTGTCCTGAAGGTTTTGTCAACAGGTATATCTAGGATAAACAGGTGGTAAGGAGTGAAGAAAGGGAGATGGAAGGAGTGTCGGGGGGGGGGGGTGATATGTTTAGGCTGTGTGTTGGAGTGGAGAGGTTAAGGCAAGTGTTTCATTAGTCATGATCACCAGGCCTAGGAGCCACCAGTATGGCCCCTTTCACACCCGGCGGAGTCCGTTTTGCTCAGCAGGGATCGATCCACCAATCCCCGCTGAGCAGGTGAATGACAGGTCCGTTCCTCTTCACTGTGCAGAGATGGACCTGTTAGAGCCCCATGCTCCTCTAAGCGCCTGGACCAGATGGCATCCACCTACGCATCCTAAAAGAACTGAGCGCTGTAATTTCTAAGCCTTTGTTTCTAATTTTTTTTTAGGGACTCGTTAAGGACTGGAATAGTACCACTGGATTGGCGTAGGACCAATGTGGTGCCTATATTTAAAAAGGGATCAAAGTCTTTGCCAAGTAACTATAGACCTGTTAGTTTAACTTCTATAGTTGGGAAGATATTGGAGAGTTTAATAAAAGACCACATAGAGGAGTTCTTGCTGGAAAAAAAATATTTTAAGCAACAGACAGCATGGATTCATGAGAGACAGAAGTTGTCAAACAAACCTGATTTCTTTTTATGAGGAGGTTAATAAAACCTTGGACATAGGGGTGGCTGTGGAAGTAGTATACTTGGATTTTGCAAAAGCGTTTGACACAGTACCCCACACATGGCTAATGTGATAGGTAAAGTCTACTGGCTTGGAAAGATCAGTTTGTAAATGGATAGAAAATTGGCTAAAAGATAGAATTCAGAGAGTAGTGGTTAATGATTCTTACTCTGAATGGTCTAAGGTTGTCAGTGGTGTACCCCAAGGTTCAGTGTTGTGACCCTTACTTTTTAATATCTTTATAAATGATATAGGGTCTGGCATTAAAAGTAGCATTTCAGTCTTTGCAGATGACACCAAGCTTTGCAGTGGAATAACTTCTATACAGGATGTCTCCAACTTACAAGCTGACCTCAATGCACTTGTTTCATTGGGCAACTATGTGGCAAATGAGTTTTGATGTTGATAAATGTAAAGTTATACACTTGGGGGCGAAGAATATGCATGCATCATACATAATAGGTAGAGTAGAACTGGGGGAATCCATAGCAGAGAAGGATCTGGGTGTTCTGGTAGATCATAAGTTTAATAATAGCATGCAATGCCAAGCTGCTGTTTCCAAAGCAAGCAAAGTCCTTTCTTGTATTAACAGAGGCATGGACTCCCGAGAGGGATATCATTTACAAATGATTAGTAAGACCTCATCTGGAATATGCAGTTAGTTTTGGGCACCAGTTCTTAAAAAGGACATCGGAGAACTGGAGAAAGTGCAGAGTAGGGCAACCAAACTGATAAGAGGCATGGAGGACCTCAGCTATGAGAAAAGATTAGAGGAACTGAATGTATTCTCTCTTGAGAAGAGGAGATTAAGGGGGATATGATCAACATGTATAAAAATACATAAGGGGACCATATAGTGAACTTGGTGTTGAGTTGTTCACTTTAAGGTCAACACAGAGGACAAGGGGGCACTCTTTACGTCTAGAGGAAAACAGATTTTGTCTCCAAATACGGAAAGGTTTCTTCACCATAAGAGCTGTGAAAATGTGGAATAGACTTCCTCCAGAGGTGGTTCTGGCTAGCTCACTAAATTGCTTTAAAAAAAGGCCTGGATTCTTTCCTAGGTGTACATAATATAAATGGGTATTACATTTTTTTTTTAGGTAAAGTTGATCCAGGGAATATCCGATTGCCTCTTGGGGGATCAGGAAGGAATTTTTTTCCCCTGCTTTAGCAAATTGGATCATGTTTTGCTGGGGTTTATTTTCACCTTCCTCTGGATCAACAACGGGTATAGGATTGTGTATATGGGATTGTATGGTTGGGTTTTCAATACTGTTTTTTGTTTTTTTTTTGGTTGAACCCGATGGACTTGTGTCTTTTTTCAACCTGACTAACTATGTAACTCTATGAGAGATCGAATGAAAAACAGACTACCTGTCCGTTTTCATCTGATTCAATCCTCAAGACAGCTGGGAAATAGGGTTAACATTTGTCTGGATTTCACGGACAGGATCGGATTGGATAGCAGCGGGTGTCAGCAGACATGTCACCGCTGCTCCATAGGGGAGCATGGAGCATCCGATCAGGTCTGCCTGAAATGCTGACAGGCAGACTTGATCAGAAACCCTGTGTGAAAAGGGCCATGGTTTCGAAAAAGGATACAAAAAAATAAATAAAAATATGACACAATCTTGGTTTTATGGATAGTTTGGAACAGAACAACTGGAAAGAAAATTAAGTATCATATTTATAAAAACAGCAAATTGGTAATCGCTAATAAACTAGCTACTAATAAGATTTTTTTGAGCAATCAAAACACAGCATAAAAAGGTATAGCTAACAACAATGCTACTTGGATAACATAAGGACACATAAAGTCGATTTTTCCACTTTGATTTCAAGTTCAGTAATGCAGAGAATGCAGTTTCACACGACTACCAATATAAGAAGGGAACAAAAATATTCACTGCCAAACTCTGTTAAGCTGCTGTGTGATCACACGAACACTGCTTATAATCAAACGTTTTTTTTTAATTATTCAGAGATCCAGTCTAAAAACCCCTGATTAAAAATTCCTGTTATTTGAGGGTAAAGCATATGAGAGCACCAAATCAATACAGTCAGAGATAGTTGATAAGCAATCACGTTTTCTGGAGTTCCTGGTGATATGGTCACATGGACTGTTATATCTAGTTAGGATCTTGTGTGACAATTGTCTGTGACAATTCCTGGGCTAAGGTGCTAATTGGATATGTTCCGCTTACACATGTTTATTCCAAAGAAAAGAGCTGCTCACTACAAAGGAAGGCTTTACATGCAGTTACAATGCTTGATTTATAAATATTATAACTAAACAAATTACAGATGTAATTGTTCCAAAAGCAGAATAGAGAATGACAGTTGTAATCATGCATCGCATTTCCATACATTCCATACATCAGTCCCTATAATGCTAGGCTCCAGGTTAACTTGCAGTTGCTATGACTACAGATCGGTGTACAATATGAAATGCATCAGTGAACTTCAGATTTCTGCATCTCTCTCTCTCAGACAAGTGGAAAACCTGGATGCAATCCTATTACGGGTTCTGTTCTTATTACCTGTAAAAGTACAGAAGGGTACCTCTAGTTTACAAGGCCCAGATGGGGCTACAGAGGACTCCACACATTTTCCTTTGCATGGAGAAGATCCTTTTAACGTCTGCAAGTAGTAAAATAATAATATGCGTTGTACTGCAGTTCAAGCGATTTGGTTCTCATTCCATAGAACAAGCCCAGAAATGGCTAAACTCATAGTAGTTGCTTTTTCCACCAATCAACCACATCCAATTTACTCTAACATGATTGCCTGCCACAAAGCACTGCAGTTAGCAAAATGTGGACAGCAATTTTGCATACGATTAATGCAAGGAGAAATGTTAATCACAGTTTTTTTTCCCCATCTGTGTTCCATTATGGATATTTTCCTTTACTTCCTGTCCTTTACATTCATCAGGAAGTGAGAAGCCTCATCTAAGTCAACTGTCATTGAAAAAAGTGTCCCCAATGGTAATTTACCCTCACTTTCATTCCTGGTGACATGATGATCACAAACATTATTTCCTTACAATGGCATCTGAAAGTGGGTGGGATATATTAGGCAGCAAGCGAATACATTGCTATTACAACAAAGGTGTGTTAAAAAAAAAAAAAAAAAGGGCAAGCGTGTGGATTTGAGTGACTTTACCAAGGGCCCAATTGTAATCACTAGACTACTAAGTTAGGGCAACTCCAAAAATGCAGCTCTTGTGGGATGTCCCCAGTCTGCAGTGGTCAGGACCTACTAAGAGTGGTCCAGGGAAGAAAAAACAGCCAACCAGTGACAGGGTTGGTGGTGGCCAAGGCTCAATAATGCATGCTGGGAGCGAAGGCTGGCCGCATGGTCCGATTCAACAGAAGAGCTTCTGTAGCTCAAATTGCTGAAAAATTAATGCTTGTTTTGATAGAAAGGTGTCAAAACTCTTAATGGGGATTATTTACTAAAACTGGAGTGTGCAAAATCTTGTACAACTCTGCATAGAAACCAATCAGCTTCCAGTTTTTATTCTCAAAATGTAATTGAACAGGCTGAGTTTAGAAGCTGATTGGCTACCATGCACAGCTGCACCATGTTTTGAGTGCACCAGTTTTAGTAAATCCCCCAATGCATCAGAATTTTCTGTTTATTGGGCTGTATAGTCGCAGACCAGTCAAGGTTCCCATGCTGACCCGTGACAACAGTTAAAATCGCTCATTATGGGCACATGGGAATCAAAACTGGACTACACGGTAATGGAAGAAGGTGGGCCTGGTCTGATGAATTCAAAAATAGTTTGAGGAACACAACAAGTTTGAGGTGTTGACTTGGCCTCCAAATTCTCCAAATCTCAATCCAATCACGCATCTGTGGGATGTGCTAGAAAAACAAATCCAATTCCCACCTTGCAAATTACAGGACTTAAAATGATCTTCTACTAATGGCTTGGTGCCAGATACCACAGCATACCTTCAGAGATCTAGTGAAGTCCATGGCTTGATGAGTTATAGTGGGTGGTGAGAATGGCTGATCGGAGCGATACTGTGTATATATATATATTGTGACAGGAAGTCAGGTAAATCTGGGAATGTAGTCACTGAGAGGAGACACATTCCCACCTGCTTTGAAAGTTCACTGATACTATAGGGTGTTGGCTGCAGAGAGAGCCAGCAGGAAGTTGAAAACCATTCAGCTGTTCAGAATGAGGAGATCAAGGACTCTATAATTTGTCCAGAGAAAATCTATTGAGTGCTGCCTCCTGTCGCCGTGTAGGCTGGGAGAGGAGGACAGACATACGTGTACCTCCCGACGCCGTGTGGGCATGGGAGAAGGACTGCTGCCGCCTGTCGCCGTGTGGGCTGGGAGAGGGGGACAGTCGGATGTGTGCCTCCCGACAAGCTGGTGAGCATGGGAGAAGACCCCCTAAAGCGATGTGAAGCTAAGGAGGGTAAACACGAGTGAAGACGTCTCAAAGGTGAGAAGACAAAGTGTTCCATGTGAAGAGTGTGAAGAGTAAAGGGACATGTTCAATGGACAATGTTTGTGCTGTGTGAAAAGCAAACAAATGGACATTTGAGTGTCTGCTGTAGGATCAGCAGTGTCGGCCCAACAGTAGGTTGGAAAGACTTCTTAGGTAGGTTCCAGCTGTGAGAAGGTAGCCGCCCACAGAGGCAAGGATTTATTTTGTCTTTTATTTTATTTTGGCTGTTTTGATGCTTGCAATTGTGTTAAGTAAATTGCATGAATAAATCAGTCTTGTTTTTCAACCTCTAATCGGCTATCTCTGTGAAAACGCACCCCCAAAGGGGTCACCCATACGCCTACCACCGAGCTAATCCCTCACATATGGTGGAGGTATGCAGTGGGCAGAAGCAGCAAGATCCCTGCAAGGAAGTGCAAATGTTTGATGAACTTTGTCTGGTGCATGAGATTGCACAATCTATGTGTGCAGGAGAGAAGATCCTGACAGAAAAAAAAAAAAAAAAAAAAAAAAAAGTGTTTTAAAGAGACAGGGGTCTCAAAATTTTTTGATGAACTTTGTTGTGTCTGGTGCAAGTGACTGCACAAACTGTGTGCGCAGGAAAAGAGATCCTGCAAGAGAGAGAAAAACTACATGTGTTGAAGAGACAGTGGTCTGAAAATTGTTTGCTGGACTGTGAAAAATTTGTTTGTGGAGTTATTGAAGATGGGGCGGTCCAAACGCCTGAAAAATGCAAAGATAGATGAAATGAGAGACCGGATTCTTTGGATGGAGGGGATGTTGCCGTCTGAACCAGCCCCATCCATGCCTAAAGAGAGTCTACTAAAGAGGAAGGTTGTTGTCCCTAGCAACACTGATGAAACTGCTATGGAGACGCAGTGTGCTCAGATGAAAAGTAAACTCAAAATGGAGGAGATGTTGAAACATCTGATTATATCAAATGCAGCTCAACAGCAAGCAAATGCAGCTCAACAGCAGGCAAATGCGGATTTTCAGCGGAGCTTTGCAGCTCAGCAAAAGGCTCACCAAGAGAGCATGGCAGGCTGGAAACAGAGACGCCAGCAGCCAATGGAGGCCATCGGTTTGGAAGAAACCGAGTATGTGTGCAGGGCTGAGTTGGATGCCTTGCAACGGAAAATGGAAGAAAAGGAACAAGCCTTGGAATTGCTTAAAATGGAGCATAGAAACTTGCAGGAAATGAATGAACTACTCAAGTCTCATGTGTCACAGTGGGAAGAATCCACTGCTCTTCTTTTGGTCGAGTTGCAAAAACGCAGAGAGACTATAATGGAGAAAGATACCATCCTCATGGAAAAGGAAATTGAAATTCAGACTTTGCAGAAGCAAAGCATGTGTGAAATGTTGGAGTTGCGTAATCAGCTGGAAAAAAGTCTTCAGTCTTTGGGAGCTACAAAAATAGACCTGCAGGAGTCGCAGGAACAGAATGTCGCTCTGAAAACGACATTGTCTCTCAGCGACAATGAGAAAAGTGAAAGAGAGGCTAAATTACTGAGTACTGTGTATGAGCTCACCACTTTGAGCAATGTGGTAGATAAATTACGTGCAGACTGTGAAAGTTGGAAAGGTGAAGCCCAACGTTTCCAGCAGCAGTTAAAGGAGAAAGAAGCCTGTGTGGCAGAATTACAGTCTTATTCCCAGAAACTAGCCAATGAGGTGAAGGCTCTTATGCAGGGAAAAGGAGATTGTGAACATAAGAGGGAAAAAGTAGAGGCACAGCTTCTGGAATCGCAAGTGAAGGTGTCAGAAGGTGACCGATTGTGTGCTAAGCTGTCAGAGAAGGCAAACCGACTGCAGGTTGAGCTGGACAATGTTACAAATCAGCTTTCTCAAGCAGACAGCAAATCTAGAGAAATTGCGGAAGATTTTTCTATCTTGGAATCGCAGCTGCAAGACACGCAGGAACTCTTACAGGAGGAGAGGTGTCAAAGGCTGAGTTTTAGCACAAAGCTCAAACAAATGGAAGATGAGAAAAATGGCTTCCTGGAACAATTAAAAGAGGAGGCGGAAGCAAAGAAAAACCTATCAGAGCAAGTCGCAACATTGCAAGCTCAGATAGCGGATATGAAAAAACGCATGGAAGAAAGCGTTGGTTCATTACAGTGTGTTGAAGATGTGAAAAAGAAGTTTGATCAGATGCTTGGTGAAGTGAAGACTGTGTCTGCAAAATATGCAGAAGAACGCGCACGTGCAGAAACGGAGGTGCGTGATAACGAGAGCAAAGCCCTGTTCTTGGCTCGCTCTTTGGAGGAAGCTCTAGAGTGTAAGGCTAAACTAGAAAGTGTTAACAAACAGCTGCGTACAGAAATGGAAGAATTGGTCAGCTCCAAGGATGATGTTGTGAAAAGAGTTCAGGAGCTAGAAAAGTCTAAGCGAGCCTTAGAACAGCAAGTAGAAGAGATGAAGATTCCGTTGCAGGAACTGGAAGAGGAATTCCAGGCAACAGAGGATCTGTCCCAAAGAGGGGATAGTGTGCCTGATGCAGTTTTTAAAAGGATCAGTGTTTTGGGGTCTGTCCTGAGTGAGCCTCAGAAATGTGATGACACGTGGCTTGAATCACCCCTTTGGAATAAACCGTTCCTTCAAAAACTTCAAGCATTGGAAAATGTATCATTAGAACTTCAGCAAACAAAGGAGCTGAGTAAGAAATGTGATGATTTCTCAGTTCAGGCTGAAAACCTAGTGGAGAAAACTAAAGCGGAGAAAACTAAAGCAAGTGATATAAATCTGGGAGAAAAAAGCAAACGCCACCTAGTGGAGAAAACTAAGGCTGTTGGTGAAAACGTGAAGCAAATGAATAAGTGCCTTTCAGGGAGTGTTTCCAAAATGGAACTGGTGAAAGACGGGTGGCAGAAGTTTGATCGTGATCTTGAGATGCATTCCATGTGGAATTCAGATAGAGAAAAGGAACTAGGTGACTTTGAGCGGTCAAATAGTTCAGCAGAAAGTGCATTGAAGAAACCTGTAAAAGAATGTGTTGCAGTTCCATGCTTCTTCACTGATGCAGAGAGGAGGTCTATAATGGATACCACCCAGATCGCTGGGTTCAACTGTGTTGTTGCCTTTGACCCCTATGTTGGTGGAAGGAAAGTTGATGATGTTCTGGTTGGCTACTTCTGTGAAGAGTTTGGCAAGAAATATAAACTGAATATCAAATCAAATAGTAGGCCTTTACTGCGACTCGCTCAGGAGGGCGAAAAGTTTAAGAAGTTGATGAGTGCAAATGCTTCAGATCTGCCTATGAATATGAAATGTTTGAATGATATTGATATCTCTGGGAAAAGGAACAGGGGTCACTTTGAAGAAATGTGTGACAGCCTGTTGTCTCAATTGGAAAATCCTCTGCACAGCATCTTAGAGCAAGCAAAGCTCAAGAAGGAAGATCATTCCCTTTTACAACAAAAAGTCAATGATTGTGTACAGCTGTATGGAGAGGCAACTCAAGTCACAGAGGGATGTCAAGAGTCCCTACTTGGAACAAAGCTTAGTGAAGCAAAGGTTCTCAAAGTTTTGTGGAAAACATTTATGGATTGCAGAGAGAGGCGTCTTAAGAATGTTGAAGACATTAAGACTAGCCCAATTGAGTTGCCTATGGATCACGGTCCTCCATGGTGGATTGGACAGACGGTTATGAGGGACAAGCTGTCTGACATTTATGAGAAAGCTGTCAATGAAGATGACAGAAACGAGAAGGAGCAAAATGATGCCAAAAATGCAGTTGAAGAATGTGTATATGAGATGAGAGACAAACTGTGTGGCATTTATGAGAAATCTGTCAATGAAGATGACAAAACAGTTTCATCCGGAAGCTTGAGGATAATAGGAGGCTTATCAGTGAGTCAGCAGTGCCTGACACATGCGTGCCTGGAAATATGTGTCCCAACCCTAGGGTTGAAACAAGAGGGGGGGGTATGTGACAGGAAGTCAGGTAAATCTGGGAATGTAGTCACTGAGAGGAGACACATTCCCACCTGCTTTGAAAGTTCACTGATACTATAGGGTGTTGGCTGCAGAGAGAGCCAGCAGGAAGTTGAAAACCATTCAGCTGTTCAGAATGAGGAGATCAAGGACTCTATAATTTGTCCAGAGAAAATCTATTGAGTGCTGCCTCCTGTCGCCGTGTAGGCTGGGAGAGGAGGACAGACATACGTGTACCTCCCGACGCCGTGTGGGCATGGGAGAAGGACTGCTGCCGCCTGTCGCCGTGTGGGCTGGGAGAGGGGGACAGTCGGATGTGTGCCTCCCGACAAGCTGGTGAGCATGGGAGAAGACCCCCTAAAGCGATGTGAAGCTAAGGAGGGTAAACACGAGTGAAGACGTCTCAAAGGTGAGAAGACAAAGTGTTCCATGTGAAGAGTGTGAAGAGTAAAGGGACATGTTCAATGGACAATGTTTGTGCTGTGTGAAAAGCAAACAAATGGACATTTGAGTGTCTGCTGTAGGATCAGCAGTGTCGGCCCAACAGTAGGTTGGAAAGACTTCTTAGGTAGGTTCCAGCTGTGAGAAGGTAGCCGCCCACAGAGGCAAGGATTTATTTTGTCTTTTATTTTATTTTGGCTGTTTTGATGCTTGCAATTGTGTTAAGTAAATTGCATGAATAAATCAGTCTTGTTTTTCAACCTCTAATCGGCTATCTCTGTGAAAACGCACCCCCAAAGGGGTCACCCATACGCCTACCACCGAGCTAATCCCTCACAATATATATATATATACACACACACACACACACACACACACACACACACACACACACACACACACACACACACACACACACACAATATCTCACAAAAGTGAGTACACCCCTCACATTTTTGTAAATATTTTATTATATCTTTTCATGCGATAATACTGAAGAAATTACACTTTGCTACAATGTAAAGTAGTGAGTGTACAGCTTGTATAACAGTGTACATTTGCTGTCCCCTCAAAATAACTCAACACACAGCCATTGATGTCTAAACCGCTGGCAACAAATGTGAGTACACCCCTAAGTGAAAATGTCCAAATTGGGCCCAATTAGCCATTTTCTCTCCCCAGTGTCATGTGATTCGTTAGTGGTACAAGCTCTCAGATGTGAATGGGGAGCAGGTGTGTTAAATTTGGTGTTATCGCTCTCACTCATACTGGTTTCTGGAAGTTCAACATGGCACCTCATGTCAAAGAATTCTCTGAGGATCAGAAAAAAAGAATTGTTGCTCTACGTAAAGATGACCTAGGCTATAAGAAGATTGCCAAGACCCTGAAACTGAGCTGAAGCATGGTGGGCAAGACCATACAGCGGTATTAACAGGACAGGTTCCACTCAGAACAGGCCTCGCCATGGTCTACCAAAGAAGTGGAGTGTAAGTGCTCAGCGTTATATCTAGAGGTTGTCTTTAGAAAATAGACGTATGAGTGCTGCCAGCATTGCTGCAGAGGTTGAAGGGGTGGGGGTCAGCTTGGCCGTGCACAGACCATACGCCGCACACTGCATCAAATTGGTCTGCATGGCTGTAGTCCCAGAAAGAAGCCTCTTCTAAAGATAATGCACAAGAAAGCCCGCAGACAGTTTGCTGAAGACAAGCAGACTAAGGACATGGATTACTGGAACCATGTCCTGTGGTCTGATGAGACCAAGATAGATGTATTTGGTTCAGATGGTGTGAAGCGTGTGTAGCCGCAACCAGGTGAAGAGTGCTTACAGTCAAGCATGGTGATGGGAGTGTCATGGTCTGGGGCTGCATGAGTGCTGTCTCCAGACCTAAACCCTACTGAGCATCTGTGGGGCATCCTCAAACAGAAGGTGGAGGAGCACAAGGTCTCTAACATCCACTAGCTCTGTGATGTCATCATGGAGGAGTGGAAGAGGACTCCAGTGGTAACCTGTGAAACTCTGGTGAACTCCATGCCCAAGAGGGTTAAAGGCAGTGCTAAAAATATAATGGTGGCCACACAAAACATTGACACTTTGGGCCCAATTTGGACATTTTCACTTAAGGGTGTACTCACTTTTGTTGCCAGCGATTTGGAAATGAATGGCTGTGTGTTGAGTTATTTTGAGGGGACAGCAAATTTACACTGTTATACAAGCTGTACACTCACTACTTTACATTGTAGCAAAGTATCATTTCTTCAGTGTTGTCACATGAAAAAAGATATAATAAAATATTTACAAAAATGTGAAGGGTGTATTTACTTTTTATTTTCAGGACTGTGACATTGCAGCGGACAGGTCGGACCCCTGATTGACCTTTTTAAAACTTTTGGGGGACCAGTGACATTACTACAGTAATCAGTGCTAAAAATATGCTCTGTTACTGTAATAATGACACTGGCAGGGAAGGGGTTAATACTGTGAGTGATCAAGGGGTTAAATGTAAGCCTAGGAGAGTGATTCTAACTGGGGGGGGGCGTGGCTTGTGAAATGACCATAGAGACCTGTGTACCACTACCTATATAGAAGGATCACAGGGGCTCTATGATCATTCCAGGGAGGAAAACTGTCAGCTGCAATTGCCGCCTGACACCCGCGATCGTTCCCTGCTGAGAGAGAAGGATGGTCAGCGGTTGTAAACACAGCTAACCGTTTTTCTCCCTGGAACGATCATAGAGCCCCTGTGATCCTTCTATTAGTTGCCTGACTGCCATTGTATTTAATAGATTCCAAGGCACTGAATATAATAAGAAAAAATGTATGACTATTTGCTGCATGCTTTTTCCTGGTTAGAAACTCAAATATTGAAGTGAGACCCAACCTAACCTCCCTCCTTAACCGCAGACATACAGTTCCAACATCCCACCCTCCCCACAATACTCACAGCAAGCACATTAACAATTCTTATCACGCGGTCCCTGACAGCAGCCTTAGCAGTAGTCTGTACTGCTTGGCCTCATCTCCTTCTGCATTCTGTTACAGGGAATTGGCAACAAGTCACATGATGCAGAACATAGGGGATGGTGGGCTTCTATCTGACAAGCTGGTCTGAAGTGAGGACTTTGGTGGCAAATATTTGTCTAGCCATCAGCAATTAGGACTAGGGTTGAGCGAACACCTAGATGTCCGTGTTCGACGGGTTCGGCCGAACTTTAAAAAAAAGTCCGGGTCCGTGTCCCGGACTTTTACCGAACTTTTCCCGGACACCGAACCCCATTGAAGTCAATGGGGACCCGAACTTTAAGGCACTAAAATGGCTCTAAAACACCAAAGGAAAGGGCTAGAGTGCTGCAAATGGCAGCAAAACGTAATTAAGAGCATGGCAAGTGCTCTGCAAACAAATGTGGATAGGGAAATAACTTAAAACAACAAAAAAAAAACAGAAAAATAAAACAATGTTCTTCTTCATCTCTGAAGGACGAGGCCCATATGGAGTAGGAGGGAGGTTGAGGTGGTGGTGGATGTGGCGGTGACATAGGCGTGCGCACAGGGTGTGCTGGGTGTGCCTGGGCACACCCTAATCACCTAGGGCACATAGCATTGCCAGTGAGGAGATGGGAAAGATCTCCCTGGGACCTGCTCTGCTCTATTTCTCCTTGCCTACAGGTACATGGCCCCGATACATTACTCTCCCTGCTGGCAAACACATGCATGTGTATTTCAACTTTGGGGTGCACACCTTAATGCAATAGGCTGCGCACACCTATGGGCGGTGTAGGTGGAAGCGGCGGTGGAGGAGGACCAGGGCCGGATTAACAGCATCATGGGCTTGGTGCTGAGGATTTTGAAGGGCCTTAAGGGCCGTGCCTTGCCATGCACCCAGAGGAGGAAGGGTGCAGCCATGCATGCCTAATTCAACATGGGATGCTGTCTCTGAAGCCCATAAACACATCCATGTATCGCCAACTGTCCCTCCTTGTCCGGCCTTCACGCTGTGTGGGGAGGTTCTGAGGGTGCTGCCTGGGGAAGCGAGCATAGAAGCCAGACTTCTGTGTTTACAAGTGACAGAAGAGCGGTAACAGTGAATATGGCCAACCCGGGGCCTATATAAAAGGTAGGGGCCTGGAGCTGCAGCTCCAATAGCCCCTACATTAATCTGGCCCTGAGGAGGAGGACGAGGTAGCCAACACTGCTTCTTTTCAAAAATTTTAAATGAGGGTACACCCCAAAAGAGTGAGAAAGAGCAAAAATGGAACAATGGGTGGGTAAGGTCGGTATCCATTGCTATTCTGCATAAGGTACGGAAAAGTCCCGTGGGATCCATGCCTGGTTCATTTTAATGAACGTGAGCTTGTCCACATTGTCTCTGGACAGGCGGCTGCGCTTGTCTGTTATAACGCCCCCAGCCGTGCTAAATACCCGTTCAGATAATACACTGGCTGCAGGGCACGCCAGCACCTCCAAGGCGTAAAGGGCAAGCTCAGGCCATGTGCCCAATTTGGAGACCCAGAAGTTGAAGGGGGCAGACCCGTCATTCACTACATGTAGGCGTGTGCACACATACTGCTCCACCATGTTGGTAAAATGCTGCCTCCTGCTAAGACGTTCCATCTGAGCTGCTGGTGCTGCTGTTTGTTGTGGCGTGCTGACAAAGCTTTTCCACATTTCGGCCATGCTAACCCTGCCTTCTGAGGTGCTGGCGGTGCCCTGGTTGCGTTGGCGACCTCCTCCTACTCCTCCTCTGCCTTGTGCTTCCACTGTGGCCCCGCTGTCAGATGGGAATGCCAGCAGCATGGCGTCTACCAGCGTGCGCTTGTACTCGCGCATCTTGCGATCGCGCTCCAGTGAGTGAATTAAGGACGGTACGTTGTCCTTGTAACGGGGATCCAGCAGCGTGGCCACCCAGTAATCAGCACAAGTTAGAATGTGGGCAACTCGGCGGTCGTTGTGGAGACACTGCAGCATGTAATCGCTCATGTGTGCCAGGCTGCCCAGAGGCGACGAAAGGCTGTCCTCTGTGGGAGGTGTATCGTCCGTGTCCTCTGTATCCCCCCAGCCACGCACCAGTGATGGCCATGAGCTGGCCTGGGTGCCACCCTGCTGTGAACATGGTTCCATCTCCTCCTCCAGCTCCTCCTCCTCCTCATCCTCCTCATCCTCCAGAACTGTGCCCCTGCTGGACAATTGCGTCCCTGGCGTTTGCGTGTGCAGGAACCCACCCTCGGAGCCCCTTGCGAATGACTGCCCTGAAAGCCTTGGAAATGTTACCTCTTCATCCTCCTCCTCCTCCTCATCCTGTGCCACATCCTCTTCCATCATCGCCCGAATTGTTTTTTCAAGGCGGCATAGAAGTGGGATAGTTAAGCTGAGAACGGCGTCATTGCCACTGGCCATGTTGGTGGAGTACTCAAAACAGCGCAACAAGGCACACAGGTCTCGCATGGAGGCCCAGTTATTGGTGGTGAAGTGGTGCTGTTCCGCAGAGCGACTCACGCGTGCGTGCTGCAGCTGAAACTCCACTATGGCCTGCTGCTGCTCGCACAGTCTTTCCAGCATGTGCAAGGTGGAGTTCCACCTTGTGGGCACGTCACATATGAGGCGGTGAGCGGGAAGGCCGAAGTTACGCTGCAGCGCTGCCAGGCGAGCAGCAGCAGGGTGAGAACGCCGAAAGTGCGCACAAACGGCCCGCACTTTCTGCAGCAGCTCTGACATATCGGGGTAGTTTTTAAGGAACCTCTGCACCACCAAATTCAGCACATGCGCCAGGCAAGGGATGTGCGTCAAACCGGCTAGGCCCAGAGCTGCTATGAGATTTCGCCCGTTATCACACACCACCAGGCCGGGCTTGAGGCTCGCTGGCAGCAACCACTCATTTGTCTGCTGTTCCATGCTCCTCCACAACTCCTGCGCGGTGTGTGGTTTGTCCCCCAAACAGGCAAGTTGTAAAACTGCCTGCTGTCGTTTACCCCTGGCCGTGCTGAAGTTGGTGGTGAAGGTGTTACGCTGTCCGGATGAGGAGGCGGTAGAGGATGAGGAAGCGGAGTAGGAGGAGTTACGAACAGGAGGCAAACTGAAGCGCCCTGCAATCCTCGGTGGTGGAAGGACATGCGCCAAATTGCTATCCGCCTCAGGCCCATCCGCCACTGCATTTACCCAGTGTGCCGTTAGGGAGATATAACGCCCCTGACCGTGCTTACTGGTCCACGTATCCGTAGTTAGGTGGACCTTGGCACAGATGGCGTTGCGCAGTGCACACCTGATATTTTCCCCCACTTGGTTGTGCAGGGAAGGGATGGCTTGCCTGGAAAAGTAGTGGCGGCTGGGCACGACGTACTGTGGGACAGCCACCGACATAAGGTTTTTAAAACTGTGCGTCTCCACCAGACGGAATGACAGCATTTCAAAGGCCAATAATTTTGAAATGCTGGCATTCAGGGCCAGGGATCGCGGGTGGGTAGGGGGGTACTTCCTCTTCCTCTCAAGTGTTTGGGAGATGGAAAGCTGAACGCTTCCACGGGACATTGTGGAGATGGTTGTTGGTGACCCAGGTGGTGGTGTTGCTGACAGATCGTCTGTTTGCGGGGTGGCAGGTGCCGGTATCACTACAGATGTGGCTGGAGCGGCCGAGACTGCAGCAGAAGAGGAAGCAGGATGAGCCAGAGACGTTTCTTGGTTTTGAAGGTGTGTACTCCACTGCAGCTCGTGCTTTGCACTTAGATGCCTGATCATGCAGGTTGTGCTCAGGTTGAGAAGGTTCATGCCTCGCTTCAAGCTCTGATTGCACAGGGTGCAAACCACTCGTGTCCTGTCATCAGCACATTTTCTAAAGAACTTCCACGCTAGAGAACTCCTTTGAGCTGACTTTGGTGCGCTCGTTCCCTTGCTGCGTTGGGCAGTAGCGGGCGTAGTGTCTAGGGCACGGCCGCTCCGCTTCTGCACCCTGCTCCCTCTTCTGCTGTGCTGGTGGCTCTGTGCGACCACCGCCTCTTCCTCCAAACTACTCAGGTCACCTGCATGACGTTCATTCCATGTGGGGTCGAGGACCTCATCGTCCTCCACATCATCTTCCACCCAGTCTTCACCCCTGCCCTCCTTGTCGGTCTCCACAATGCTGAACGCCGCAGCAGTTGGCACCTGCGTTTCGTCATCATCGGAGACGTGCTGCGATGATCCTTGCATGTACTCATCTTGAGAAATAAGTGGTTGGGCATCGCTGCACTCAATCTCTTCCACTTCTGGGGCAGGGCTAGGTGGATGGCCCTGGGAAACCCTGCTGACAGAGTCCTCAAAAAGAATAAGAGACTGCTGTATGGCTTGGGGCTCAGACTGCTGGCCTGATTTGCAAGGGGGTGAGGTGAAAGACGGTTGGACATTGGCTGCAGGTGCCAACTCTGACCTTTCTGCAGTAGACTGGGTGGGAGACAATGTGAAGGAACTGGAGGCACTGTCAGCAGCAAACCAATCTACTATCGCCTCAACTTGTTCTGGCCTCATCACTTCTAGGGGCGTTTGATGCCCTACCAAATACTGATGCAGGTTCTGTCGCCTACTCACACTTGAGGAAGGTGTTTCACTTGTGCGTGTAGCTGGCACAGATCGACCATGTCCTCTCCTTGCAACAGGAGCTCTACCAGCAGCACCACGACCCAGGCCACGGCCCTTATTTGACGGTCTCCTCATATTTCTGTAATTTAAGATCTTGCCCTAGAAAGGTTTTTATTGAATAGCGGAATAGAAAATATGATCCAAAAAAAGTGTATGTATATCACACGTACACAACCACACTAGGCCCCAATTACTATTGTTTGTACCCCTAAAAGGCTAGATGAGGAGTAGGGGGAGTATGGAACAGGCAGCACCCTCAAACCTTCAGAAGTATGAGATGAACCCCAACAACTTGGAAAGGTGGATCTCTCTCACACGTACCGACACAGACTATCCCGCAATTCAATTGATCCTCAAAGGTTTTTATTGAATAGCGGAATAGGAAATATGATCAAAAAAAGTGTATGTATCTCGCACGTACACAACCACACTAGGCCCCAATTACTATTGTTTGTACCCCTAAAAGGCTAGATGAGGAGTAGGGGGAGTATGGAACAGGCAGCACCCTCAAACCTTCAGAAGTATGAGATGAACCCCAACAACTTGGAAAGGTGGATCTCTCTCACACGTACCAACACAGACTATCCCCCAATTTAACTGATCCCCAAAGGTTTTTGATTAAATAGCGGAATAGAAAATATGATCCCAAAAAAGTGTATGTATATCACACGTACACAACCACACTAGGCCCCAATTACTATTGTTTGTACCCCTAAAAGGCTAGGAGTAGGGGGAGTATGGAACAGGCAGCACCCTCAAACCTTCAGAAGTATGAGATGAACCCCAACAACTTGGAAAGGTGGATCTCTCTCACACGTACCAACACAGACTATCCCCCAATTTAACTGATCCCCAAAGGTTTTTGATTAAATAGCGGAATAGAAAATATGATCCCAAAAAAGTGTATGTATATCACACGTACACAACCACACTAGGCCCCAATTACTATTGTTTGTACCCCTAAAAGGCTAGGAGTAGGGGGAGTATGGAACAGGCAGCACCCTCAAACCTTCAGAAGTATGAGATGAACCCCAACAACTTGGAAAGGTGGATCTCTCTCACACGTACCAACACAGACTATCCCCCAATTTAACTGATCCCCAAAAGTTTTTGATTAAATAGCGGAATAGAAAATATGATCCCAAAAAAGTGTATGTATATCACACGTACACAACCACACTAGGCCCCAATTACTATTGTTTGTACCCCTAAAAGGCTAGGAGTAGGGGGAGTATGGAACAGGCAGCACCCTCAAACCTTCAGAAGTATGAGATGAACCCCAACAACTTGGAAAGGTGGATCTCTCTCACACGTACCAACACAGACTATCCCCCAATTTAACTGATCCCCAAAGGTTTTTGATTAAATAGCGGAATAGAAAATATGATCCCAAAAAAGTGTATGTATATCACACGTACACAACCACACTAGGCCCCAATTACTATTGTTTGTACCCCTAAAAGGCTAGGAGTAGGGGGAGTATGGAACAGGCAGCACCCTCAAACCTTCAGAAGTATGAGATGAACCCCAACAACTTGGAAAGGTGGATCTCTCTCACACGTACCAACACAGACTATCCCCCAATTTAACTGATCCCCAGAGGTTTTTGATTAAATAGCGGAATAGAAAATATGATCCCAAAAAAGTGTATGTATATCACACGTACACAACCACACTAGGCCCCAATTACTATTGTTTGTACCCCTAAAAGGCTAGGAGTAGGGGGAGTATGGAACAGGCAGCACCCTCAAACCTTCAGAAGTATGAGATGAACCCCAACAACTTGGAAAGGTGGATCTCTCTCACACGTACCAACACAGACTATCCCCCAATTTAACTGATCCCCAAAGGTTTTTGATTAAATAGCGGAATAGAAAATATGATCCCAAAAAAGTGTATGTATATCACACGTACACAACCACACTAGGCCCCAATTACTATTGTTTGTACCCCTAAAAGGCTAGGAGTAGGGGGAGTATGGAACAGGCAGCACCCTCAAACCTTCAGAAGTATGAGATGAACCCCAACAACTTGGAAAGGTGGATCTCTCTCACACGTACCAACACAGACTATCCCCCAATTTAACTGATCCCCAAAGGTTTTTGATTAAATAGCGGAATAGAAAATATGATCCCAAAAAAGTGTATGTATATCACACGTACACAACCACACTAGGCCCCAATTACTATTGTTTGTACCCCTAAAAGGCTAGGAGTAGGGGGAGTATGGAACAGGCAGCACCCTCAAACCTTCAGAAGTATGAGATGAACCCCAACAACTTGGAAAGGTGGATCTCTCTCACACGTACCAACACAGACTATCCCCCAATTTAACTGATCCCCAAAGGTTTTTGATTAAATAGCGGAATAGAAAATATGATCCCAAAAAAGTGTATGTATATCACACGTACACAACCACACTAGGCCCCAATTACTATTGTTTGTACCCCTAAAAGGCTAGGAGTAGGGGGAGTATGGAACAGGCAGCACCCTCAAACCTTCAGAAGTATGAGATGAACCCCAACAACTTGGAAAGGTGGATCTCTCTCACACGTACCAACACAGACTATCCCCCAATTTAACTGATCCCCAAAGGTTTTTGATTAAATAGCGGAATAGAAAATATGATCCCAAAAAAGTGTATGTATATCACACGTACACAACCACACTAGGCCCCAATTACTATTGTTTGTACCCCTAAAAGGCTAGGAGTAGGGGGAGTATGGAACAGGCAGCACCCTCAAACCTTCAGAAGTATGAGATGAACCCCAACAACTTGGAAAGGTGGATCTCTCTCACACGTACCAACACAGACTATCCCCCAATTTAACTGATCCCCAAAGGTTTTTGATTAAATAGCGGAATAGAAAATATGATCCCAAAAAAGTGTATGTATATCACACGTACACAACCACACTAGGCCCCAATTACTATTGTTTGTACCCCTAAAAGGCTAGATGAGGAGTAGGGGGAGTATGGAACAGGCAGCACCCTCAAACCTTCAGAAGTATGAGATTGTGTTCACTGTACCCCACAAAGATTGAGTTCACTGCACCCCACAATGATTGTGTTCACTGCACCCCACAAAGATTGTGTTCACTGCACCTCACAAAGATTGTGTTCACTGTACCCCCCAAAGATTGTGTTCACTGCACCCCACAAAGATTCTGTTCACTGTACCCCACAAAGATTGTGTTCACTGCACCCCAAAAAGATTGTGTTCACTGCACCCCAAAAAGGATGTTGTTCACTGCACCCCAAAAAGGATGTTGTTCACTCCACCCCAAAAAGATTGTGTTCACTGCACCCCACAAAGATTGTGTTCACTGCACCCCAAAAAGATTGTGTTCACTGCACCCCAAAAATGATTTTGTTCACTGCACCCCAAAAAGGATTTTGTTCACTGCACCCCAAAAAGGATGTTGTTCACTCCACCCCAAAAAGATTGTGTTCACTGCACCCCAAAAAGATTGTGTTCACTGCACCCCACAAAGGATTTTGTTCACTGCACCCCAAAAAGATTGTGTTCACTGCACCCCAAAAAGGATGTTGTTCACTGCACCCCAAAAAGGATTTTGTTCACTGCACCCCAAAAAGATTGTGTTCACTGCACCCCACAAAGGATTTTGTTCACTGCACCCCACAAAGATTGTGTTCACTGCACACCAAAAAGGATTGTGTTCACTGCACCCCAAAAAGATTTTGTTCACTGCACCCCAAAAAGATTGTGTTCACTGCAGCCCAAAAAGATTGTGTTCACTGCAGCCCAAAAAGATTGTGTTCACTGCAGCCCAAAAAGATTGTGTTCACTGCAGCCCAAAAAGATTGTGTTCACTGCAGCCCAAAAAGATTGTGTTCACTGCAGCTCACACACAGAAAAATGGATGTGGATCACTGACACCTGCCTATCTCCAATCCCACACCACACAGCAATATCGATTGTAGTTTGTAGAACACAGTTTCCCTAAAATTCAGCAGACTCTGTCCCTAACAGGATTGAGAAGAGATCGTAGATCAGGATTGAGTGCAGACCCCACCCCCCACACAGCAATATCGATTGTAGTTTGTAGAAGACACTGACCCTATAATTCAGCAGACTCTATCCCTAAAATGCCTACAACTCGCCCTGCCTAAACACTCCGACCTGTCCCTCAATTCTATCCGGACACAAATGGTTTTTTCCTGCCTATCTTTCCCTAATCAGCAGCCAGCACGTTGATGTGTGCTCTGTCCCTGAATCTAAGCAGCATAATGACGCCGCTGCGGCTGCCTCGAACTTATAAAGACTTGGTCACATGCTTCAGACGGCCAATCACAGCTACTGAGACATTTGCAGGCATGGCTGGGATGGCTTAAGGCACACCAGTTAAACGATTGTTGATTGGCTGTTGAAAGCCCGCCATGAAAAGAGCGCCAAAGCATGCAAAACCCGGAAATAAAACGACCGAACACGGATTTTTACCCGAACATACAGTAAAGTGTCCGTGTCCGTGTTCGGGTACAAAAAATCCAATTATTCGGTACGAACATGAATAATACAGTCCGTGTTCGCTCAACACTAATTAGGACATATCACTTACCTTCATAATTGTCTCTTCACTCCTACTTGGAAGATTTTCAACAGTTTCTCCACTTTTTGGAAGTGAAAGACAAAACTGTCCCCTACCTCCAACCCACAATGCAATGTAATCTACCCAGCAGACTTGGGTATTGTCACAGCGGAGAGTGGCTCTTTGCATATTAACTTCTAGGGTGCTTCAGGTGAAGCTGAAGGGACAAATGAAGGTAAATGGTATGTGCTGACAGCTTAAGTTGTCAGTTATCTAACCGTGCTGATTGCTTGGTAAGCCCCACCGCTTCCCTATTCAGGGTCCTTTTAATACATCCTAAGGAAGAAATATATTTGGTAATGCAGGGTATCATGTACGTAGAATTCATCATAGGTCCTCTACTAAAGAAATTTTGAACAGGTGTTTAGGAGAATACCCTTGTGTTTTCCAGCAAACATGCAATGGTAGTAACACAGCAGCCTCAGCTAATCTTGTTAGGTGTTAATCTTGGAGCATCTCCTTCTGAATCAGCTGTAACCTCTTTTGAACCATGTCTGCACCTCTCAGACCAGGTAACACACATTACTCAGAGACAAAACATCACCTAGGACAGCCGATTGTATTTTCTTGGCCACAATAGTGATCAGTATGGGTTTCTTCATAGTCTAAAAGCCGTCCCTGGCAGTGTGTTCACTCTCTAATCTAATGGCTACTGTTTTCCCAAGAAGTCAGGCTCTGGTGGGATCAGATATTCCGTATATACTCGAGTATAAGCCGAGTTTTTCAGCACATTTTTTTGTGCTGAAAACGTCCCCCTTTGGCTTATACTCGAGTCAAGGAAAAAAAAAAATTTTTCCTGTCCGCTCCGACGGGTTTAAGGTTTAAAAATGGCGCCGCCCGTCGCATACATGTCACCGCGCACGCGCCGCCGCCGCTCGTGTAATTTCGGCTATTCCCGGCGCCGCTCGGGAGAGGCCAGGAATAGCCGAAAGTATACGAGCGGCGGCGGCGCGTGCGCGATGACGTGTCGGTGCCGGGCGGCGCCATTTTTAAAATGAAGGCGCCTCTGGAACAGGTAAGTGAAACAGCTTCACTACCTGCCATTATGCAGGGCTGCAGGCACACTACAAGGGATGCAGTGCTGCGGGCATGGTCCACATGTACCATGCCCACAGCACTGCATCTCCTGTAGTATGCCCACAACCCCGAATCCTCTTGTACCATGCCAGTACCCTGCATTCTCCTGCACCATGCCAGTACCCTGCATTCTCCTGCACCATGCCAGTCACCCTGCATTCTCCTGCACCATGCCAGTACCCTGCATTCTCCTGCACCATGCCAGTCACCCTGCATTCTCCTGCACCATGCCAGTCACCCTGCATTCTCCTGCACCATGAACGCCGCCCTGCATTCTCACCCTAGGCTTATACTCGAGTCAATGATTTTTCCCATCTTTTTGTGGTAAAAGTAGGGGTCTCGGCTTATACTCGGGTCGGCTTATACTCGAGTATATACGGTACGTTTACATTAGCATTTAAGAATAGGATTGATATGTCCCAAAGAGAACATACAGTATCTCACAAAAGTACACCCCTCACATTTTTATAATAAAATATTTACATCTTTTCATGTCAAACCACTGAAGAAATGACACTTTGCTGCAATGTAAAGTAGTGAGTGTACAGCTTGTATAAGGCTCGGTTCACACTTATGCGATGCGGGAAGGCTGCGAAATCGCAGCCTGTTCCCGCATCGCAAACACACCCTTGGCAGTTCACACTGCCATATGCGATAAGCTGGGGGTGTCAATGTAATGTTAACGACACCCCCAGTTTGATCGCATATCGCAGTGTGAACCACTGTGCGATCCGATCCTGATGCGGCTCAAAAAAAGGGTCATGTGCGAGTTTACTCAAAGTGTATGGCTGAATTCGCACCGCACACCCGATCGCATGTAATGAAGGAGCAGTGCGCTCCGATATTACATTCGATCGGCGCAGTCGCACATATGTGAACCGGCACTAACAGTGTAAATTTGCTGTCACCTCAAAATAACTCAACACACAGCCAATAATGTCTAAGTGAGTACACCCCTTAGTGAAAATGTCCAAATTGGGCCCAAAGTGTCAATATTTTGTGTGGCCACCATTATTTTCCAGCACTGCCTTAACCTTCTTGGGCATGGAGTTCACCAGAGCTTCACAGGTTGCAACTGGAGTCCTCTTCCACTCCTCCATGACGACAACAAGGATGGGGTGGATGTTAAGAGACCTTGCGCTCTTCCACCTTCCGCTTGAGGATGCCCCACAGATGGTTAGGTCTAGAGACATTCTTGGCCAGTCCAGTCCATCACCTTTACCCTCAGCTTCTTTAGCAAGGCAGTGGTGGTCTTGGAGGTGTGTTTGGGGTCGTTATGTTGGAATACTGCCCTGTGGCCCAGTCTCCGAAGGGAGGGGGGTCATGCTCTGCTTCAGTATATCACAGTACATGTTGGCATTAATGGTTCCCTCAATGAACTGTAGCTCCCCAGTGCCGGCAGCACTTATGCAGCCCCAGACCATGACACTCCCACCACCATGCTTCACTGTAGGCAAGACACACTTGTCTTTGTACTCCTCACCTGGTTGCCTCCATACACGCTTGACACCATCTGACCCAATTTAACACACCTGCTCCCCATTCACTCCTGAGACTTTGTAACACTAACGACTCACGTGAAACCGGGAGAAAAAAAAAAAAAAAAATCGCTAAATGAGTCCAAATTCACTTTTGTTGCCAGCAGTTTAGACATTAATGGCTGTGTGTTGGGTTATTTTGAGGGGACAGCAAATTTACACTGTTGTACAAGCTGTACACTCACTACTTTACATTGAAGTAAAGTGTCACATGAAAAGATAATAAATATTTACAAAAATGTAAGGGGTGTACTCACTTTTGTGAGATACTGTAAATTGTTAGACCGTGATCTTTGAACACTGTCCTATGACATCAAATGGGAAGAGGGAGAGAGGGACACACACAAATGACTACAACAAAATAAAAACCAAAGACCTTTTAGAATGGCGTCCAGGAATATAGAATCAAATCAAAAAGGTACATAAAATTTACAAATATATTAGGTCATATTATACAAAAGTTAAAAAACAAAATCACATATGATGCGCAATAGGGCTCTTTCACACGGGCGTTTCGATCAGATCCGCCTGTCAATTTTTTAGGCGGATCTAATCGGATGTCCCATTCAGCCCTATGGAGCAGTGGATGTCAGCGGTGACATGTCCGCTGACACCTGCTGCCATCCGCATCCAATCCTGTGTGAAATCCGGACGGATGGAAACCCTATTTTCCATCCGTCCTGGGGATCGGATTCCCCATAGAGAGCAGCGGGGCTCTGACACCTTCCTCTCCGCACACAGTGTGAAGACGGAGCGGTCATCTGCCGGCTCAGCGGGGATCGGCGGATCGATCCCCGCTGAGCAGAGCACGGTCTGCAACGGAATGCGGACCGTGCGAAAGAGCCCATACAGTGTTTTTTCTTTTTAACCAAAATATAATCCATTTCATCAGGAGACACTAGCTATTCCATTGTGGAAAGGAGTGTAGCCGATCTGGTATTTGATATGTGGAAGGGGTAATCAATCATATGTTGGAGAAAAATGTTCCAACAAGCCAGTTAAACAGAAGTTGATCTCTAAAGCGGAAGTGGCCACACATGAATCGAAATTCAGCCGGTCCCTGCTAAACTGCCTGCATTTCGATCAATTCATTACCAGCTTTAGTAAAGCGCAAATATAAAAATTATCTTTGTAGTTGCCCAAATAAAGAAACCTTGTATCGAGCATCATATAGGATTCCCATATAGTTGAAGGAAAGAAAATTGCATACTGTATGGCATGCCTTAGCTACAAGAAAAAAAAAAAAAAAGGAACAAACAATTCTTAAAGACAGAGACTCCCTTCAACACCTCTGCTTTTGTGATCAACTATATTACTTGCATAAATTGGTCCACAGTGCTCTAATACTACTTGGAAATAAAAAGTGGCAGGGTGTGTGTGTAACTAATATATATATGTATATGCATACATACACACACATATATACACACACATATACACATGCATACATACATACATTACACACAAACACACAGGTGCATCTTCGAAAATTAGAATATCAAAAAGTTAATTTCAGGAATTTGATTCAAAAAGTGAAACTCATTTTATATAGATGCGTTACACACAGTAATTATATTTATATCAAGCATTTCTTTTTTTTTTTTTTATTTAATTTTTATGGTTATGGCTTACCATTTAGTGAAACCCCAAAATTCTGTATCTCAGAAAACTAGATTGTTACACAAGACCAATAAAAAAAAAAAAAGGATTTTTAATGGAGAAATGTTGGCTTACTGAAAAGTATGTCCATGTACAGTATAGAATGCACTCAATACTTAGTTGGGGCTCCTTTTGCAAGAATTACTTCATCAATACGGCATGGCATGGAGGCGATCAGCCTGTGGCACTCCTGAGGTGTTATGGAAGCCCAGGTTGCTTTGATAGCGGCCTTCAGCTTGTCTGCATTGTTGGGTCTGGTGTCTCATCTTCCTCTTGACAATACCCCGCAGATTCTCTATGTGGTTTAGGGTCAGACGAGTTTGCTGGCCAATCAAGCACAGTTATACCTAGATCAATAAACCAGGTATTGGTACTTTTGGCAGTGTGGGGAGGTGCCAAGTCCTGCTGGAAAATGAAATCAGCATCTCCATAAAGTTGGTCAGCAGAGGGAAGCATGAAGTGCTCTAGAATTTCCTGGTAGAGGGCTGCGCTGACTTTGGACTTGATAAAACACAGTGGACCAACACCAGCAGATCACATGGCTCCCCAAATCATCACTGACTGTGGAAAACTTTGCATTTCATTTGGAAATCAAGGTCCCAGAGTCTGGAGGAAGAGTGGAGAGGCACAGAATCCAAGTTGCATGAGGTCCAGTGTGAAGTTTCCACAGTCGGTGATAATTTGGGGAGCTTCTATATAGGATCCCCCATACAGTTAGAAAACACTCCCTCTAGGCTCACACTTAACCCTTTGATCACCACTGGGTTAACCCCTTCCCTGCCAATGTCATTATTACAGTAACAGTGCATATTTTTAGCACCGATTACTGTAGCAATGTCACCGGTCCCCCCAAAAGTGTCCAAAATGTCGGTTAGGGGTCCGATCTGTCCGCCGCAATGTCGCAGTCCCGCTAAAAATCTCAGATCCCTGTCATTACTAGTAAAAAAAAAAAAAAAAAAAGGACATGAATCTTTCCCCTAGATTGTAGACGTGATAACTTTTGCGTAAACCAATCAAAATATGCTTATTGCGTTTTTGTTTACCAAAAATATGTAGCAGAACACAAACTGGCCTAAAAGGATGAACATTTTTGATTTTTACATTTTTTTTGGGAGTGTTAGGCTCGGCTCACACTTATGCGATGCGGGAAGGCTGTGAATTCGCAGCCTGTTCCCGCATCGCAAACGCACCCTTGGCAGTTCACACTGCCATATGCGATACGCTGGGGGTGTCGATGTAATGTTAACGACACCCCCAGTTTGATCGCATATCGCAGTGCGATCTTGCACTTTGCACAGGATCGGATCGCACAAGTGTGAACCACTGTGCGATCCGATCCTGATGCGGCTCAAAAAAAGGGTCCTGTGCGTCTTTGCTGCAGGTGCAGTGCGAATTTAGCCATACAAAGTGTATGGCTAAACTCGCACCACACAGCCGATCGCATGTAATGACATTACATGCGATCGCCGCAGCCGCAGTAGTGTGAACCGGCACTTATATAGCAGAATGTGAAAAATTGTTTTTTTTATTTTTTTCAGAATTGTCGCTTTTTGTTTATAGCGCAAAAAATAAAAATCGTACAGGTGATCAAATACCACCAAAAGAAAGCTGTATATTTGGGAAAAAAGGACATCACAATTTTATTTATTTTGGTACAGTGTAGCACAACTGCGTAATTTTCCATTAAAGTAACGCAGTGGCGAATCACAAAAAATGGCCTAATCATAAAAGGGGGCAAATCCTTCCGGTCCAGAACTGGTTCATATGCAATATGCTAATTTTCCAAGATAGTGAATTTTGGGTTTTCATTAGCTGTAAGCCATAAAAAAAAAAATGCTTGAAGTGTGTGTGTGTGTGTGTGTGTGTGTCATCCATATAAAATATGAGTTTCACTTTTTGAATTGAATTACTGAAATAAATTAACTTTTTGAGATCACCTGTATGGTACACACACTATGTATGTACGTACGTATACATATCTCTATCTTTCTTGAGGAGGGGAGGAGATTAAAGAGGAAGAAAATTCTAAGGCATAATTTGTACCTAAAAGGTAAGCCTATAATAAGGCTTACCTATAGGTACTCTAAGTATCTCCTAAACGTGCACCGTTTAGGAGATATTTACGTTAGATGCAGCCGATGATGTAATCAGCGCATGCGCTCTGAAGGAACGGCCACCTGTGTCGTTCCTTCAGATACCTGTGCCGTGAATGACAGCCCGCACATGCGCGTGAGTGACGTATTCGCGGCTCTAACCTGTCACACATTTTTTTCACAAATAAATATGTGAAAAGTGTGCCATGCATTTGTATTCAGCCCCCCTGAGTCAATACTTTGTAGAACCACCTTTTCCTGCAATTACAGCTGCAAGTCTTTTTGGGGATATCTCTACCAGCTTTGCATATCTAGAGAGTGAAATTTTTTCCATTGTTCTTTGCAAAATAGCTCAAGCTCTGTCAGATTTGATGGAGAGTGTCTGTGAACAGCAATTTTCAAGTCTTGCCACAGATTCTCAATTGGATTTAGGTCTGGACTTTGACTGGGCCATTCGAACACATGAATATGCTTTGATCTAAACCATTCCATTGTAGCTCTGGCTGTATGTTTAGGGTCGTTGTCCTGCTGGAAGTTGAACCTCCGCCCCAGTCTCAAGTCTTTTTCAGCCTGTAACAAGTTTTCTTCCAAGATTGCTCTGTATTCCCATCAATTCTGACCAGTTTCCCTGTCCCTGCAGAAGAAAAGCATCCCCAGAACATGATGCTACCATCACCATGTTTCACAATGGGGGGTGATGTGTTCAGGGTGATTTGCAGTGTTAGTTTTCCGCCACACATAGCATTTTTAGGCCAAAAAGTTACATTTTGCTCTCATCGGACCAGAGCATCTTCTTCCACATGCTTTCTGTGTCCCCCACATGACTTCTCACAAACTGCTAACGGGACTTCTTATGGCTCTTTTTCAACAATGGCTTTCTTCTTGTCACTCTTCCATAAAGGCCTGATTTGTGGAGTGCAAAACTAACAGTTGTCCTGTGGACAGATTCTCCCACCTGAGCTGTGGATCTCTGCAGTTCCTCCGGAGTTACCATGGGCCTCTTGGCTGCTTCTCTGATTAACCGCTTGCCAACCGCCGCAAGTACATATACCGCGGCGGTCAGCCCTGTGCAGGCAAAGTGACGTATGGGTACGTCACTCGCCTGCGAACCAATAGGGGGCAAGCGCGCGCCGCCGGAGGCACGCTCCCGCCCCCGCTCGCTCCCTAACATGTCTGCTCGTGTGACCGACGGACCCGATGTCCGCCGGTCACACGCGATCATCCGGTACAGAGGGAGAAAGGCAGGCGGCTAATGTAAACAAAGCCGCCTGCCTTTCTCCCCTGTGTAAATGCAGAGATCATACGGTCCTGCTATGTAGGATCTTAAATCTCTGTAGTTACACAAACAGTCACATCCCTTTACAGTTAGAAGCACGCCCCTAGGGACACAGTTAACTCCTCCTCCAATAAAGTTAACCCCTTCCCTGCCTGTGTCATTTTTACAGTAACAGTGCATATGTATAGCACTGATTACTGTAGTAATGTCACTGGTACCCCAAAAAGTGTCAAAAATGTCAGTCAGGGGTCCGATCTGTCCGCCGCAATGTCGCAGTCCCGCAAAGAAAAAAAAAAAAAAAACACAAAAAATGACAAAAATCTTTCTCTTAGTTAACGCAATAACTTTTGCGCAAACCAATCAAAATACGCTTATTGCGATTTTTTTTTTTGTAGCAGAAAACAAATTGGCTTAAAATGTTAAAACATTTTGATTTTTTGGGGGGGGGATTTCATATAAAAAAAAAGTGAAAAAAATTTTTTTGCAAAATTGTCGCTCTTTTTTTGTTTATGGCGCATGATAAAAAAAAAAAAAAAGGTGATCAAATACCACCGAAAGAAAGCTCTGTTTGTGGGAAAAAAAGGACGTAAATTTCATTTGGGTACAGCGTCGCATGACCGTTAAAGTCACGCAGTGCCGAATCGCAAAATAGGGCCTGGTCAGGAAGGGGGTAAAATCTTCCGGGGTTTAAAGAAGAAGTAAACCCTCCTCTGCAAGTTGTACCTATAGGTACTGTAAATATCTCCTAAACATGTACAGTTTAGGAGATATTTACCTTACATGCAGCCAGTGACATCACTGGCGCATGCGCGGAAGTGACGTCACCGCGGCTCCGGCCAATCAGATGGCCGGATGCCGCGATCCCGGAAGACGGGCGACTGAACATGTCGCCCGTCATACAGGTGGGCGGCAGGGCGGGGGCTCCTTCTGAGGTATTTCATAATGAGCTAGTATGCGATGCATACTAGCTCATTATGTGTTTCTCTTTCAGGGTGTAAAAAAAAAAAAAAAATTGGGTTTACAAAGTCTAAGTGGTTAATGCTCTCCTTGCCCGGCCTGTCAGTTTAGGTGGATGGCCATGTCTTGGTAGGTTTGCAGTTGTGCCATACTCCTTTCCATTTTCAAACGATGGATTGAACAGTGCTCTGTGAGATGTTCAAATATTTTTTGTAACCTAACCCTGCTTTAAACGTCTCCACAACTTTATCCCTGACCTGTCTGATGTGTTCCTTGGCCTTCATGATGTGGTTTGTTCACTAAGGTTTTCTAACAAACCTCTGGAGGGCTTCACAGAAAAGCTGTACAGTATTTATATTGAGACTAAATTACACACAGGTGGACTCTATTTATTAGGTGACTTCTGAAGGCAATTGGTTCCTCTAGATTTTAGTTAGGGGTATCAGAGTAAAGGTGGCTGAATACAAATGCACACCACCCTTTTCACATATTTGTAAAAAGTGTCGAAAACCATTTATCATTTTCCTTCCACTTCACAATTATGTGCCACTTTGTGTTGGTCTATCACATAAAATCCCAGTAAAATACATTTATGTTTTTGGTTGTAACATGACAAAATGTGTAAAATTTCAAGGGGTATGAATACTTTTTCAAGCCACTGTATGAATATACATGAGTGGTCCATATAGTGAACTTGGTGTTGAGTTTTTCACTTTAACCACTTGACCTCCAGAAGATTTACCCCATCTTCAGGACCAGGCCGTTTTTTTTTGGGATATGCACTGAATTACTTTAATTGACAATTGCGCGAACATGCAACACTGTACCCAAACAAAATGTATGTTCTTTTTTCCCCAACAAATAGAGCTTTCTTTTGGTGGTTTTTATCACCACTGCGTTTTTCTTATTTTTTTTTTTTCTTTATATACAGTACAGACCAAAAGTTTGGACACACCTTCTCATTCAAAGAGTTTTCTTTATTTTCATGACTATGAAGTGAGTCACACTTCAAGAGGTAGTCACCTGAAATGGTCTTCCAACAGTCTTGGAGGAGTTCCCAGAGATGCTTAGCACTTGTTGGCCCTTTTGCCTTCACTCTGCGGTCCAGCTCACCCCAAACCATCTCGATTGGGTTCAGGTCCGGTGACTGTGGAGGCCAGGTCATCTGGAGCAGCACCCCATCACTCTCCTTCTTGGTCAAATAGCCCTTACACAGCCTGGAGGTGTGTTTGGGGTCATTGTCCTGTTGAAAAATAAATGATGGTCCAACTAAACGCAAACCGGATGGAATAGCATGCCGCTGCAAGATGCTGTAGTAGCCATGCTGGTTCAGTATGCCTTCAATTTTGAATAAATCCCCAACAGTGTCAGCAGCAAAGCACCCCCACACCATCACACCTCCTCCTCCATGCTTCACGGTGGGAACCAGGCATGTAGAGTCCATCCGTTCACCTTTTCTGCATTGCACAAAGACACGGTGGTTGGAACCAAAGATCTCAAATTTGGACTCATCAGACCAAAGCACAGATTTCCACTGGTCTAATGTCCATTCCTTTTGTTATTTAGCCCAAACAAGTCTCTTCTGCTTGTTGCCTTTCTTTAGCAGTGGTTTCCTAGCAGATATTCTACCATGAAGGCCTGATTCACACAGTCTCCTCTTAACAGTTGTTCTAGAGATGTGTCTGCTGCTAGAACTCCGTGTGCCATTGACCTGGTCTCTAATCAGAGCTGCTGTTAACCTGCGATTTCTGAGGCTGGTGACTCGGATGAACGTATCCTCCGCAGCAGAGGTGACTCTTGGTCTTCCTTTCCTGGGGCGGTCCGCATGTCAGCCAATTTCTTTGTAGCGCTTGATGGTTTTTGTGACTGCACTTGGGGACACTTTCAAAGTTTTCCCAATTTTTCGGACTGACTGACCTTCATTTCGTAAAGTAATGATGGCCACTCGTTTTCCTGTACTTAGAATTTGTATTATGGCAAGAAAAAAGCAGCTAACAGTCTATTCAGTAGGACTATAAGCTGTGTATCCACCTGACTTCTGCACAACACAACTGATGGTCCCAGGACCCAGCCCCATTTATAAGGCAAGAAATCACACTTCTTAAACCTGACAGGGCACACCTGTGAAGTGAAAACCATTTCAGGTGACTACCACTTGAAGTGTGACTCTACAATTTTCAGTCATGAAATTAAAGAAAACTCTTTGAATGTGTGCCCAAACTTTTGGTCTGTACTAATATATATATATATATATATATATATATATATATCTCAACTTGCTCCAGAAATCCAGGCAAGTATATATTCTGCTACAAGTTTTTGGTAAAAAAAAAATTAAAGCGGAGCTTCACCCAAAATGGGAGGCTCCGCTTTTCCGCCGCCTCCACCCCCCCTTTCCGGTGCCGCATTTGGTTTTGACAGATACCCGCTCCCACTTCCTGCCAAGCTCGCTGGCAGGATGCACTGGTGCGCAGTCATATTGGAGAAGGAAGAGGCCATCACCAAACTGTTTCCACAAAGTTGGGAGCGTGAAATTGTCCAAATTGTCTTGGTATGCTGATGCCTTAAGAGTTCCCTTCAACGGAACTAAGGGGTCAAACCCAACCCTTGAGAAACAACCCCACACCATAACCCCCCTCCACCAAATGATTTCGACCAGTGCACAAAGCAAGGCCCATAAAGACATAGATAAGCGAGTTTGGGCTGGAGGAACTTGACTGGCCTGCACAGAGTTCAGACCTTAAACCGATAGCACACCTTTGGGATGAATTAGAGTGCAGACTGTGTGCCAGGCCTTCTCGTTGACATCAGTGCCTGACCTCAGAAATGTTTAGACACACTCCTAAACCTTGTGGACAGCCTTCCCAGAAGAGTTGAAGCTGTCATGGCTGCAAATGGTGGGCCAACTCAATATTGAACCCTACGGACTAAGACTGGGATGCCATTAAAGTTCATGTGCGTTTAAAGGCAGGTTCCCGAAAATTTTGGTAATATAGTGTAAGTCTAAAGGCCAAGTCACACAGCTGTGCCTGGGGCCATTTTTTCAGCAGCTTTAATATTAATTTAAAAAAAAAAGTGTAAAGGGTCATAATCATTATTTATGCTATGTGCGTGTTAATCTTTGTGTTATGTTTACATGCATACAAGCGCACAACATTAATGCAGCCTATTGGCTATAAAATGGCCAACTGCCATCTAGGAAGCTAGAGGTCACCTTCATTGTGGCACCCCAGGACACAGGCAGCAGTCGTCTGCATCCTAGAAACCAAGGACTTTAAGTGGCAGGGGGCTGCCTGCATCCTACTAACCAAGAATGCTAGTCCACACACGGTGCCTGTGTCTGAGCAAACTAGAATGCTAGGCAGCAGGGGCCTACACACTATGTGTAAATTAGTGGTAAAGATGCCGGCTAAACAATACTGATATTGTTTGCCTCTGCAGGTCAACGGGGCTCATGTATGCTGTACCACTGGACACATGTAAATGTTACATGCATAGAAAACACTAAAAATGCAAGATCTCGCTGGCGGCAGGATCATTGTGAAATAGTTATACCCATGTGAATGAAGCCTAAAGCTGAACTTCAGACAAACCAATAAATACACAGATGAAATATGGAGTCGGTTTTACCTGAAAAATTATTTCTAATCCTGTTTATCCAATCTTGAAATCTATGCATCGCTAGAAACATAGAAGAGTGATGGCAAGAATACCCTTTTACCCTTTAACTTTTTTTTTTTCTTTTTAAGAATTTAGATCTATAAGCTGGCCCTATGAAAGTTCGTAAAGCAGTAAACTCCTGTTTATAAACAGTGACCGGGCGCTGAGTGAGACCCCGTTCACACAGGGGCGACGCTACTTGCTGGGGCGACCTGTGAAGTCGCGGTGCACAGAGTGCACCGCGATCTCGGCGCGACATGCACGGACTTCATATCATTGAAGTCAATGCAGGTCGCCCCAAATTAGTACAGGACCCTTTATCTAAGTCGGAGCGACTTGTGTCGCTCCTATTAGAACGGGTCCTGTGCTAATCAATGGCAGGCGACCCACCGCGACTTGTCAGGCGACCAAGTCGCCTGACAAGTCGCGCTAGTGTGAACCGGGTCTTAATGTTCTCTCCGCATACAAGAGATATATGCCCTAAAGCCCACCACTGTATTGCCACATGTGTGTACCAACTGTGTTAAATTCACCTTTACAGAAAAAAAAAAAAATAAATGCACATATGTAAAGAGAACACTTTGCATTCATTCAGAAAAACACAATGCATTCTCTGAATAGCGCACATGCCAAATGGATGACCTCATGTGGTCACAATGCAGCAGGCACTGGACACAGGACCCTAAAGCTAGTGGAGATCATTGGAGTAGAGGTGTCTACCTCAGTGATTTCCAGCTTTCAGGGGCCTCGGCAGGTATGCTATACGTGTAGTTAGATTGGTCCAATGGACCAATCTATGTAAAAAAGTATACCATACCTGTAATTCATCTTTAATAAAATAGGACCAAATTACTGAAACCAAAATTGGACCATGTTTATAAAAGGTTGCCTAATCTATTTGTCTGACTTAACCACTCTGCTACCGCTCACAGTAATACTACTGCGGCAGAGTGGTTCGTTATCGTCCAGCCACGTAGTATTAACGTGACTGGACACTCCCCCTTCTGGGCGGCGCTTGCGCGCCGCCGGAGGCTCGCTCCCGCTGTTTTCATTCACAGCGGGAGTCGGGCCAGGGGAGGAGCAGCGGCGATCGCCGCTGCTCTTACCCGATCGTCGGGGATCGAGTCTGGAGATCCGCCCGCTGTGTGTAAACACAGCGGGCGGATCTCCATAGTGACAGGGAGTGACAGATCGGACTGTTCAGCATAGCTGGACATCCGATCTGTCCATGAATCACATAGTCACCTCCCCCCCTACACGTCAGTAAGCACCAGGCATACATTAACCCCTCCCTCTCCAATAAAATTAACCCCTTCCCTGCCAGTGTCATTTTTACAGTAACAGTGCATATTTATAGCACTGATTACTGCAGTAATGTCACTGGTACCCCCAAAAGTGTCAAAAATGTCAGTCAGGGGTCCGGTCTGTCCGCCGCAATGTCGCAGTCCCGCAAAAAAAAAAAAAAAATCGCAGATCGCCGCCATTACGCGTTAAAAAAAAAACCACCAAAAATGACAGAAATCTTTCCCTTTGTTAGTAAACGCAATAACTTTTGCGCAAACCAATCAAAATACGCTTATTGCGATTTTTTTTACCAAACATATGTAGCATAAAACAAATTGGCCAAAAATTTTTAAAAAAATTGGTTTTTACATCTTTTTTGCGGGGAATTTCATATAAAAAAATGTTAAAAATATTGTTATTTTTTCAAAATAAACGCTCTTTTTTTGTTTATAGCGCAAAAAGTAAAAATCGCACAGGTGATCAAATACCACCAAAAGAAAGCTCTGTTTGTGGGAAAAAAAGGACGTAAATTTCGTTTGGGTACGGCGTCGCACGACCGCGCAATTGTCAGTTGAAGTCGCACAGCGCCGAATCGCAAAAAGTGGCCTGGACGGAAGACAGCAAAATCCTCCGGTGGTAAAGTGGTTAAAGGGTTTGTAAAGGCAAAACTTTTTTTTTTTTAACCTTACTGCATTTTATGCAGCAAGTAAAAAAAAAAAAAAAAAAACATTCTTCGTGAAGCTCCCCCCCTTGCAGCCCTCCCTAAATACATACCTGAGGCCGATTGGGATCCAGCGAGCAGAGGCTCTCTACCTCCTCAATGGCTCAGATAGAGCAGCGGGAGCAACTGGCTCGTGCTGCAGTCAGTCAATGATGAAGGAGCAGAGCCATGCCCCACTCTGTGTCCTATGCACACACAGCCTGGGGCTTGAGAGTGAGCACGTATGAATGTCTCCATAGCAAGCGGCTTGATATGGTGGCACTCAGCAGGGAAGGCTATTGCACAAAGCAGGTAAGTAGAACATGGTTATTATTTTAACAAAAAAAAAAAAAAAACACTTTACAATCACTTTAAGTGTACTTTGATGTGGTATTCTCTTTCAATTATAGAATTTGTAAAACAATTTACACTTTTTAGGATATATGTGGTTCCGTACTGGGAGGTTACAATCTTACAATCTTTGACCTTTTAATCCTACTTCCTCACTTTCCACCATCAAGTAATCCATTCATTAGATAAAAGTCACTCACACATTCAAGCAATCTGTTTCACATACTGAACAGTGATCACATTATAGAATTACCTGACATATTATGGTGACAAATGGTGCATCTTTAGATGATGGATATGAGAAAAGAGATTTTTTTCCATTCTGCGCAAACTCTGTAAGATCTGATAGCCGCTGTTGTAGACTGGAAACATTGCTGCACAAGCGCTCTAGATTACGGGACATGTACAGAATGTCCTGATCGGACAGTGGGGTGGCGTTAGGTGGATAATGGTTTGTCCTGCGCTCCATTTTCGGTGAAGTTGGCTGGCTTGAAGGCTTCCGATGCGCTTCCAAGCCCAGGGTCACAGATCGATTTTTCGGTTCTGTGTCCAAGTTGTGCACAGTCAAAGAGTTCTTTTTATCCTCAAAGTCGCTAGCACTTGATGTTGGACTTTGGTCATAATTATAACTGCGAATCTCCTCTATCAGTTGTTTCTTATTAAAACCTTGGTTCCCAGTAGTCCCTCCTGGAATCAACAGCTCCCGGCAAGCAAGGGGCTGCTCATCCTTATACAAGCTATGCACATACTTCTTCTTCCCATGTAAGAGTGCAGAAGAGTTGTAGCTAGACTGTGCACTTGCTATTTCTGCTGCTGATGACGTGGAGGAGTCTTCGTCAAACATTACCTCCTTCACCATTAAGCGGATGATGTATTTGTCAGAACTTGATGAGGGCAGAAAAGCTGGGTCGCATGTTTTCTGCCTTCCGACTAACACCAGCAACATTTTATCTGTTAGGAAATACAAGCCTTTCGGTCGTTCGTTCTTGTCCAACTGGATCTGCTGTATATTAGGCATGTTTGTTGAAGTTAACGAATACACAAGGACATGGCTACATGTGTTGGAGGCAACAGCTACAATATGAGCTCCAGGATCAAAGGCCAAGATGTCTGGAACCAGAATTCCTGGGATGCTTACTTTACGTGTGGAAGTCACTTTCTTCTCAAAGTTCACAAGGATAAGGTGAGAGGAGTCCTGCCCACTGCCTGTTATATAGTCCTTATGTTTGAGGTTAAGAAGTGGACTCAGTTCAGATTTCGAATGGTTGACCAAGATATGAGTTAGGTCAACAGTTCCTGGAGAAGTGACTGGGGAATCTAAAGACAGAGAGGTCCCAGAGTCTGTTGACTTCCGTCCAACGTCTAAAGAAAACTCTTCATCCATGAGCAGAAGACCAGGTTGAGCAGAAAAGGAAATTTCAGCAGCAGCTGGTACATCAAATGCAATACCAGCATTTAATGCACATATCCTATCTAGAGGAAGCTCTGTGGCTACTGCGACCTGGGAATCGACAGTTGATTCAATAGCACAAATGTACCCACCAACATCAAAGATGGGGCAAAAAGTACAGGGGTTAAGTAATTTGTGTTTGCTGTCCCATATGTAGGAATGAAGAGCGCTGCTAACGGCGACAACTAAACGACTTCCATCTTTAGTCCAGCATGCACAGTGCACAACTCCGGTGCTCTTGATGTCTGCTTTAACACTTGTATTGTCAGTGCGCACAGAATATAAGACCGAGACATCTCTCTTGGTTAATATGACCAAAATGTCTTTACTTGGATGCCATATGCAGCCTTGTGGAAGCACAGGAAGGGGATCACCGACTTCACACGTCTGGGAAACTACTAACTTGTTCTTTTCCGCATTGTTATAATACAGCTGCCAAACAGTGACGTGTTTCTTGTGCTGGACAGCCAACAGAGCTGGAATGTCATTCGTATGAGCTGGACCCCAATACAGGCCATGCACATGCTCAAACTGACCAATGACAACAGAACTTCCAAACTTTGGGTCCTCATTTTGTAGATGTAAGGCTGTTAGGATGACTTGCTTGCCATCTGTCCAAGCTAAGCCATGTACTGGGTGGATGGCTTGGTACAATGCGTTGAGGCCACTTCTCAGAAGCTTACCCTTTCCTAACTCCATACTTCTTTACACAGGACATCTGTGGATGTAAACAAAATGAATATATGAATGGACGAGCATAATTTATAGAAATTTTAACTTAAACGGTTTAGCCAGCATGTTTTTATTCTTTGCCAAGTATGATTACTCTTTGAAATAAAAGGTTAATTTACTGAAATGCAGCTGTGCATGGTAGCCAATAAGCTTCTAACTTCAGCTTGTTCAGTTAAACTTTGACTAAAAAAATCTGGAAGCGGATTGGTTTCTATGCAGAGCTGCACCAAACAACCCTCTTAAAAGTCAGAGATGAGATGCCCCGAGGACTGCAAGCTGCCTAGACCAAATCTGATAATACTCACTGCTCATACAGCTCATAAGTAACCTTAGGATTGACAAACCTAGAGCCCCATTTTTGCCAGCATTGCTCCTAAATACAGGGCTCTGTTATGTTATGCTGTTTCACACACTCAAGAAACACAGTGGGGTTGATTATCTGAAGCTGGAGAGTGCAAAAACTGGTGCAGCTCTGCATATAAACCAATCGGCTTCCAGATTTTTTTGTCCAAGCTTAATTGAACAAGCTGAAGTTAGAAGCTGATTGGCTACCAATCACAGCTGCACCAGATTTTGCACTCTTCAGCTATAGTAAATCAATCTCAGTGTGTCATCACCAAAAATTGGACATCTGGAACAGCAAATGTCATCTAACCTCAAACTTCTAGGGTGGAAATTTATGCTCAGACCAAGTAAACCAAGCTAAATAAGGGTTGGCGCAAGTGTAAACCTTTAAACGCCCCACTAGAGGCTGTTACGTTTGCCCATGCAGTGAACATCCCCCACTACATAGGTTAAGGAGTAGGTACAAATACTTACTTTATTCCTTGCCAACCGTCTTCCATTGTAAGAGAGGATGGCGAGGACCAGCACATATTCTGGAAGTGTGGGGCGTTAAGGAGTACCCAACTACTTGGATAAATTAAAAGGCAGCCTGGAGTGGGGCTTTAAAAAGGTGGGCTTCCACATTTATGATTGCATATTCCATTTCTGGCATAAGCCCAACTGGTTTTGTTAAAAAGTGATCTTGTTTGGCATTGTTTCCATCTCTCCCACTGCGGATATAACAAAGCATCTGAAGCAACAACTTCTATGGTGCTCATAGTAGCAAATCAGAAACCTTCCATACAACAATGAAAGATGAAATGTATTTGTTTACTTAGTGCAATATAGAAAGTGCTTTTCAGAGAGTTTAAATAAATAGGATAGGCACACCATTACTATGGCCAAACAACAAGGCAATTATTTACATATCAGTGCACTTCAAATTAGGAGACTTGATTGCAGGGTGTGCTAAAACTAGGAGCAGACACCTGAACACCTTTGCCCTTACTCAAGATGGCCATGGCCAGAAATGCTAGAGAGTCGTTTTTCAAAGTGATTTTTCCACAAAATAAAGCATAGGCATGGATAGGGGAGATTGCTTTGAATAATAAAAATTAATTAAATAGTGTTTTTGATGTGTGATGCTCAGATGCAGTGAAGATCTGCTTTAGGAAAGGGTGCTCACTGCTGTGATGTTGAGAGTAAGCCTCAAAGTAGAGTGCCCCCTAGCTTCTAAGCAGGATGAGGCTGATTATCTACACTGGGAGTAGTTTGTCCAGGCTTTGAACGGGGGCCATTTAAATGAATAGGGTTTTACTTCTTGGGCGTTTTGGAACGTTTTTTTTTAGCGTTTTTGGAGCTGAAAAACACTCAAAAACGCCCAAGTGTGAATGGAGCCTAAAACTTAGTCAAATTGATGAGAGTGCTAGCAAGGCCTTACATCAATATTTCCAGGACAGAAAGTGGTAATTATCTATGATAATGTTTTAAATCCTAGCAACAAATATATAGTTTACCTTAAATTGGACTGTTTTTTGTTTTTATTCCTCTAAACAAAACTGGGGCATCACTTTAAATAGTCATAAACATCTTTATTTTTTTTCTCTGTTATATATATTGTTATGTTCATTGAGAAATGCTAAATAAAATATTTGAACAAGAAACCTCTTCAATTTAACAGCTTCTGAAAAAAAAAAAAAAAAAAAAAAGTCAGAATGCAGGTGAAGGGGCCTGAAAGTAAAAGTTATAAAGCAGCACACCATGTCACACAGTAATGAGAGGATGCAACGTAGCTAACTAAAAGCATGACTAGCCTTGTACCCGTAGCAAAGGAAAATGACATAAATGGAAATGAAAGAATTCATTGACTTGCCTATTACAGGGCGCAGACTGATGATACCTTCAGGTAAACCCTCCTCTGTGCACGTTGCAACCTGTGGAGAGAGAGGCATGCCTGTTATCATGGCAGGAGATAAGTCCTTCTGCATTAACATCACTTCACAAGGAGGATGCACTAAGCCTATTAAGCCATCTGGGGATTTTCCTATCATGAAAGGGAGGGGATGTGAACACCACAGTATAAACAATCCATGAAAAAAACAAAACCCAAAACTAACAAAATAAGAAAACACATATACTCTTGCCAACGATTAGTGGCAACAAATTATTAGTATTATTTAATTACAGGATTTTTATAGTGCCAACAGTTTGCAAAGCCCTTTACATTATACAATTCAGGACAAGAGGGTTAGGAGGTCCTGCTTATGAGAAACTTCCAATCTAAAAAGGGAAGGGCGAGTGGTATAAAAAAGGTAGTAACTGTGAGGTGAGTATAGAAAGGATATGTTAACCTTTTGGAACACGTTACATGTTCCACCCGTATTTATGGTGGAACATGTAACATGTTCCAATAGCTGCAGCCTCTCCCCCTTCTGTCTTCTTCCCGTACCCTCTGTCCCTATTTAAAAATAATGCAGCTACGTGGGGCTCCGCCCACACAGCTGCATAATTTATTCACAGATTCCTATGAATGCACAAACTACAATTGCCGTTAGCCATTGTGGCTGACAGCTGGTAGTTCTGAATGGACAGCGAGGGTGCTGATGAGCAGCCTCTTAGTTCATTCACAGGCCCTGCAAGCCATACAGTGGGGAAAATAATCATTTGATCCCCTGCAAATTTTGAAAGTTTGCCCACTTGCAAAAAAAATGAAGGGTCTACAATTGTTATCATAGGTGTACTTTAACCACTTCAATACAGGGCACTTTCACCCCCTTCCTGCCCAGGCCAATTTTCAGCTTTTAGCGCTGTTGCATTTTCATTGGACAATTGCACGGTCATGCAACACTGTACCTACACCAAATTTATGTCATTTTCCCCCCACAAAGAGATTTCTTTTGGTGGTATTTGATCACCGCAAGGTTTTTCTTTTTTGCTAAACAAATAACTTTTTTTTTTTTCAAACTTTTCGGTCTTTTTTTTATGTTGTTTGTTATACAAATTTGTAAATAAATACGTTTTTTCCTGAACTGACAGGCACTGATGAAGAGGCACTAATGGGGTGTGGGGTGGCACTGATATGCAGCATTGGTGGGCACTGATACGTGGCACTGATGGGCATTGATAGACGGCACTGGTCGGCATTAATGGGCACTGGTGGGCGGCACTGATGGGCACAGCACTGGCGGCCACACTGATGGCCCTGAACCCTGATTGCCATCCCTGGTGGCCATAGTGGGCATCCCTGGGGGTTCAAGTGGACCCCCCCTCCCCCGAGGGTCTGATGATCTGATTACCAGTGCAGACCCCCCCCATCAGGAGAGCCGCAGATCGGCTTTTCTTTACTCGTGCCTGTCAGGCAGGTACTGAGGAAAGCCGATCAAACGGCTCTTCCTGTGTACTATGTGACCAGCCGTGATTGGACACAGCTGGTCACATGGTAAAGAGCCTACATCAGTAGGCTCTTTACCGAGATCGGAGATACGGTGTGTCAGTGTGACACGCCGCATCACCGATCGCCGCTCTGCGCCGCCCCCCCCCCCCCCGGGGGCGCGCGGAGCGCATTATCCTGCCGCCGTCATATGACGTCCGGTCAGGATAATGCAACCACTTTCCTGCCGTTAGTTGCCTATAGGGCGGGCAGGAAGAGTAGTTAAACAATAGACACAGAATATCGACCAAAAATCCAGAAAAAAAAAACACGATACAAATGTTATAAATGGAGTTGCAGTTCAGTGAGTAAAATTTGTATTTTTCTTTCAGTGTTTTTATTAAGTTTCAAAAAGGAAGGGAAATACAGATCACATGAAGGTAATGCAATGCAACAGGTGTCATGTAGAGGTTAAAATACAGGGGGTACAAGAAATAGTTGTACATAGAATATAAAATTTGAAGGATCTGAAACTTAGCAAGTAACACATACAAGTATACATACGAGTGTATAGCGTATAGGAGGATAATAATGGTTTTCAAAAGACTTTGACATTTGATTTCAGTCCAAGGTTCCAATTTTTGTGAAATCTATCACATTGTGCTGTGGTGGATGAATACATTTTTTCATAAGAAAATTGTGTGTTTATGAGATCCAAAACTTCATAAAATTAGTATTTGATCTCCTACCAACAATAATTCTGGCTCCCACAGACTGGCCACAATATGTGCTCATGTGGTACACAGGTTAGTCCTGTCAATTTAAGAAGGTGCTCCTAATGACAACTCGTTATGTGTATAAAAGACACCTGTCCACAGAATCTTTCATCTATTCAAGACCAAAGAGCTGTCAAAGGACATCAGGAACAAGATTGTAGAGCTGCACAAGGCTGGAATGGGCTACAAAACCATCAGCAAGAAGCTTGGTGAGAAGGAGACAACTGTTGGAGAGATTATTCGCAAATGGAAGAAATACAAAATAACCATCAATTGCCCTCGGTCTGGAGCTCCATGCAAAATTTCGCTTCATGGAGTAAGGATGATCATGAGAAAAGTGAGGGATCAGCCCAGAACTACACGGGAGGAGCTTGTGAATGATCTCAAGGCAGTTAGGACCACAGTCACCAAACAAACCATTGATAACACAATACGCTGTCATGGATTGAAATCCTGCAGCGCCCGCAAGGTCCCCCTACTCAAAAAGACACATGTACAGGCCCATCTGAACTCTGCCAATGGACATCGAAATGATTCATAGGATTGGGAGAAAGTGCTGTGGTCTGATGAGACCAAAACTAATCTTTGGCATGAATTCGACTCGCCGTGTTTGAAGGAAGAAAAATGCAGACAATGGCCCTAAGAACACCATCCCTACAGTCAAGCACAGAGGTGGAAACATTATGCTTTGGGACAGTTTCTCTGCTAAAGGTACATTGAGGGGCCATGCATTGTAAAATCTTTGATGAGAACCTTCTTCCCTCGGCCAGAATACTGAAGATGGGTCGTGGATGGGTCTACTAGCATGACAATGACCCAAAACATACTGCCAAGGCAACAAAGGAGTGGCTACAAAAGAAGCACATTGATGTCATGGGGTGGCTTAGCCAGTCTCCAGACCTCAATCTTATAGAAAATTTATGGATGGAGCTGAAAATTTGAGTTGCCAAGAGACAGCAAAGAAACCTTAGGGATTTAGAGAAGATCTGTAAAGAACAGAGGACTAAAATCCCTCCTGAGATGTGTGCAAACCTGATAACCAACTACAAGAAACATCTTGCCTCTATGCTTGCCAACAAGGGTTTCTTCCCTAAGTACTAAGTCATGTTTTGCTTGGGGATCAAATATTTATTTTACTCACTGAACTGCAATTCCATTTATAACATTTGTATTATGTGTTTTTTTCTGGTTGATATTCTGTCTTTATCATTTAAAATACACCTATGATAAAAAAAATTATAGAACCTAAAGTTCTTTGTAAGTGGGCAGACATACAAAATCTGCAGGTGATCAAATAATGATTTGCCCCACTGAATGAAGGTACATGCTGAAAGCTGCAGGGCTTGTCTGTAGGAGTCTGGCATTGCACCCCTGATCCACTGATGGTGGATGCAATGCTTTCCAGGCCCTTTAGGGAAAAAATAAATAAATGGACATATTTTTTCCTGCAAAAATATGTGAAATTATTATTTTTTCCCCAAAAGGTGAACTAGTGGTATTAAAGCGCTCCATAGGACACAGAGCCATGGCTCAGCCCCGCCGTCCTCTCATTGACTCTCTGGCCGTGATTGGCTCCCACTGCTGTCAATGGGCTCTCGCTGCTGTCTCAACCAATGAGGGGGGAAGAGTGTCCAGGGACAGCAGAGGCCATCCTGAACATTGCTGGATTGGGGGGCTAGGGGAGTTCCGCTGCAAATAGAAGATTTTTACCTTCATGCATAGAATACATGGAGGTAAAAAACCTTCAGCCATCCCTCTCATCTCCTCGGCCTCAGTGGCCACTCTTTTTTCCTCTCTTGCCCCCTCCCTCTCCCCTTTGTTTCCCCCTCATTCGACCCTCCCCCAACCCCCACTTCTAGTTGTATCCCATGACTGGGTTTTCTTTCTTCCCACAACGCTGGTGAGAAGTTATAGCCATTCTTATATCTTGACACACTCCAGAGTTTCTGACATTACGCTCTATTTTGTAACCAATACGTGGCTTTGACTTCATGAACATCGACCAGTGCTACACTGGGATTGGTACTGAATAATATATTATGTATAATGATATACAGGCATACCCCACTTTTAAGTACACAATGGGACCGGAGCATGTATGTAAAACGAAAATGTACTTAAAAGTGAAGCAATACCTTTTTTCATTTCTCAATGCATGTAAATACACTATCTCCATAGGAAATCTTGGTCAGCTTGACATGGCATTGCTCCCAAACAATGTGACAAGGACACCAAGCTTGGGGAGCAGGTTAAGGGGATCCAGGACTATGACATAGTAGATTACCTAGGCAAGCTGGCCAGCCACAAACAGGATATGGTGTAGTCCTGTGTCCCCTCTCTGTGCTCCCTAAGTTTGGTATCCCTGTCACTTATGGTTTGGAAGCAGTGCCATGTCAAGCTGACCAAGATATCCTATAGACGCCAATGTTAAAAACTGGGAGTAGTGTCATGCCAAGCTGAACAAGCTGTGTCCTTACTCACGAGTGTATGTAAAGTGAGTGTACTTAAAGCGGGGTATGCCTGTATATGTTATTGGTTATTTTGCCCCGATTCTGTATACCATTTTGCTGAACTTTTTGCTATAACTTCATTGTTATATATGTATATTTGTTCCTGTTGGATCACATAAAAGTCACATTGAGTGTGAATGCTGTATTTTTTCTGTTTGACTTAATAAAGAATTTGAAAAAAAAAAAAAAAAACCTTCAGCCTTCAGAACCACTTTAAGTAAAAGTTCAGTTTATAAGTAGAGGTGCGCTAGGTTTCTCTGAGAGATGATTTTTCAGGGATCGACTAAAAGGCACACAAAAGTAGGATATATCCTGAGAGATTGGGGTGAGGAGTTCCAGAGGAGGAGTTCTGGTGGTGAGCAGTAGCTAGAGAACGGGAGGTCTTGGGAGACAGTTTGGGTTATATTGAACTGTTGGGCAGCTTTGTATATTAGCATTTTATATTTTTTTTTTTTGGGATGAGCAGAAGCCAGTACAGGGATAATAAAGGGTGGACACTGATCAGTTGGTACAGTGGGAAGTCTGGCAGCAGAATTCCATGTAGAATCCAATAAGCTGGTTGTACACAAGTTGATTGATCAACTTGGGAACATTCAGCCTGCCCAAACATGCTTTGAATCTCGACTGATCCCTGCTGAACTGGTCAAGATTCAAACTGTCTATAGTCGGCTTAACAGATCCAATCCAATTCAATGTAATGATAGGCATACATGGGTAGATGTCAGTTGGTTCAAGATTAGCCTGCAACAGGTCACATCACCAATCCTGCTTCAACCCAGTCTGGCAATTGCTTACATGCAACATACTGGAGAGGCAGGTTCCATGTCTATACAGAAAAGAGAATGAACAATCACAGGGACTTTCCAGCATGTCTGTATATCTCCCAAACTTTATTTCAGATGTAGAGATGAATAAATAAGGGTACCACTTGACCTTCGGAAGATTTACTCCCCTTCAAGACGTGCCCCCCTTCCCCTTGTGATACGGCACTGCATAATTTTAAATGACAATTGCACGGTCATGCAACACTGTACCCAAATTAAATTTATGTCATTCTTTTCCTACAAATAGAGATTTCTTTTGGTGGTATTTGATCACCTCTGTGTTTTTTTTATTTGTTGCGTAGAAACAAAAAAAAAGAACAAATTTGAAAGAAAAAACAAGATTTTTTAAAATTTCTGCTTTAAAACATATCCCATTAAATTAACCACTTCCGACCACCTGCCGCCTTTTTACTGCGGCAGGGTGGCTATCCTGTGCAAGCCGATGTTGACCAACGTCGGTCACGTGCGGGAAAAAAAAGAGGACATCAATTTTATTTGGGTACAGTGTCGCACGACCGTGCAATTGTCTGTTAAAGTAATGCAGTGCCAAATCGCAAAATAGGGCCTGGTCATTAAGGGGGCAAATCCTTTCGGTCTTAACCATTTGCCGACTGCCTAACGCCGATCTACGTCGGCAGTCAGCCCCTCACAGGCAAAGTGACGTAGGGCTACGTCACTAGCTTGTGAGGGTCTAGGGAGCGAGCACGCGCCCCCGGAGGCGCGCTCCCGTGTGGTCATGGACCCCCCCCCCCGCGCGTGTGACCGGCGGACCCGATGTCCGCCGGTCACTCTGCGATCGGCGGGGAAGAGGGAGAAAGTCAGGCGGCTTGTGTAAACAAGCTGCCTGTCATTCTCCCCTGTGTATGAAGGATGATCATACGGTTCTACTATGTAGAACCGTTGATCACTCTTCATACATCTGAAGCCACAGCCAATCACAGTAGAAAGCACGCCCCTAGGGACACACATAGCCCCTCCCTTTCAAAAAAAAAAAGTTAACCCCTTCACTGCCAGTGTATTTTTACAGTAACAGTGCATATGTATAGCACTGATTACTGTAGAAATGTCACTGGTATTAAAAAAAAAAAAAAAAAAAAAAAAAAAAAAAAAAATCGCAGATCGCCGCCATTACGCGTTAAAAAACAACAAAAATCTTTCCCTTTGTTAGTAAACGCGATAACTTTTGCGCAAACCAATCAAAATACGCTTTTTGCGATTTTTTTTACCAAACATAGGTAGCATAAAACAAATTGGCCGAAAATGTTAAAAAATTTTGATTTTTACATTTTTTTGGGGGGGAATTTCATATAAAAAAATGTGAAAAATATTGTTATTTTTGCAAAATATACGCTCTTTTTTTGTTTATAGCGCGTGATAGACCGCGCAATTGTCCGTTAAAGTCAAGCAGTGCCGAATCGTAAAATAATCCCTTGGTCAGGAAGGGGGTAAAATCTTCCGGGGCTTAAGTGGTTAAAAAAAAAAAAACAAATTTCTTCATAAATTTAAGCCAATATGTAATCTGCTACATATTTTTGGTAAAAAAAAAATCCAAGTAAGCGTATATTCATTGGTTTCTGCATCTATAAACTATGGGATTTATACTGGAATTTTTATTTATTTTTTTTAAACTAGTAATGGCGACGATCAGCGACTTCTATATTGTGGCAGACAATCTGAAACTTTGTGGGAACCAGTGACACTATTACAGTGATCAGTGCTAAAAATATGCACGGTCACTGTAGTAATGACACTGGTTGGGAAGGGGTCAAACATCTAAGGAGATCAAAGGATAAACTGTGTGCCTAACCAGTGTTTTTTTGTACTATGTGTGCTGCTTTTACTAAGGGATGTGATGGATTTTATTCCTTGCTTTGCAAGGAAAGAAAATTCATCCCATCCCCACTGTCAGAACAGAGCTCTGCCTTGTTTACATAAGCAGAGCTCTGTTCTGTGTCTATCCTGGCCAATCAGTGGGTGCTGGCGGACATCTTCAGCCTGGCACCCGCTGATTGGCTTGTGCTGTGTCTGATCACAGCACAGTCGTGGTGTCGTTAGCGTGCGTGAGCGCCCCTTACCTGGAAGGGCCAGGTCACGTACTAGGTACATGATCCGGTGCGGGAGAGCTGATCTGCCGCTGTATAACTATTATGTGGTCAGCAAGCGATTAAAGTAAATTTACATCTACACCCATCCACTAAAATCTCATATCATCTTTAACATGTTAAAAAAGACCTCAGTCCATCCTGCCTCCCCCCCAAAAAAAAAAAAAAAAAAAAAAAAAAAAAAAAAAAAAAAAAAACCTCAGCTCTATATGCCCATCTTTAAACATTGTCCAGAAAGATTACAAAAATACTGTTAGTTACAATAATTTGCTTGTCTATTTAGGCACTGATGTAGCCCTTGGATCACAATGGCCCCCGGATAAGGCTATGTCACCAGTGCCTTCCAGGGAGATCCCATGCATACAATGCAAGATTTTGGGGAAAGGGCTTTTTTATTGTCATTTCTTGCCATGTCTTCAGCAACCTGAATCTCAGGTAGTGTAATGCTGCTCAGGTTGCCATAGTCATAGCAACATATAAATCACAACCAACACTAGATCTCATGCAGCGTATGTGCAAGAGCTGGCACTGAGGTCACTTGTAGCCACCCCTGGTGCAAAATCTGTGGCCCTTTTTGTGCAGCCCTTGGGGCCCCTGCAGATATTGACCTGTTATACCACTGATATCTATCAGTCTCATGAAAGAAGTCCCTAGTCTCCATCACCTCCTATAGCATGTTCAGTCTCTGACAGTCTCCTGCAACATGCCTGAAGTCTCTGATCATCTCGTGTCATGTCTGCAGTTTCAGTTAGAGGCTGTGGATACAATGCAAGAGTCATGTCAGCAGCCTCAGACCGTCTCCCCGTCCGCAGCCTCAGACCGTCTCCCCGTCCGCAGCCTCAGACCGTCTCCCCGTCCGCAGCCTCAGACCGTCTCCCCGTCCGCAGCCTCAGACCGTCTCCCCGTCCGCAGCCTCAGACCGTCTCCCCGTCCGCAGCCTCAGACCGTCTCCCCGTCCGCAGCCTCAGACCTTCTCCCCGTCCGCAGCCTCAGACCTTCTCCCCGTCCGCAGCCTCAGACCTTCTCCCCGTCCGCAGCCTCAGACCTTCTCCCCGTCCGCAGCCTCAGACCGTCTCCCCGTCCGCAGCCTCAGACCGTCTCCCCGTCCGCAGCCTCAGACCTTCTCCCCGTCCGCAGCCTCAGACCTTCTCCCCGTCCGCAGCCTCAGACCTTCTCCCCGTCCGCAGCCTCAGACCTTCTCCCCGTCCGCAGCCTCAGACCTTCTCCCCGTCCGCAGCCTCAGACCTTCTCCCCGTCCGCAGCCTCAGACCTTCTCCCCGTCCGCAGCCTCAGACCTTCTCCCCGTCCGCAGCCTCAGACCTTCTCCCCGTCCGCAGCCTCAGACCGTCTCCCCGTCCGCAGCCTCAGACCGTCTCCCCGTCCGCAGCCTCAGACCGTCTCCCCGTCCGCAGCCTCAGACCGTCTCCCCGTCCGCAGCCTCAGACCGTCTCCCCGTCCGCAGCCTCAGACCGTCTCCCCGTCCGCAGCCTCAGACCGTCTCCCCGTCCGCAGCCTCAGACCGTCTCCCCGTCCGCAGCCTCAGACCGTCTCCCCTCCGCAGCCTCAGACCTTCTCCCCGTCCGCAGCCTCAGACCTTCTCCCCGTCCGCAGCCTCAGACACACACACACACACACACACACACACACACACTCATAATACCAGCCTATACACAGTAAGAGATGTATGTATGTATGTATATATATATATATGTATGTATATATATATATATATATACACATACATACATACAGTAAGAGATATATATATATATATATATATAATATAAATAAAGGATATTGTGCTAGGCTATATACAGCTATGTAATCACTAAGCGTCTAATAGTTCTAGACTGGACTGTGAAAGTATAGCCAGGCTTCTCCCCCCTCTGTACTGGGCAGACACAAACAGAACGAACACTCTGTGTTCTCTGGAGACGTCTACACCTCCGAGTAACAGCACACGGTCACACGGACTCCCACCACCACACACAGGCCCCACCATAACCCCATCTCACCTACCACTGTACACCTCCACCGTCCGTACAATTCCTTCCCGGGCGTCGACGTCACCGGCCGCACACTGCTTTCCGATTGGCTGCTTGTTTCCTCGCCCACACATTTTCCGTACAGCAGCGTCCTCCTGTCTGCCTCTTAGCAACAGAGGCTGTCTTCAATCAGCTTTAATGACACAGGCGTGCAATGAACAAGTGAACAGAATCGCATTGGAGCGTTTAAGCGTTTAAGATGCTATTTTATAATAATTGTTAGCAATATTTAATAGTCTATAATGTTTTTTTTTTTTAATCTGTATTATTTGTTTATTAATATTGTTGCCATTATTATACGGCAATATGAAGCAATGCAGTTAAGTACAGAAGTATTGAGCTGCCTATGATAATTAAAATTAGTACCCTATTAAAATAAATAAAATCATTATGATTGGGAATTGCAATAAGTCCACAGAACCCTGGTTGAGAAAGACTGCCTTAAAGCCCAAACCTGGGTGCAGTAACGGCTAAATAAAAGCTTGTTCAAGAGGAACTGCGGCCGACTTCCCCATTTTTTATTTTTGCCCCGCTTACCTGATGGGGGTATCTGGACATTTCAGATACTCCCCTATCCAGTGGATTCAGCGTTAACCCACTGAGATCCTCTCATGCCTAACCACAGCTCTGTCCTGCACCGCCATGTTTTCTCTGACATCATTGAGAGGCCTGCCTCCTCCCCCTGTTCTTAAATGAAAGGCTAAGGGCTCTTTCACACTATCCGTTCGTTAGACGGACTCCGTTTATCTCAGCGGGGGATCGATCCGCCGATCCCCCACTGAGCAGGAGGATGATAGCTGCTCTCCGCGCTGTGTGCGGAGACACAGCTGTCAGTTCCCCATACATCTCTATAGGGGAATTGGGTGGGAACGGACCGTCGGTCCATTCTCATCCGATCCCATCCGCTTGATGGATGGAAAATAGGGTTTCCATCCGTCCAGATTTGACGGATCGGATCGGATGTCAGCGGACATGTCTCCGCTGAAATCCGATGCCCCATAGGGATGCATGGAGGGACCGCTCAGATCCGCCAAAAAAACGGACAGGTGGATCTGAACTGTCCGCCTGTGTGAAAAGGGCCTAAGTCTCTTGAGATATGTGGCGTACATATCCCAGGAGGCACGGTGGGCAGTGTGCGAGTCATTCACCTAAAGCGAGTGACATTTATGGGAAGTCGAGGCAGACTTTACATAAAAAAACAGACATAATCAAAAGAAAAGAAAAAAAAAATGATGTCGTGTTAGTGCAGAGAACGGGAGGAGGGGTGGAGAGAGGGGATCATTCTCGGGAGGGTGATTGTCCAGGTTGGCGTCTAAGGAAGGGGTGTCCAATCTACGGCCCATGGGCTACATCCAGCAAGCTTACAAGATTTTATCAGCAGAGTCTTTCAAAGGACTTTTTTTGACCTTATATAAGAAGGATGCCGATGGAGACCCTCATATTAGTGGGACTCTAATGCGGACTCTGATGTAAGGGGAGACTGTTTTGGGGACCCTGTTGTAACGGGGGACTCTCATGGGGACCCTGATGTAAGAGCAACTCTGCTGGGGACCCTGATGTAAGAGGGACTATGATTGGGACCCTGATGTAAGGGGAGATTCTGATGGGGGACCCCAATGTAGGTGTAGCACACACCCTAAAGAGCTGCTGGTAAATTTTAGTTCTATTCCCCCCCCCCCCCCCTAAAGCCCACACAGCCGGACACATAGCATTTCCTGCACTTTTCCACCGGCTCCAAAGAACAGTCTAGGGACATCGTTATGGAGTTTTATTGGGAACAATGAACTTGCTGGAGAACTGAACAACTTGAGGACTCCTCCCTTCTGTCTGCAGTGTACAAAACAAAGAAATCCCCACAGAATTTCTTTGATGATGGTGACCTGTTCTTCTTTCCAGAGTTAAAAGCTACACACAGTCACTACTCTTCATCGCTTGGGTTATCTACTTACATAGCCACAGAATGATTGGTTGCCTCTTGCCGATTTCCTACCAACTCCCTCCAGTGAGCTTCTCCAGACCCAAATTGATCCCTGGGCTTGAACTTGCGGATAGGTCCCCCAACTAAGCCTGGCTGGGACCTCTATGTTTTCCTAAAAGCCTCTTCTAAGGTCCTGCACCAGAAGCAGAGCCCCTGCACATGGGTCTCCTCCTGCAGGACTGGACCCAGGAACACCGCTCCTTGCTGCTCAGGCCTCAGACTATTCATAGGCTTTCTCACCACCTAGTGGGCACACCTCCTCAGGGATTGGCTGGAGTACCATAAATATTCAGGGTGAAAGCCCTTTTCATTCTCCCACTAGAATCCTCTACAAACACATGTGCCAAACACAAGGCCCGTGGGCCCAATCCAGTCCTCCGGGCCATTTCATGTGGCCCTCATATCCAGGGGGAGGGGTGGAAGTGAGATGTGAACAGCCTGTGAAAGAGAGCTGATTCCTGCACACTGTGCATAGCTCACTCCTATACTCTGCACTCTGTACACAATGCATCTTTGAACTCTGCACTTTGTACACAGCACAACTGTCACATACCTGGTCAGAGGCCAAAGTGCTGAGAGGACTCCCCTTGCGGCAAAGTGCAGTACATCCCTGAAGATAGTACAAAAGGTTTGGTGCCCAAAGAAGCACAGGTTGCCAGTAGAGGGGCTGTCCACTCCAAGATTCACCTTTTGCTGAACCATTGCGTTTCCACCTGTGAAAATAATAAGACCTAGAAACTGGATAAATCCTTTCAAACTCACACTTTCCTGCCTTAACATATAGGTCGTGCTTCCTTAGGATTTAAAGTACCTTCTTTACATGAGTTCTGTGGAGCTCCAGAGTGGCGGAAAAGATGACGATGTCACCAAGGTAGACGATCACAAAGTTGTCAAGGAATTCTCAGAAGATTTTGTTCACAAAGTGTTGGAACGTGGCTGGAGCATTACACAATCCGAATGGCATAACGAGATATTCAAAGTGTCTGAACTGAGTTCTGAATGACGTTTTCCATTCGTCTCCCTCTCAGATATGAACAAGGTTGTAGGGGCCTAGAAGATCTAATTTGGTGACGATCCGGGCGGTTTGAAGCCTTTGAAAAAGTTCAGGGATGAGAGGAAGCAGGTATTATGTTTTTTTTATAGTAATTTTGTTAAGTTCCCTGTAGTCCACACATGGTCTCAGTGTGCCATCTTTCTTTTCGACAAATAATATGCCAGCTTCAGCTGGAAAGGAGGAAGGACGGACGAACCCCTTTTCCAGATTTTCATTGATGTATAGCCGTAAGGTTTCCAGCTAAATTTCTGACAGGGCATATGCACCCAAAAGGAGTTTTGCGCACCAAGGAGGAGTCTCGTCGGGCAGTCATACGGCCAGTGAGGTGGGAGGACATCTCCTTTCTTCTTGTCAACAATGTCCATGAACTCATGATAGGCTGGTGGCACGTTCTGGTGGCTACAGGGCACTGGTTGAATGGTCAAGCAGTTGGTGGGGCTACTGGACCTGGGAACAAAGCAGTGTTGCAGGCAGTAGGCAGAAGAAAAGGAGACTTCCTTCTTAGCCCAGTTGATTTGCAGGTTATGAGCCTGTAGCCAGGGAAATCCCAGGAGGATGGGGAACATAGGTGAACATAAAACATGAAAGCAGATGAACTCTTGGTGGCCGGAATCTGTTATGGTGAGAATGGGTCTGGTCTCTTGGGTAACAAGTCCGTAGCTGGGTGAGGAACCATCAGCTAAATGCACCTCGAGTTTTTGCTTCCTATTATGTAGGGGTACACAGAGTCTTTTTGCTAGAGACGGGTCCAGATAGCAGCTGCATGCCTCAGAGTCAATGATTGCTAGAAGCCAGACCTCCCCTTCCACCACCTCTATTGAGACATGTAGAACAAGGTGAGATGGAAAAGATCCGGAAACCTGTAAATATGTGGGACTTCGTGGAGGAGACTTACTGGGTCCCACTGGGTAGTTGCGCAGAAAATGTCTGGTCCTTCCGCAGTAGAGGTAAAGATTGGCCTCCTAGCGACGTTGTGTTTTGTCAGGGCTTAAGGAAGACCGGACCAGGCCTATTTGCATTGGTTCCCCTTCAGAATTTGCAGAGGAGGAAGGTAGAGGTGCTGGTGTGAAGGCAGGTGGAACCTTAGGCATCATCCAGGTCGGCCGGAAAGTTTGGGAACGTTCAGACCATCGCTCCCGCAAGCTTCTGTTGAGCTGGATGGCTAGCTGGATAAGTCCTTCAAGAGTAGCAGGAGACTACTTGGGCCAGCTCATCTTTAAGGGCTTCAGATAGTCCTAGATGGTACTGGTACCTAAGAGCTGCCTCATTCCAGCCCGTATCTGTGGACCAAGTCAACAATGTTATCCTCCACGGGGTGCCTACCCTGCTGTAGACTATGCAGGGCGGTTTCAGCGGTGGCCACACGTTGGGGATCATCATAAAGCTGTGCCATTGCTTTAAAGATGGCGTCCTTAGTGGAGAACAGGGCTCTTCTGTTCAAATAGGTTATGGGCCCAAGTTTGGGGCTCTTCAGATAACAAGGCTATAATGAAACCCACTTTTACAGTGTCTGTGGAAAAGGTTCTACGCTGAAGGGCCAAGTACAACAGGCAGGCATACTTGAAGGCCCTGAACTTCTTCCCATCACCAGAGAATCGCTCAGGTGTAGGTACCCGTGGTTCAGGAGGGGGGACCACCACTGTATGTGTAGAGGTGGTGCGTTCCTGCGTTAATGAATCAGATGCAGGTGGACTGGGATCTGCAGGAGCAGGGGACATCGTCAGATGCTGCAAATGACCCTCCAACTGGAAATATCCTTCTTGTAGTCTCTGTATTGCTTGTGTGAGGGAAGTGACTTGTTGGCACAGAGCCTCAAGCTAGGAAGCACCTCTGTCGGCCTCGGACATGATGACTGGAATGTACTGTCACATACCTGGTCGGAGGCCAAAGTGTTGAGAGGGCTCCCCTTGCGTCTCATTGCAGTACACCTCTGAAGATGGTACAGGAGGTTCAATGCCCAAAGAAGCACAGGTTGCCAGCAGAGTACTGAAGAGCTGAACCGGTGATCACCTGTAGAATGCCGGGACAGGCCAGATGCACAGTCGGGCAAATGTCTCTCAGGAACTCCAGAAGTACTTGGCAATGGTGCACACATGAAGTAGTGGAAGCCAGGTCAGGGGTCATACACGGGTGTTCAGTCTGTAGTGGAGGTAAGTAGCAGGAACAAGAGCAAGCCAAGGTCATACTCAAGAGGGCAAGTAAGTAGCAGGCAATCTAGCAATCTAGCAAGTAGCTTCCCTAAACTCTTTACATAGCCCACTGCTGAACTCTGTATGTAACGTATCCCTGAACTTTGCACTCTGTACACAGTGCACCCCTGAATTCTGAACTCTATGTAATGCACACCCCTGAACTCTGCACTTTGTGCATAGCACACCCCTAAACTCTGCACTCTATGCGTAGGGCACCCATGAACTCTACACTCTGTACGTAGCACATCCCTGAACACTGCACATAGAATGCGTCGGCAGATAAGAACCATTTGGCCCATCTAGTCTGCCCAATAGAGGGGCAAAGGTTTAAAAGTAATATGAGGAAGTATTACTTTACTGAGAGAGTAGTGGATGCATGGAATAACCTTCCTGCAGAAGTGGTAGCTGCAAATACAGTGAAGGAGTTTAAGCATGCATGGGATAGGCATAAGGCTATCCTTCATATAAGATAGGCCAGGGACTATTCATAGGATTCAGATATATTGGGCAGACTAGATGGGCCAAATGGTTCTTATCTGCCGACACATTCTATGTTTCTATGTTTCTATATCTCAGCAGCTCTCTGTGAAATCGCAAGTATGCCAACTTCCCGACCCCTTTTCATCACAGTCTCAGGAAGAATTCCCCTCGGCACAGGGTGGTGGGCCCCCACAGTTTTCTCCGGGCCTCTACAGACAGGGGGGATGGCCCTGATGAGGCTGGATCCCCGGCCTCCTCACTGGACCGACACATTGCTGATTTAGCAGAGGCCTCATTTAGCCAAGCTAGCTCCGCTGCGGACCCCCACCCACAGCTGCCTGCCTCCTCCACGGCCTACGCGGGTGATGCGACCTTGCTTGCATGTTTTCGGCACTTTTGCAACAAGAATTGTCAAAGGCCTGTACCATCATCACTGAGGAGATGAAAGGGGACTTCATGCTATTGGTAATAGGTTGGACACTATAGAATCAAAAATGGACACTACTGTCAAGCAAGTAAATCAAAACTCCTCCATGATCACTTCTCTACAGGATCAATTAGATGCGGCTAATGCTAAAATTGAGGACTTGGAGAACAGGTCGTGGAGGTACAACTTCTGCATCAGAGGGCTCCCTGAGTTGGTCATGGACCTGGAAAGCACTGTTAATGCTTTAATGCAGGAACTGATCCCTGGAATCTCCCCCTTCACTTGGAGATTGACAGAGTGCATAGGGCCCTGACGGCCCCCAGACAGGATGGTCTGCCGCGGGATGTGATAGTGAAACTGCATTTCTACAAGATTAAGGAGAAAATTATGTATGAGGCCAGGAACAGAGAGGATTTGTCTTTGCTGGATCACAAGATCCAAATTTTTACAGACATCTCACCTTTAACTATCCAGAAACGGCGTTCCCTGAAACCTCTTTTACTACGCCTGACTGATCAGCACATCAAATATCGCTGGTCTTTTCCTTTCCGCCTGTCCTTTACCTACAAGGGCAAGTCACACTCTTTCAGCAATTTTAGAGATGGTGAGGATGTTCTTCTGACCTTGGGCCTAATATCTAGAGAAGCTTTGCCTCCCCCGTTAGGCTCCCCTAAGGACCGGAGCAGACCCATCTCTCCTCTATGGTCTCAACAACACCCACGGGCCTCCCACAAGAAACCTTCCATGTCCAAGGGACACTATGGATGAACAGTCGGCTAGCTGCCAGGCTAGTCCATTTTCTTCCCTTTTCCTACAGTTGAGGAACCAGTCCCTCTGGACGCTATCCTGATTTTTTAGATTTTGTGGGAATCTCCCCTGCATGGCTGCTCCTCTTGCAGTTACAGATTTATTAATGTGATGATGTTTTGCTGGGCATATCGGTGCTCTTGCACATGCAGTTGCTCTCGGCTGGGTTGCCGGGCGGGCTCTTGCCTGTTCCGCCTTTGTGTGGGCGGGGGGCGATTGGTCGCACGGCATCCGGCCGATCTATTTGAATGCTGCTCAAGTTTTTGTTATTGTTTTGCTGCTGGGGCCGCCGCAGCGTAGTCCCATGCCACTCCTTTGTGAGTTTGCCCCACCTTTCTCGGTGGGAGCAACCTTACACTTTGTGATGGGAAGGCAGCCTTCCCTACGCCCTCTGGCTAGTTTTGGCCTAGGGGCTCCTCTTTTGTTTATGTGTTTTGTAGTTACTCTTTTTTTTTCTTCTCTAGATTCTGCATTTCTTTCTTTTCTCTTCATCCTTTTTTTCCCCAAGAGTGTGGCACCGGTTGGCTTCAAGGGATCCGCACAGCTGAACAGGCGGCTGATCGGTGGAGGGGTCATCGACGACAGGCGAGTACAGTCTGCCATTTTACCATGTGGGATTCTAATACCCCTTCTTTAACAGTCTTAACCCACAATATCCAGGGTTTCAATTCCCAGGCCAAGCGTATAAAGGCTTTCCAGCAATACCACAGATGGAAGTCTGATGTCGATTTTCTACCGCTTCCACACCTAAATATATGCATGCTAAATATCCCACCTTTAAGTTGCGGGAGAAGGGGCTGAAATACAGCACCCTTTTTCCGGCCAAACCTTGGGTCCAAGATGGTGACCGTGTGCGCTTCTTTACCTCCCCCAAAGAAGCGCTCTCCTGGATTGAGACCTACAAGCAGCCCTGATTCTGCTCTGAGTCTATCGTTTATTGCATGCTGACATAATGACGGACCTGAAGGATCCTGGAGGTGCCCCGTTGCTGATTTTTCATGCACTGGGCAGAAAAGTTTATTTACCGATTATGGAACTGTCCCGGTACTTCTATGGCTAGTTTTCTTAGTTATTGTCTTGTGCTTTTTCCCCCTTTTTTTTTTTTTTTTTTGATGGCTGGCCATATATACAGTAACCTATGCACTCCCTTTGGGAGAGGTTGGGATGTGGTTCACTTTTTTGAATACTTTTTGAATACTTTTTTAGAATACTGTTCATTGGGACTCCCTTTTTTTTATGTATTATTTTGTATTATTTTGTGCTTTCTAGATATTTGGGTGATCCGATTTATGTCTTGCCGGAAACCCCCCTCCCCCCTGTCTTCTTTTTTTTGGGGGGGGGAGGGGTAGTTCGGCGCCCTTTTGGTACTCACCCCTAGGTGTGACTATGAGGTCCACGGTGGGTGAGATACAAACCCTCTCCAATTTTGGGAGGATGGGTGGGGTGGGGGGGGGATAGGGATGTTTGAACGTTATTATGTCTATTATTATGTTTCTTTTTTTATTATTTGTTTGATTTTTTTTGTTTTGTTTTTTGTTTTGATTGGCACAAAAATTCCTACATGCGGATGTCAGTATTTAGGGTGTGGGCTGACACCTAGCGAAGTGTTTTCTATCTGGTTCCTGTGGAGTCTGGTAAGACCTGGTATTCATCCTTTATATATCTATGTGGTCTTATGATTTGTTATGGCTTCTTTAACGGTGGTATCTTGGAACACTAGGGGCTTGAACTCACCTGTGAAACGCTCCTTAGTGTTCCAATATCTTAAATCTTTTAATCCCCATATTTGTGTCCTTCAGGAGACTCATTTGATGAGCAGTCGGACACTGGCACTTAAGAAACCATGGATTGGTTACCATTATCATTCCACTTTTTCCACGTATGCTCGTGGAGTCAGTGTCCTGATTCATAAGTCTCTTCCATTCAGACTGTTGGACCTATCCTTAGACCCTGATGGTCGATATGTTCTTCTTAATCTGCAGGTGTCATCTTTCACCCTATTGCTGGTGGGGCTATATATACCCCCGCCAGCTTCGGTCAGGCTGCTTCATAGAATTTCTAAAGAGACCGCCAGGCTTGGTAATGATAATGTACTTATTGTGGGTGATTTTAATATGGTCCCAGACCCGAGCATGGATAGAATGGCTGGTGATCCCTCTGCCCGGTCGGATCTTGCCGGTTGGGCTGATACCTATGGGTTGACCGATCTATGGCGCTGGCGCCACCCCTATACATGTCACTATACATGTCACTATGCTTCTCCTAAATCCTTCTCCCGAATTGACCTAATGTTTGCGGGGGGCTCCCTTCTATCTGGGGTGCGGGAGGTTCGGATTCTCTCACGGGGGATTTCAGATCATGCTCTACTTTTGTTGACCATGGAGTTATCCGGAAAACCCTCTAATAGACTTTGACGACTATCCAGGTTTTGGATCTCTGATGCTGATATTGACCCCCTTGTAGGGCCCCTACTGGGAGGTTAACCCTGGCACGGCATCTCTGGCTATGGTCTGGGATGCCTTTAAGGCATGTGCCCGGGGATATTACCAGACTGCCATTGGCCAACTTCAGCGACGTAGACGTGCTGATCTAACGCAGAAAGAATCTGAAGCAAGGGACATGGAAATTTTGTATATTCGCACTAGGGATCCTATTCATTATGCCCACCTCCAGTCTTTGACTGGAGAAGTAGTAGGAATGCGTACAGCCCTTACCCAGAAGAAGTTACTTTCTCAATCTCAACGTATTTTTGTACAGGGAGAGTATAACGGTAAACTGTTGGCGCAGTTATCTAGGGAGCAGACTACTGGGTATAGTATAGCACATATTCAAGACCACACGGGTGTTTTCCACTCCACTCCAGAGACTATTAATCGTAATTTTGCTGACTATTATCAGGCCTTATATAGCACTAGGGTTAACTATTCGGATGACGAACTGGACCAATATGTACAGGCAGTGGACTTTCCGACTCTGACTGACAGCTATCGGACTTAATTAGATGCCCCTATTACCCTTTCGGAGCTCCAGGGTGCGGTGGCCTCTTTACAACCTGACAAGACACCGGGCCCGGACGGGATTCCCGTTGAATTCTATAAGGCCCACCTAGATCCTCTGGGTCCCCGTCTGCTTGCCGCTCTCGCAGGGTCTTTGAATGATAGTGCGCTTCCTCAGACTATGAGTGAAGCGGTCATTGTGGTGATTCCTAAACTGGGTAAGGATCCATCGCTGTGTTCATCATATAGGCCCATCTCTCTTCTTAATGTAGATGGGAAGATTCTTTCTAAAATTTTAGCCACTCGACTTAACTCTGTTTTGGCAGGCCTGATCCACCCGGACCAAACCGGTTTCATACCCGAGCGAGGCACGGACATTAACATTCGGAGGTTGTTTACACATATGGCCTTGGCGCCGGGGGAGCGAGCAGGTGTGGTGGCCTCCCTCGACGTCGAGAAAGCATTTGGCCTTTTCTTTGGAAGATCCTTGCCTGCTTTGGGTTTGGCCCCAGGTTTGTCCTGTGGATTAGGCTGCTTTATGGCAGTCCCACGGCCCGGGTGCGCACTAATTCATCCCTGTCGGGAAAATTCCCCTTGTCGAGGGGCACCCGACAGGGATGCCCGCTGTCCCCAGCCCTGTTTGCCCTGGCCCTGGAGCCGCTCGCGATTATATTGTGGGCGGACCCACGGATCTGTGGCATTAGAGTAGGAGTGATTGAAGAGAAACTGTCCTTATATGCGGATGACACCTTGGTTTACCTGGCTGATGCCTCCACCTCATTGCATAGGGCCTTACAAATGTTTAATACCTTTGGTCGTTTTTCTGGTATACGTATCAATTGGTCTAAGTCTGTCCTCTTCCCTTTACATCCATCGGTCCCCTTGATTGATACCCAGACACCACTGAAGTGGGTTCAGGACATGACGTATCTGTGTATCAAGGTGGGCTCAACGTTGGACGTTTATCAGCGAGATAATATTGAACCCTTGCTTCTTCAGTTGATTATTAGGTGTTGGTCATGGCGTATGCTTCCCCTGTCCCCGGTTGGTAGGATTAACTTACTGAAAATGAGCTATCTCCCGAAGTTTTGTATTTTTTTTCATAACTCCCCCAATGATATCTCTAAAACTTTTTTTTCTAGATTGGACAGTGTTTTAACATCTTTTGTGTGGGCTGGGCGCACTCCCCGGGTTGCCAGAAGGACGTTGTATCTCCCACTTTCAAGAGAAGGTTTTGCGCTCCCTAACTTCCAGCTCCATTTTTGGGCCGCTGTGTTGGTGATGGTCCGGTGGTGGTTCTCCCAGCCCAAGTTTAACTCTGCAGTGACTCTTGAAGCAGCCTTACTGGGATCTTACGCGGCTCTGAGCAACCTCGTTTTTCGGGGTGAACGGGCTCATCCCTAGACCACCGGCCCGATGAGGACGGTACTACGGGTGTGGGCTCGGGCCCGAGTCGTGTATAAGAAGCCCTTGCATATATCCCCTCACACCCCATTGTGGGGTAATCCTAATTTATTACATCTGCAACAACTTCCTGATCCTCAGATATGGGCGGCTAAAGGGATTGTGACTAGGGTTGAGCGGACACCTAGATGTCCGTGTTCGACGGGTTCGGCCGAACTTTAAAAAAAAGTCCGGGTCCGTGTCCCGGACTTTTACCGAACTTTTCCCGGACACCGAACCCCATTGAAGTCAATGGGGACCCGAACTTTAAGGCACTAAAATGGCTCTAAAACACCAAAGGAAAGGGCTAGAGTGCTGCAAATGGCAGCAAAACGTAATTAAGAGCATGGCAAGTGCTCTGCAAACAAATGTGGATAGGGAAATAACTTAAAACAACAAAAAAAAACAGAAAAATAAAACAATGTTCTTCTTCATCTCTGAAGGACGAGGCCCATATGGAGTAGGAGGGAGGTTGAGGTGGTGGTGGATGTGGCGGTGACATAGGCGTGCGCACAGGGTGTGCTGGGTGTGCCTGGGCACACCCTAATCACCAAGGCACATAGCATTGCCAGTGAGGAGATGGGAAAGATCTCCCTGGGACCTGCTCTGCTCTATTTCTCCTTGCCTACAGGTACATGGCCCCGATACATTACTCTCCCTGCTGGCAAACACATGCATGTGTATTTCAACTTTGGGGTGCACACCTTAATGCAATAGGCTGCGCACACCTATGGGCGGTGTAGGTGGAAGCGGCGGTGGAGGAGGACCAGGGCCGGATTAACAGCATCATGGGCTTGGTGCTGAGGATTTTGAAGGGCCTTAAGGGCCGTGCCTTGCCATGCACCCAGAGGAGGAAGGGTGCAGCCATGCATGCCTAATTCAACATGGGATGCTGTCTCTGAAGCCCATAAACACATCCATGCATCGCCAACTGTCCCTCCTTGTCCGGCCTTCACGCTGTGTGGGGAGGTTCTGAGGGTGCTGCCTGGGGAAGCGAGCATAGAAGCCAGACTTCTGTGTTTACAAGTGACAGAAGAGCGGTAACAGTGAATATGGCCAACCCGGGGCCTATATAAAAGGTAGGGGCCTGGAGCTGCAGCTCCAATAGCCCCTACATTAATCTGGCCCTGAGGAGGAGGACGAGGTAGCCAACACTGCTTCTTTTCAAAAATTTTAAATGAGGGTACACCCCAAAAGAGTGAGAAAGAGCAAAAATGGAACAATGGGTGGGTAAGGTCGGTATCCATTGCTATTCTGCATAAGGTACGGAAAAGTCCCGTGGGATCCATGCCTGGTTCATTTTAATGAACGTGAGCTTGTCCACATTGTCTCTGGACAGGCGGCTGCGCTTGTCTGTTATAACGCCCCCAGCCGTGCTAAATACCCGTTCAGATAATACACTGGCTGCAGGGCACGCCAGCACCTCCAAGGCGTAAAGGGCAAGCTCAGGCCATGTGCCCAATTTGGAGACCCAGAAGTTGAAGGGGGCAGACCCGTCATTCACTACATGTAGGCGTGTGCACACATACTGCTCCACCATGTTGGTAAAATGCTGCCTCCTGCTAAGACGTTCCATCTGAGCTGCTGGTGCTGCTGTTTGTTGTGGCGTGCTGACAAAGCTTTTCCACATTTCGGCCATGCTAACCCTGCCTTCTGAGGTGCTGGCGGTGCCCTGGTTGCGTTGGCGACCTCCTCCTCCTCCTCCTCTGCCTTGTGCTTCCACTGTGGCCCCGCTGTCAGATGGGAATGCCAGCAGCATGGCGTCTACCAGCGTGCGCTTGTACTCGCGCATCTTGCGATCGCGCTCCAGTGAGTGAATTAAGGACGGTACGTTGTCCTTGTAACGGGGATCCAGCAGCGTGGCCACCCAGTAATCAGCACAAGTTAGAATGTGGGCAACTCGGCGGTCGTTGTGGAGACACTGCAGCATGTAATCGCTCATGTGTGCCAGGCTGCCCAGAGGCGACGAAAGGCTGTCCTCTGTGGGAGGTGTATCGTCCGTGTCCTCTGTATCCCCCCAGCCACGCACCAGTGATGGCCATGAGCTGGCCTGGGTGCCACCCTGCTGTGAACATGGTTCCATCTCCTCCTCCAGCTCCTCCTCCTCCTCCTCCTCCTCATCCTCCAGAACTGTGCCCCTGCTGGACAATTGTGTCCCTGGCGTTTGTGTGTGCAGGAACCCACCCTCGGAGCCCCTTGCGAATGACTGCCCTGAAAGCCTTTGAAATGTTACCTCTTCATCCTCCTCCTCCTCCTCCTCATCCTGTGCCACATCCTCTTCCATCATCGCCCAAATTGTTTTTTCAAGGAGGCATAGAAGTGGGATAGTTAAGCTGAGAATGGCGTCATTGCCACTGGCCATGTTGGTGGAGTACCCAAAACAGCGCAACAAGGCACAATATATGCAAATGTCAAATATGCAAACTATGCCGCAATTTAATGTTTTTTACACCAAAAGGGTGTGTATTGAATAGCGGAATAGGATAAAAAACTGTGTATCTCACACGTACAAACACAGACTAGGCCCGATTAAATTTTTTCCTACCCTAAAGGGAGGATGAGGAAGAGGAGTATGGAACATGCACCACCCTCAAATCTTCAGAAGTATGAGATGAACCCCAAAAACTTGGAAAGGTGGATCTCTCTCACACGTACCAACACAGACTATCCCCCAATTTAACTGATCCCCAAAGGTTTTTGATTAAATAGCGGAATAGAAAATATGATCCAAAAAAAGTGTATGTATATCACACGTACACAACCACACTAGGCCCCAATTACTATTGTTTGTACCCCTAAAAGGCTAGATGAGGAGTAGGGGGGGTATGGAACAGGCAGCACCCTCAAACCTTCAGAAGTATGAGATGAACCCCAACAACTTGGAAAGGTGGATCTCTCTCACACGTACCAACACAGACTATCCCCCAATTTAACTGATCCCCAAAGGTTTTTGATTAAATAGCGGAATAGAAAATATGATCCAAAAAAAGTGTATGTATATCACACGTACACAACCACACTGGGCCCCAATTACTATTGTTTGTACCCCTAAAAGGCTAGATGAGGAGTAGGGGGAGTATGGAACAGGCAGCACCCTCAAACCTTCAGAAGTATGAGATGAACCCCAACAACTTGGAAAGGTGGATCTCTCTCACACGTACCAACACAGACTATCCCCCAATTTAACTGATCCCCAAAGGTTTTTGATTAAATAGCGGAATAGAAAATATGATCCAAAAAAAGTGTATGTATATCACACGTACACAACCACACTAGGCCCCAATTACTATTGTTTGTACCCCTAAAAGGCTAGATGAGGAGTAGGGGGGGTATGGAACAGGCAGCACCCTCAAACCTTCAGAAGTATGAGATGAACCCCAACAACTTGGAAAGGTGGATCTCTCTCACACGTACCAACACAGACTATCCCCCAATTTAACTGATCCCCAAAGGTTTTTGATTAAATAGCGGAATAGAAAATATGATCCAAAAAAAGTGTATGTATATCACACGTACACAACCACACTAGGCCCCAATTACTATTGTTTGTACCCCTAAAAGGCTAGGAGTAGGGGGAGTATGGAACAGGCAGCACCCTCAAACCTTCAGAAGTATGAGATGAACCCCAACAACTTGGAAAGGTGGATCTCTCTCACACGTACCAACACAGACTATCCCCCAATTTAACTGATCCCCAAAGGTTTTTGATTAAATAGCGGAATAGAAAATATGATCCAAAAAAAGTGTATGTATATCACACGTACACAACCACACTAGGCCCCAATTACTATTGTTTGTACCCCTAAAAGGCTAGATGAGGAGTAGGGGGGGTATGGAACAGGCAGCACCCTCAAACCTTCAGAAGTATGAGATGAACCCCAACAACTTGGAAAGGTGGATCTCTCTCACACGTACCAACACAGACTATCCCCCAATTTAACTGATCCCCAAAGGTTTTTGATTAAATAGCGGAATAGAAAATATGATCCAAAAAAAGTGTATGTATATCACACGTACACAACCACACTAGGCCCCAATTACTATTGTTTGTACCCCTAAAAGGCTAGGAGTAGGGGGAGTATGGAACAGGCAGCACCCTCAAACCTTCAGAAGTATGAGATGAACCCCAACAACTTGGAAAGGTGGATCTCTCTCACACGTACCAACACAGACTATCCCCCAATTTAACTGATCCCCAAAGGTTTTTGATTAAATAGCGGAATAGAAAATATGATCCAAAAAAAGTGTATGTATATCACACGTACACAACCACACTAGGCCCCAATTACTATTGTTTGTACCCCTAAAAGGCTAGATGAGGAGTAGGGGGAGTATGGAACAGGCAGCACCCTCAAACCTTCAGAAGTATGAGATGAACCCCAACAACTTGGAAAGGTGGATCTCTCTCACACGTACCAACACAGACTATCCCCCAATTTAACTGATCCCCAAAGGTTTTTGATTAAATAGCGGAATAGAAAATATGATCCAAAAAAAGTGTATGTATATCACACGTACACAACCACACTAGGCCCCAATTACTATTGTTTGTACCCCTAAAAGGCTAGATGAGGAGTAGGGGGGGTATGGAACAGGCAGCACCCTCAAACCTTCAGAAGTATGAGATGAACCCCAACAACTTGGAAAGGTGGATCTCTCTCACACGTACCAACACAGACTATCCCCCAATTTAACTGATCCCCAAAGGTTTTTGATTAAATAGCGGAATAGAAAATATGATCCAAAAAAAGTGTATGTATATCACACGTACACAACCACACTAGGCCCCAATTACTATTGTTTGTACCCCTAAAAGGCTAGATGAGGAGTAGGGGGGGTATGGAACAGGCAGCACCCTCAAATCTTCAGAAGTATGAGATGAACCCCAAAAACTTGGAAAGGTGGATCTCTCTCACACGTACCAACACAGACTATCCCCCAATTTAACTGATCCCCAAAGGTTTTTGATTAAATAGCGGAATAGAAAATATGATCCAAAAAAAGTGTATGTATATCACACGTACACAACCACACTAGGCCCCAATTACTATTGTTTGTACCCCTAAAAGGCTAGATGAGGAGTAGGGGGGGTATGGAACAGGCAGCACCCTCAAACCTTCAGAAGTATGAGATGAACCCCAACAACTTGGAAAGGTGGATCTCTCTCACACGTACCAACACAGACTATCCCCCAATTTAACTGATCCCCAAAGGTTTTTGATTAAATAGCGGAATAGAAAATATGATCCAAAAAAAGTGTATGTATATCACACGTACACAACCACACTAGGCCCCAATTACTATTGTTTGTACCCCTAAAAGGCTAGATGAGGAGTAGGGGGAGTATGGAACAGGCAGCACCCTCAAACCTTCAGAAGTATGAGATGAACCCCAACAACTTGGAAAGGTGGATCTCTCTCACACGTACCAACACAGACTATCCCCCAATTTAACTGATCCCCAAAGGTTTTTGATTAAATAGCGGAATAGAAAATATGATCCAAAAAAAGTGTATGTATATCACACGTACACAACCACACTAGGCCCCAATTACTATTGTTTGTACCCCTAAAAGGCTAGATGAGGAGTAGGGGGGGTATGGAACAGGCAGCACCCTCAAACCTTCAGAAGTATGAGATGAACCCCAACAACTTGGAAAGGTGGATCTCTCTCACACGTACCAACACAGACTATCCCCCAATTTAACTGATCCCCAAAGGTTTTTGATTAAATAGCGGAATAGAAAATATGATCCAAAAAAAGTGTATGTATATCACACGTACACAACCACACTAGGCCCCAATTACTATTGTTTGTACCCCTAAAAGGCTAGGAGTAGGGGGAGTATGGAACAGGCAGCACCCTCAAACCTTCAGAAGTATGAGATGAACCCCAACAACTTGGAAAGGTGGATCTCTCTCACACGTACCAACACAGACTATCCCCCAATTTAACTGATCCCCAAAGGTTTTTGATTAAATAGCGGAATAGAAAATATGATCCAAAAAAAGTGTATGTATATCACACGTACACAACCACACTAGGCCCCAATTACTATTGTTTGTACCCCTAAAAGGCTAGATGAGGAGTAGGGGGGGTATGGAACAGGCAGCACCCTCAAACCTTCAGAAGTATGAGATGAACCCCAACAACTTGGAAAGGTGGATCTCTCTCACACGTACCAACACAGACTATCCCCCAATTTAACTGATCCCCAAAGGTTTTTGATTAAATAGCGGAATAGAAAATATGATCCAAAAAAAGTGTATGTATATCACACGTACACAACCACACTAGGCCCCAATTACTATTGTTTGTACCCCTAAAAGGCTAGATGAGGAGTAGGGGGGGTATGGAACAGGCAGCACCCTCAAACCTTCAGAAGTATGAGATGAACCCCAACAACTTGGAAAGGTGGATCTCTCTCACACGTACCAACACAGACTATCCCCCAATTTAACTGATCCCCAAAGGTTTTTGATTAAATAGCGGAATAGAAAATATGATCCAAAAAAAGTGTATGTATATCACACGTACACAACCACACTGGGCCCCAATTACTATTGTTTGTACCCCTAAAAGGCTAGATGAGGAGTAGGGGGAGTATGGAACAGGCAGCACCCTCAAACCTTCAGAAGTATGAGATGAACCCCAACAACTTGGAAAGGTGGATCTCTCTCACACGTACCAACACAGACTATCCCCCAATTTAACTGATCCCCAAAGGTTTTTGATTAAATAGCGGAATAGAAAATATGATCCAAAAAAAGTGTATGTATATCACACGTACACAACCACACTGGGCCCCAATTACTATTGTTTGTACCCCTAAAAGGCTAGATGAGGAGTAGGGGGAGTATGGAACAGGCAGCACCCTCAAACCTTCAGAAGTATGAGATGAACCCCAACAACTTGGAAAGGTGGATCTCTCTCACACGTACCAACACAGACTATCCCCCAATTTAACTGATCCCCAAAGGTTTTTGATTAAATAGCGGAATAGAAAATATGATCCAAAAAAAGTGTATGTATATCACACGTACACAACCACACTAGGCCCCAATTACTATTGTTTGTACCCCTAAAAGGCTAGGAGTAGGGGGAGTATGGAACAGGCAGCACCCTCAAACCTTCAGAAGTATGAGATGAACCCCAACAACTTGGAAAGGTGGATCTCTCTCACACGTACCAACACAGACTATCCCCCAATTTAACTGATCCCCAAAGGTTTTTGATTAAATAGCGGAATAGAAAATATGATCCAAAAAAAGTGTATGTATATCACACGTACACAACCACACTAGGCCCCAATTACTATTGTTTGTACCCCTAAAAGGCTAGATGAGGAGTAGGGGGAGTATGGAACAGGCAGCACCCTCAAATCTTCAGAAGTATGAGATTGTGTTCACTGTACCCCACAAAGATTGAGTTCACTGCACCCCACAATGATTGTGTTCACTGCACCCCACAAAGATTGTGTTCACTGCACCTCACAAAGATTGTGTTCACTGTACCCCCCAAAGATTGTGTTCACTGCACCCCACAAAGATTCTGTTCACTGTACCCCACAAAGATTGTGTTCACTGCACCCTAAAAGGATGTTGTTCACTGCACCCCACAAAGATTGTGTTCACTGCACCCTAAAAGGATGTTGTTCACTGCACCCCAAAAAGATTGTGTTCACTGTACCCCCCCAAAGATTGTGTTCACTGCACCCCACAAAGATTGTGTTCACTGCACCCCAAAAAGATTGTGTTCACTGTACCCCCCAAAGATTGTGTTCACTGCACCCCAAAAAGATTGTGTTCACTGTACCCCCCAAAGATTGTGTTCACTGCACCCCACAAAGATTCTGTTCACTGTACCCCACAAAGATTGTGTTCACTGCACCCCAAAAAGATTGTGTTCACTGTACCCCCCCAAAGATTGTGTTCACTGCACCCCACAAAGATTCTGTTCACTGCACCCCACAAAGGATTTTGTTCACTGCACCCCAAAAAGATTGTGTTCACTGCACCCCAAAAAGGATTTTGATCACTGCACCCCAAAAAGGATGTTGTTCACTGCACCCCAAAAATGATTTTGTTCACTCCACCCCAAAAAGATTGTGTTCACTGCACCCCACAAAGATTGTGTTCACTGCACCCCAAAAAGATTGTGTTCACTGTACCCCCCAAAGATTGTGTTCACTGCACCCCACAAAGATTCTGTTCACTGTACCCCACAAAGATTGTGTTCACTGCACCCCAAAAAGATTGTGTTCACTGCACCCCAAAAAGGATGTTGTTCACTGCACCCCAAAAAGGATGTTGTTCACTCCACCCCAAAAAGATGGTGTTCACTGCACCCCACAAAGATTGTGTTCACTGCACCCCAAAAAGATTGTGTTCACTGCACCCCAAAAATGATTTTGTTCACTGCACCCCAAAAAGGATTTTGTTCACTGCACCCCAAAAAGGATGTTGTTCACTCCACCCCAAAAAGATTGTGTTCACTGCACCCCAAAAAGATTGTGTTCACTGCACCCCACAAAGGATTTTGTTCACTGCACCCCAAAAAGATTGTGTTCACTGCACCCCAAAAAGGATGTTGTTCACTGCACCCCAAAAAGGATTTTGTTCACTGCACCCCAAAAAGATTGTGTTCACTGCACCCCACAAAGGATTTTGTTCACTGCACCCCACAAAGATTGTGTTCACTGCACACCAAAAAGGATTGTGTTCACTGCACCCCAAAAAGATTTTGTTCACTGCACCCCAAAAAGATTGTGTTCACTGCAGCCCAAAAAGATTGTGTTCACTGCAGCCCAAAAAGATTGTGTTCACTGCAGCCCAAAAAGATTGTGTTCACTGCAGCCCAAAAAGATTGTGTTCACTGCAGCTCACACACAGAAAAATGGATGTGGATCACTGACACCTGCCTATCTCCAATCCCACACCACACAGCAATATCGATTGTAGTTTGTAGAACACAGTTTCCCTAAAATTCAGCAGACTCTGTCCCTAACAGGATTGAGAAGAGATCGTAGATCAGGATTGAGTGCAGATTCACCCCACCCCCCACACAGCAATATCGATTGTAGTTTGTAGAAGACACTGACCCTATAATTCAGCAGACTCTATCCCTAAAATGCCTACAACTCGCCCTGCCTAAACACTCCGACCTGTCCCTCAATTCTATCCGGACACAAATGGTTTTTTCCTGCCTATCTTTCCCTAATCAGCAGCCAGCACATTGATGTGTGCTCTGTCCCTTAGCTAAGCAGCAGAATGACGCTGCTGCGGCGGCTGCCTCGAACTTATAAAGACTTGGTCACATGCTTCAGACGGCCAATCACAGCTACTAAGACATTTGCAGGCATGGCTGGGATGGCTTAAGGCACACCAGTTAAACGATTGTTGATTGGCTGTTGAAAGCCCGCCATGAAAAGAGCGCCAAAGCATGCAAAACCCGGAAATAAAACGACCGAACACGGATTTTTACCCGAACATACAGTAAAGTGTCCGTGTCCGTGTTCGGGTAAAAAAATCCAATTATTCGGTACGAACATGAATAATACAGTCCGTGTTCGCTCAACACTAATTGTGACCATGATGTTATCGAAGATGGAAGACTCCCAGTGTTTGAGGTCTTCCAACAATTACATTCATTGCCTAGAACAATGGAGTTTCGCTATTGGCAACTCCGTCATGCTATGCTGGCCCAGTTCCAGGGCCCGGTTGTTTTGGAATCGGATCCTTTGGAACGAATGTTGACCTTTAAGGTCATAGGTAAGCCCCTCTCCTCCATATATCTGCAGCTATCGATGGATCATAGGCAGTCTCTTGAGAAAACTTATAATAAATGGAAAGGGGATATCCCGGACTTGACCGTTGAGGACTGGGAAAACTCTGTTAGTAACTATATTCCCTCTATGATATCGGCTAGAGATAGATTTACACAACTTAAGTTTCTACATAGAATATATTATACACCACAACGCCTTGCCAGAATATACCCCATGAGTGACCCCTCTTGTACCCGATGCGGCCGTGATATTGGTACCTTTTTTCATGTTGTTTGGTTGTGCCCTGAGCTTGCCTCCTTTTGGAAAGCGGTGACGGACACTCTGGGTGAAATTTTCGATACCACTGTCCCCTTGGACCCAGTGGTGACCCTACTGAATAACCGTAGGGACGTGGTTGGGGATAAATATGCCAAATTGTGTATCACTTATGCTCTATTTTATGCTAGGAGATAAATTCTTCTGCGGTGGAAGCTGCCTGAGCCTCCCACCCGGACAACCTGGATAGTCGCTGTTGCTAGGACGCTTCCATTCTATCGTTTTACCTACGATAGTAGGAACTGTCCTAAGAAATTCGATAAAGTTTGGTCTGCCTGGATTGATGCTGTGGGTGTGCCAATGTCTCCTGTTTCTGATGATGTGAGTTAGATTTTTTTTTTTTTTTTTATCTCATCTTTTTGGTTTTACTCCCCCTCCCTCTTCCCCCCTTTTTTTTTTTTTCTCTCCTTAGTGATCTGATTATGAATGTTCATGCTCTTTATGGTATTTATTCCTTTTGTATGTATTGATAACTTTTGTGTAGGGTGATGTGCCTTATTTGTAAGTGTTTGTCTTTGTCTACTTGTTCAATAAAAAAGAAAATTTATCTGTAAAAAAAAAAAATATCCCACCTTTTATTTGTCCTGTGCCGGTGAGAAGAAGGGTGGGGTGGCAATATGTATAGCTAAGAGGGTCCTGTTTACCCCTGATATGGTGATCAAGGACAGGGAGGGCAGGTATCTTATGGTGGTTGGTACAATTAACGGATCTCCCGTCTCTTTCATATCCTATTATGCCCCTAACTTGGGTCAGGTGAACTTTTTTTTGACTCCATGCTTTCTGCCTTGCTCCCCCATGTCAACGGCCAGGTGGTTCTCATAGTGGGGTGCAAGCCTATTGTCAGAGGCACTGAGCTCAATGGACAGATTGGAGCCTTGGACCAATGGTAAAGCACCATTGGGCCAAGCTATCCAATAAAAATGCTGCAGTGGAGGCTCTCCTCCCACTGCAGTGTCATAGAGGGAGGCGTGTCTAAAAGACAAATGCTCCCTTCCAGCCCAGCCCAGCCCTCTTAATGACAAGGAAAATACATGGGTTTATGTGTATAAGGTTTAGCCATAATCCCATGTTTTTCTCACACTGTCAATAGGAAGAATCTGCTGCTGCTAAAAAGTTACTTTTTTAATCAAGTAAAATAATATATTAATATGCTTTATGTTATAACATCATTGATTATTAACACCCAAAACTGACATGATTTATGACGCCAACTTCACCCCATTGTTAGCAGACATTGGTAGAGATCTTAAGAGCTGGAATACAAAGAACTTTTCTTGGTTTGGGAGGGCGGCTATCTTGAAGATGGTAATTCTTCCACGCCTACTATATCTTTTCCATGCTCTGCCGATCAAGATCCCATCATGTTTTTTCCGTAAACTTAACACTATCCAGAGACAATTTTTATGGGCGCATAAAATACCGAGAATCAAACTTCAGATCCTACAACGTTCTAAGCATAGTGGAGGTATAGGTCTGCCAAATTTTGCTAAATACCATCAAGCCACTCACATCACAAGAGTTGTGGACTGGCACTGTCACGTACCACAAAAAGATTGGGTTGCCCTAGAAAGAGACTGCACTAATTTCCATACACAAAACCTCCTTTGGACAAATCCTGAGAATTACCCTTTAGAAATTAAACAGCACCCTTTGATATCCACTACCCTGGACATCATCAATCGTGTCGCAACCAAACATCATCTGATTACCAAATCTGGGTTGATGACCTCTATTTCAAACAACCCAGACTTCACCCCGGGCCTTGATTTTAAGTCTGGAGTCGGTGATGGGGACCACCACAGGGCGCAGTTGCGAGTTGCTGACTGTGTGTCTGGTAGTAGGTTGCTCTCTCTCGAAGAATTTAACAATCGCCAACCCAAAGATTTTCGTCTTTCCTTTTGGAACTACTTGCAGCTTCATAACTTTTTCCGTAACGCAAAATCCAAATTGCAATTGAGCACCCCTCTAACGGCTCTGGAGGAGATCTGCCTCGGACAGACACCGCGCACCAAAACTACTTCACAGGCATATCAATGGTTATCCCTGCCTTGTGGAGACTTGTCTGACAAAAACAAATCACTGTGGGAGAAAGATTTAAATTGCACCATTACCGACAAGCAATGGGAAAAAGCGTGTGTCTTCACACATAAGTGCTCCTTAAGCACGAGAGTGCAAGAGACTTCCTTTAAAATTTTGACACACTGGTACATCACCCCAGTGCAACTAAAGGTGTGGTCCGCGCAGGTCTCAGACAGATGTTGGAGGTGTTTAAAGGAGAGAGGGACCTTCTTGCATCTGTGGTGGGAATGTCCTATCATACAAGAATTCTGGAGTGAGGTCATACATCTTATAAAATTCATTACTAACACTAAATTACCGTTAGATGCCGCTTGTTGTCTCTTACATGTGCATAATGTATCCTACAGGAAATATAAACGATCTCTTGCCAGACACTTGCTTAATGCTGCAAAGGCAGTCATTCCTCTACATTGGAATGCCCAGTCTGGGCCTTCTATAAAGGAATGGATTGACAGAATAAAATTTTTTTATGAGATGGAGGAGATAATTACCATTAAAAAGGAAACCGACTCAGCCTTCCACAAAATCTGGCGACCCTGGCTAGAATTCACACTTTCTGATACCTTCAAAAGATTCTATGTCCATTAAGCCTGAACCTTACCTTTACTGATGATCCAAAACCAATGGCTTTACACGTGATTATGAGGATGGTTATTGAGCCCCCTTCATATAATCCCCATGATCTTGCACACTCCTCCTTTCCCTACCCCGACCCCTATCTTGCTCTCCTACCTTGCTCTTTTCCTTTTCTTTTCCCCTTCTCTTTCTTTCTTTACGGCTCACTTGCCGTGGCCGCGGTTATGCTGCATTTAATTCTTGTGAATCGTTTACATTTTCATGGTCAGGTCACTGCAGTTATGATACCTCCTTGTGTATTATTATTTATTGCACCTCTCTGACCTGTTCCGTGTACATTTATATGTTATTTCCATGTTTCAATATGCTTTGACTTGCATTGTTCAATTTTCTTTTTGTTTTTAATGAAGCTATTGTTTGTATTTGATAATTTCTGCAATAAAGCTTTTTATTGGAAAAAAGAAAAAAAAAAAAAAAAAAACATCATTGATTATTTATCTGTTTACTGTGAAATTACTGGTTTTAAGTTATAACTTCAAATTTCAGTAATTTGTCCATTAAGGCACCTGCTTGAGTACAGTTTTTGAAAATATAGTAAATTACCTTAAAAACAGTATATAATAATTATTTGCATATTACTTACCTATGCATAGCTCCCAACTATCCCTGATTTCGAGGGACTCTCCCTGATTTGGAACAAAGTCCCTCTGTCCCTCTTTCCTCCTCATTTGTCCCTCATTTTGGTGTGATCTATATAGTTTTATATAAAATGCATTATTTTCTCAGTGCTGAACCTTTCACCCAAATTCTAAATTGCTGCATTTGCAAATTTCAAAAGCCAATGTAAAGGAAAAGCAGTGGTAAAAAAAAAGCACTTGTGGGTTGAACTAATCATTTTTTTTGTATCATTCTCCTTTAAGGGGGCATGGCAGGCTGTATATTCCATGCCTACATACTTTTGCCAATAAGTGTCCCTCATTCCTATCTCAAAAAGTTGGGAGGTATGCTTATGGTAATTAACCACTTGCCATCCAGGCCAATTCTGATAGTTCTCTCCTACATGTAAAAATAATTGTTTTTTTTGCTAGAAAATCACTCAAATATATTGAGTATATTTTAGTTGTACTGTTTCACTGTTTTACCGTTTGTTTTAAATTCTCTTGCATTTCACCTTTTAGTAAGTAACCCTGAACCCTTTATTGTTTACTGGTTTATTTCTGAAAATTACTGTTATATTTCTGGCTTCAGAAAATAAAGAGACATGGTTTAATTTTTCTACAATCTTTATTGTCATCTTTGCTAGTAATATTGTTTCCAGCATTAACAAAAAGGGTAATGGAAAAACATCTTAAAGAGACAGCATTTGTAAATGTTGCACTGACCCCTTGGGAGTTGCTGAGTGTGGATTCCCCTGGGTTACCCATAGCAACAGTCCGTAAAACTTATTACATTAAGACTTGGCTCAGACAATGAAAAGTCCAGGGGAATTGGTTTTTGTGTTTTATTTTAGAACTTGGATGGGAGAAGGGATGAGTGGGATACTCCAACTTGAACTATGCACAATTTCTGAGGACACTAACTGTAATGAGTGCGGTAAGGCTGCTGCTTCACCTTGCCACTGAAGTGAAGTAGAAAATAGGCTCCTGACTGAATTTCTCTTCAGGGTCCTGACTTGGTGCCCCCTTTCTCACTTCCCGTGCATGCTAGCCCCTTGTCCACTGACTCTACACTGGAGTGGTCCCCTTCCTGGGCAGACCCCTGGCAAGCTTCCCGGTACTCACGGACACTGTTTTTCCCTGGTTTGCTCTGCCTTATGCTCCACTGGTCAGTATCCTGGACCTCCTGGCTCAGCATCACACACTTGGTCCACTAGGCCGACTGCCTGTGACCACCTTCCTTGCTGACAGGAGGAGAGGCAAGCCGTCACCCTCCTCCTGGGACCTGGCTTCACGCCCAAAGACGCCCTGTCACATGTGCCCCTGGCTTTTATGACCTATCCCAGGATGCACCACTCTTGTGCCCTCCCACTGGGACAGCCACAAAACCCTGTGTGTCACTGGCTGGGATTCCTCCACTGTCCAACAGGCTCCCCTATTGGATACAGTGGGGACACTCCCTCAGACGAAGTAAATCACACATGGACACATGTAACAGGTAAAACTACTGATCAGGCTCCCCTGTTAAGCAAAACAAGGCCTTTACCTTGCACCTACCTAGGAGGGTGCTACATAAATATTTTTGTTAAATGAGAACAACTAGTAGAACTGCAATCGCCTATATAATGAGAATCGAATACGTAACTTGTGAATATGTAACCTGTGTGTATCTGGCTCTGATATTAGCCAGTGCCTCACCAGCCACTGACCTCGCTGCATGTCCTTACTATATACCATATCTGGCTGGTGCCCCTGGAAACTGGAAAACACTGAAAGAAACAACGCTATCATAGGGACATTTAGACAGGCACCATTCAGAGAATGCTTTACTTTTTATGAATGCGTGCAAAGGGGTTGACTTACTAAAACAAGTGCAAAATATAGTGCAGCTGTGTATGGTAGCCAGTCAGCTTCTAACATCAGCTTGTTCATTTACACTTTGACAAAATAAAACTTAGAAATGTGTGAAGGATAGGCAGCTTCAACAAGCTCATATGGAGCTTATGGAAAAGGAATTTTCTGAGCCAGAAATTAGAATGGCTTAAAAGACCTTGCATCCTTCCAAAGTTCCTGGTCCAGACGGCTTCTCTGACCATTATTACAGGAAATATCAGGAGATTTTAATTCCCCATCTATGTGTAAGATTCTGGTACCTCCGGTACCCTTAATTACCACTTTCCTCTGTAATGCGTCCCACCTTTCTCTTCAGGTGGTACGCATATACCTTTAAGAATGATGATGTCAATGCTGAGCGCCGCAGAGCGGCTATTTCAACCGCCGGCGGTCTCACTCACATTGTTCGTTCAACCGCATGGTTGGTTCGATCAAGCCTGAAGCAGCCATACCTGATGTTACTCGCTCATGTATCTCGCTACCTGGACTTGTTTCACTCACTGATCTTGTATCTCGCTACCCGATCACTCTTGGAATACTGCTTCTACTTATGGCTATCTCACCCTGCTTTCCTGCCTTGTTACCCACATGCTTTCAAGCCTGTCTCTCGATCGGAACCTCCAGCCATTCCCTTTACCTGGAGCAGACCGGAACCTCGCTACTGATCCCTGTATCTCGCTACCGGATCATTCCTCATCTACTGGACCTCTCTAAACTACTAACATTACAAGTGATAAGTACCCCGCAGGGGAACCCTCCATAACCTTATTGCACTATCTACCTATGCACATTAAGGACTGTTACTACCTATCTATACTATCCTATCATCTGCACTGTTACATAGATTGCTAGCTCTTCAGCCTACTACCATCTATCATCTGCACTGCTGCATAGATTGCTAGCTCTCCTGTCTACTACTATCTATCCTTGCACTGGGTTAGTCTATCCTGTATTTGTCATCTGCTGTCCTCACCACCTGTTAGCATACTCGATACTAACCTATCTGCATTCCTAATACCATCTTGAACTCTCCTATACAAAACCTATCAAGTGATTACCATCCTTGTCACTGTTCACACCTGTCCCTTCAGCACATCACCTTCATACTATCATATACATCCTATCACTCCAGGAACATCTCATTGAGTGTGTATATATCTGTATGTTGAAGCTGACAGGCCCACGGTGATGAGTCCTGGAGAGTTGGATCTGGTATTCAACACATCTCTACATGACTACTGAGTGGAGATTTTGCAGCTGCAAATCCAGCCTATAATAAAAACGCAGGAGCGTTACACTATGCTCCTATTTTAATGACATAAAACAAGGTAATTGCTTCCCGGAACATGAGAATACACCGTATATACATGTCTTACCGAAACCGGGAAGGGACTATGGTGACTGCTTCAACTACCGTCCAATCTGCTTGATAAAGTGGACTTAAAAATATTGTCAAAGATACTTGCCTCTAAATTAAACACTTTTCTTGCACATGATATTCACCCCGATCAAGCAGGCTTTGTTCCTAATCGCCAGGCATCCGATCAAACCAGGAGAATTATAGATCCTATCTTGGTTGTTCATTCTGACTGGGATAGAAAAGGACCCCGACAGGGCATGTTACTGTCTTTAGATATCCATAAGGCCTTTGATTCACTGTCTTGGGACTACCTATTTCACATCTTGTCCCGGTTTGGCTTTGGCCCCAAGTTCTTGTCCACACTGCAAGTGTTATATAACTCGCCTACCGCGTCCTTAATGTTTAAGGGCTACTCCTTGAACCATCTTACAAAAAAAGGGGGACTTTCCAGGGTTGTCCCCATCCCCATTACTGTTTGTTTTGGCATTGGAACCGCTTGATAATAAAATCCATAATTGTCCAGATATACAGGGGGTCGATTGTGGAGATAGGGAGCATTAATGCGAGCTATTTGCAGATGATATCTTGATGGTCATCTCAACGCCTATCACCACCCTCCCTAACCTTTATGTAATACTTCAGCCCTTTTCAAAAATGTCTGGCCTAACGATTAATCACCAAAAGTCGAGGGCATTGGACATTTTTCTACAGGACATCATAATAGCAACCCTTAACCAATCGTATTAGTTTAATTGGGAACCTGAAGCTTTACCATACCTGGGCATTCACCTGACAACCCTGTTTACATACTCTGCACTATCGCAATTACCCTGCACTATATAAATGCTTAATGGAAGATATAGCTAAATTGCAACTCCATTCTCCGTTGTGGTTTGGCAGACTACACTACAAAATGGATATTCTCCCAATGATTTTATATTTTTTTCATACCAGTGGCTTTGGTCCAATCTGACTTGATTGCATTCAAAAAGAAGCTCTTTTTGTTTATACAGGGTGACAAGAGGCCCAGGGTGAATAAGCCTACACTGTTTACTCCAAAACAAAAATGAGGCTTGGGAGTCCCTGATTTGCTTAAATATTTTTATGTAGCCCAGCTGTCCCAGCTCACTAGATTTCATACACACAAGCCCCACTCACTGTGCATGATGGTTGAATCAGATTCTTGCCCCTCTAGGCCGATATCCCATGTTATGTGGCTACCAGCGAGAGACTGACCTCCAATTTTGTGCCCTTCTCTTTCTCTCCTGCTTAGCAAATGGAATAGACTTCCTAAATTCCACAACTTTAAGTCTCATTATTGCCCATTGGCTCCCTTATTACGAAATAGAGATTCACCCCAGGCCTTGCCCCTAATGCATTTAACTAAACAACAAAGGTTTTATGCGTATAGCAGATCTTTGTGATCACAAGGGAATATTGACCAAGCAAACTCTAATGGAGAAGTACCAAATGCCAGAACTGGAACATTTCTGATACTCTCAAATAAAACATTACTTGTTTACTTTTATCTTGCAAATGTGATCTTGTAACTATGTCACCTATGGAATACCTATGCTACAAGTATGATGAGGTTTGAGGTCTAATATATGAAATATACAATTCTAATGTATACCTCAACTAAACAGAGCTATATGGTCAGATGAGAGCAGATCATCCAGGAAAGTCTTGAACTAGAGGAATGGCACAGGCATCCTCGAGGTAACTCATCAATACTTCTATTATTGAAGCAAACTATAAAGTACTGTAGAGATGGTATATGGTGCTGGCCAGATTGGCTACCTATGTCCCGTGAGCGTCTCCTAAGTGCTTTCAAGGCTGTGTTCAGCATGGTACAGCATACCATATATGGTGGCAATGTCCCAAGACGAGGCAGTTTTGGATCAGAGTCTACAACTTCATTTTTACCCAAATCAATCTGATCAAGTCTCCTAAATATGCTCTGTTGGAATGCAAAGTGGAGGAAGCCTCTAAAAATCAGAGACGACCCCTCACTTTTATATTTATATCTGCTAAAATCACCAGAGCAAGAAACTGGAGGTCGGCTACTATAACATTTGACCAGTTCAAACACAAGCTTTCCTGGCTAATAATAAATGAATGGTTATCTGTAATTCTACATAATAAGATGAAGGTGTTTGAATAGGTCTGAGGGCCCGTGGATCAGATATTTGTCTTCTGGTGCCATGTGCTAGAGAACGGAGTCTTCTGCCCTCACCCCTCTTTCTCTTCTTCTACTCTTTCTCACATATCTTTTCTTTCCTTTGTTTACGTGTTTGGAAAATTCGGATTATGTAATTTACAACTGTGGAAGGTGGAATGCCCTCTCTCCATGTACTTCCGAATGAGAGGCATACCCTGAACTCCACGGAATCCAATAGTTTTCATGGCAATAAAAATGATATATTGAGATTACTAGGTTCTACAGTCTTCCCATTAGTTATAATGGCTAGACTGTAAAAAGCTGAGAATAGATCATAAGCCTTCGGTTATGTTTCAGATATGATAAAGATAGCCATTTAAAAGGGAATAGTATTTTGGCTGCTATGGAGCTTGGGGTTATATTCCTTCTGTTCCTCCTTTGCTTTTAATGCTGATTCCCTTTTTTTTTTTTTTTTTTTTGTATTATCATAAATGCATTTCATGTTGAGGAAATTGCATATTTTTTTAAATCTTTATTGCCATTTCTTTACTGTCTGTGAAAATCTTCAATAAAAAATATTGAAACTTAAAAACTTGGAAGCGGATCGATTCATATGCACAGCTGCACCAGGTTTTGCATTCTCCAGTTTTAGTAAATCATCCCCAAAGCGTCCTTTTTAATAGACAAAGTGGAGAGGTGGGACAGTGACATTACACTCTTCACCTCTAGCACAATCTTAAAAAAATAAAACTCTATATTCAATTGGAAGAGAGTGAAGGGGAAGGTGGCACGGAAATATGAGATTAGGTTTAGGGTGAAGGCCTGCTAAAATAAATGCATTTGACCAATTGATTTCAGATTACTATCGTTGTTTAGGGGCTTTGACTTTCGTCATAAAAGCTCATCTACAGGCATGTCTCTATTTATGCGTACCTTCCCCTATACCTCTAGCTCAACCCCATCTTTTTTTTTCTTTACTTACCTTCCTCCTTTTGTGGGAAAATTCTCTTTGTTTACAAACTTTTTTTATTGAGCAGTATTAAAAGATCAGAAAAAAAATACATGAATAGATACAAAATTGCATAAAGAATTTGATAAAGCAACAAACGTACAAAAAGAAACAAACCAGAAAAAACGTCATGTCCTACATCACAGAGAAGTAGTTCAGGAGGCATGTTGAATGATCAGAGATAAACATGAAGACTTAGGTCCCGTTCACACTGGGGCGATCCGACTTCCCCGGGCGACCACACAGGTCGCGGCGCGCTGCTTGCACCGCGACCTCGGAGCGGCCGGCACGGACTTCATAACATTGAAGTCTATGCAGGTCGCTCCGGGTCGCCCCAAAGAAGCTCCGGACCCTTTTTCTAAGTCGGAGCGACTTGTGTCGCTCCTATTAGAACGGGTCCACAGCTTCTGTATGGCAGGCGACCTACGGCGACCTGTCAGGCGACCAGGTCGCCTGATAGGTCGCTCCAGTGTGAACGGGGGCTAAGTAAAATAATAAAGAATAAAGCATAGCAGGATTCAAATAATTATTCAAATACATAATTAGTAAAGGAGTGATGAACAGGAGACCATGAATACCATTTAGCTTTAAAGTGGGGAATAGAGTAGGGCTTAAACAGTTTTCTTGTACAATTTTCCTTTAGATTTACCAAACTATATAATAGGAGGTCAAACCTAAACACTTTCAATTTGTATGCAATCAGTCAGGCCCTTGCACTACATAGTTGAAGGTAAATCTAAAGGAATTTGAAAAAGAAAATTGTATAATGTATGCCCAGCTTCATGGATGCCATGAAAAATATGTTCCATTAACATTATGGAGTGTAGTATAGCCACAAGTGATACCGTATCTATCAAATTCTTATATTCTTATTTGAGAGATACAGTATCGTTTGTGCAGCAAGACAAATCGTCCAGCTTGTCATTCACTCTTGTCCAGGAGATTGGAGGTCCTCAGGAAGTATGAACTCCAGCGAAACGCGTCAACCTTATCTCTAAAGTTTGATGAACAATTGTACATGTTGATAGTAGATGCTGATTGTTGGTACTAATATACAAACAGCTACAGAAAATATGTGATTTTATACATGTTTTACTATTAAAAATAAAATTTGCACGTTTATAATATCTTTAGATTTTTGTGTGTTCACTGGAGGGGTATTAAAAGTCCTATTATATACATTTTTACAATACATTTTAACCAAGGACAATACCCTCCATTGACACCTACTTCGAATAGAAACCTCCCCCACACACATTTATTTCATTTTTTGTTCAGTATGTTAGGAGACACCAATAAAGGAGTTGTAAAGGCAGAAGGTTTATTATTTTAACCACATCCATACCGGCGTATAGTAATATGACGCTGGCAGGATGGCTTTACCGTTCCGGGCTGCCGTCATATGACGTCCGCCCGTTCTAGCTGCTACTGCGCGCCCCCGGGGGCGCGCAGCGCAGCGATCAGGGATGAGGCTCGTCCCTCGGACATAGCCCATCCCTGATCAAGGTAAACAGCCAATAGAAATCCTCCTGTGTGAGGAGGAGATTGTGGTAACAGCTAGTTACCGATTACAGTGCACCCCAAACACACTGATTGCCCCTCCCCCTAAAAAAAGGGCACCTGTCACTAACCCATCAAAGTACCTGCTACTAGACCATCAAAGTACCTGTCACTAGCCCATCAAAGTGCCCGAGTACCTGTCACCAGCCCATCAGGTACTCTGATGACAGGTACTCGGGTACTCTGATGGGCTGGTGACAGGTATTCGGGTACTCTGATGACGGGTACTCGGGTACTCTGATGACAGGTATTCGGGTACTCTGATGACAGGTATTCGGGTACTCTGATGACAGGTACTCGGGTACTCTGATGACAGGTACTCGGGTACTCTGATGACGGGTACTCGGGTACTCTGATGACGGGTACTCGGGTACTCTGATGACGGGTACTCGGGTACTCTGATGACAGGTACTCGGGTACTCTGATGACGGGTACTCTGGTACTCTGGTGACGGGGACTCGGGTACTTTGAGTACCTGTCACCGGAGTACCCGTCATCAGAGTACCCGAGTACCCGTCATCGGAGTACCCGAGTACCTGTCACCTACCCATCAGAGTGCCCGAGTACCTGTCACCTACCCATCAGAGTACCCGAGTACCTGTCACCTACCCATCAGGGTACCCGAGTACCTTCCACCTGCTCATCAGAGTACCTGACGCCTGAAGTACCCGAGTACTTGCCGCCTGCTCATCAGTACCCATCACTACTCATCAGTACTCATCAGTACCCATCAGTACCTATCACCTATCAGTATCAGTACTGATCATCAGTACCCATCAGTACAGGATCTGTGTCACCTATCAGTATCAGTACTACTCATCAGTACCCATCAGTACCTATCACCTGCCTGTCACCTGCCCATCAGAGTACCCGAGTACCTGTTACCTGCCTATCGGAGTAACCGAGTACCTGCCACCTGCTCATCAGTATCAGAGTACCTGTCACCTGCCTGTCACCTGCCCAGCAAAGTACCCGAGTACCTGTCACCCTTCATACAGCCACCATGTCCAAGTCCAAAAAGGTTTATATACGTCCTCCGTTTAACCCTAAATACCGGTGTTATGGCAGCAGATAGCTGCCATAACCCTGGTATTTTTTTAAACGGTGGACGGTTGGCTTTCCAATAAGGGTGGTCCCAGCAGCGGATTCGCCATGGGATCACCCTTGTGGGATGGCGGAAGAGGTGCCCCCCCCCCTCCCGCCGCGTTCCGGTCCTTTTCCCAACTGCCGGTGGGTCCGGTAAGGCACGGGGACCCACTCATACCCTTTGGTACGATCTAATTTATGGGCCATACACATGACTCCATGGGATTGACACAATAATTTTGCGGATCCAGATACACGGTGAACCAGCCTGTTTTTAACTTGCTTAAACAGGCAATATACTATTTGCAAGAATAACCATGTAAGTGTTTCCTCTATATACAGATATAAGCATATTTTACTCAAATGACTGTATTAGGATTCAGATATCTTTTTAACATTATTTACATGTACATGTTATGTATAATGCTAGAGAACTGTTGTCATGCTGTACAGTATTGTAATTATGTCATTATTCTGTTGTCAGAGTACCCTGATAAAGAACCGCCCTTGGAGAAAGGAAAAAGTTAATTTTCCGAAATATATCGGGCTCAGGTTCCTGTCATCTACACTGGTTATATTCCATCTCTGGTTATATTCTTGCTTTTTTACTGCCTGTGATTTTACTGTTCAATTATATTTTTGTCACTTTAAATAAATATTATGATTTTTTGCATATATCACTGACTTGAATTTAATCTTGTGCCTATAAAATCCCAAATCCAGGGGAATCCTTCTCTGTATTCTGTATTAAGGGATGTGGCACTCTATATAGGAATACTGGCCACGAGCAAAAACCCCCAGAATGTATTTTGGGGTGTCATGTTTGCTGTGTACATGCTATGTGTTAGAAATAACTTATAAATTGACAACTTTGTGGGGAAAAAAGAAAAACATTTTTTTTTTCAATTTCCCAAGAATTGTGGGAAAAAATGATAACTTCAAAAAACTCACCTTGCCTCTTACTAAATACCTTGGACTGTCTACTTTACAAAAAGGGGTCACTTGGGGGGTATTTGTACTGTCCTGACATTTCAGGGCCTCAAGAAAGGAGATAGGCCGTCAGTACATCTGGTGTGATCAATTTTCAGTAATTGGTACCATAGCTTCTAGACTCAATAACTTTCACACAGACTAAATAATATACACTAATTTGGGTTAATTTTACCAGAGATATGTAGCAGTATAAATTTTGGCCCAAATGTATGAAGAAAAATTAATTTTTTGCAAAATTTTATAATAGAAACTAAAAAAAGTGTTTTTTTTTTTCAAAATGTTTGCGCTTTTTTTGCTTATATCACGAAAAAAAAAAAAAACCCAGTTGTGATCAAATATCACCAAAAGAAAGCTCTATTTGTGTGAAAAAAATGATAAAAATGTTGTTTGGTTACAGTGTAGCATGACTGAACAATTGTCATTCAAAGTGTGAGAGTGCTGAAAGCTGAAAATTGGTCTGGGCAGGAAGGGGGTCTAACTGCTCTGTATGGAAGTGGTTAATGCATTCTATGCATTAAGATAAAAAGCCTTCTGCGTGCAGGAGTCCCCCTTAGCCCCCCTAATACTTACCTGAGCCCCATCTCTGTCCAGAAATGTCCACGAGTCCCTCGGCGGTCCAGGACTTTCCCGCCTGATTGGCTGAGACACAGCACTGGCGCCATTGGCTCTCGCAGCTGTTAATGGAATTCAGTTAGCCAATCAGAAGAGAGAGGGAGTGGGGCCAATGGGCAGCTCCCTGTCTAAATAAACACATGGAGCTGCAGCTTGGCTCGGCGCCCCCATTGTAAGCTGCTTGCTGTGGGGGCACTCGACAGGAGAGAGGGGTCAAGAGCAACAAAGAGGGACCCGAGAAGAGGAGGATCTGGGCTGTTCTGTGCAAAACCCACTGCACAGAGGAGGTAAGTATAACATGCTTGTTATAATTTTTTTTTTTTAAACAAGACTTTACAATCACTTTAATTGGGACAAACAGAAGACAATTTGCCATGGATTGGTATACCGAACAACCAGCAATATTTTGTGAAAGGTTGGAGACCTCGTGCTTTTTGCAACTACAAAATATATGACTCAAGGAGCCGTGTGATAGGCAACTCCTAAAGCATCCATCAGGCACATATAATGCAATTTTGTCAGGGTTTAATACCATCTAGTGAAAAGTTTGATCACTGTTTCTCAAATTAAAATGATCTACTGCATTGAAACATTCTCTTTGAAGTCAAGGTGTTATCATCACTCGACTTTAGAATCTTCATCTTTTAGGCAGCACTGTAAAGAAGAGCCCGGGAAGAAGAATTCCTTCTTGTAGACACCTCTCCTGTTGGCAGATCTGGTATTCGACCCTCAGTTTATCACTTTGTTGGTATGGGGCATGTTATACATATTAAAACTGCCTAAACCTGTAACATTTTTGTAGTAAAGCCTGCTCATTGTGGGTCAGAAGTCTTTCAGATATTTAACATATAGACAAAACTGACCACTTCTATTGCTGTGACAATATGAACTAAACCCTTGAAAACTGTTTGTGACAAATTTATTGTTGCTGTTAAAGCTCAAATGGACAACATAAATAAGCCTAAATGATGACCAATCAATAATTAATGACCATTCAGTGATCAATTATTAATCAACAAATTAGATCAAAATTCGGATTAATATTCAACCAAATAACTTGACGGAGCAATTACCTTAGATCACCACAATGAACCAAAGACAAATAACAAGCTAATCAATTAAAACACTAACAAATTAGATGCCTTAATGCTAATTAACTTGTCTCAGTTTAAACACTAACCTATTAATTAATATAATTAGGTCACACAATAAAAATGTAACCAATTACACTTCTCAGTTATTAACATATTATTAATGACAATAGTGCGGCACGATGATAGGAGGGGAGAGAGAGTGTGACAGTAGGACACCTGGACACACACCATACTCGCTCAGGTGCTGGGTATTGTGTATTCTTCCAGACTCTGGACAATCTGCTGTGGTAGAGAATATATTTATAGGCTATGGGGCAGGAGCAGCCTTGGGGCAGGAACCAACTCTCTTACCTTATCTGACAGAAGTAGCCTGAAGCCCAGCAGTGAGAGCTGGAGTCGGGGGGGGGGGGCTTGGGGTGGAGATGGAGATGGAAGCAGCTTTGCACAGAGGAAATTTACTCCTGCTGTGCACAGCTGCAAAGCACATCTTTGGTTGCTAGGATGCCGGCGGTCCTAGCAACCAATGTCTGCTAGTTTGTCACATCCTGGTAATGGCTGTCAGAAACACCTAGCACACCGGGCTTGGGACCTCCGATCAGCACACCAGGCATGCCTTCTTCTATGGTAATCTGTCCCTTCCTGTGACAAGGACATGCTGATTGCTGCTAACACAGGTGAGGACCGTCCTTCTGGGGCTTCGGTGTTCAGGGGTGTCACTTCTCTTTCAAATCCCCAGCAAGTGGCTGAGGATACGGTGTTTACCCTCCCCTATCCTGGCACCCTAAGGCGGCTGCCTAAGTGTCAGGGTCCGGACTGGCGGCCAAAGAAGACACTAGGGGTGGATCCTCTGTGTCAGTGAGGGGATGGCGTGGACCATACCAGGGGACCGGTTCTAAGTTGCTACTGGTTTTCCCCAGAGCCCGCCGCAAGGCGAAATGGACTTGCTGCGGCGGTAGCAACCAGGTCGTATCCTCCTGTAACGGCTCAACCTCACGGACAGCTGATTCAGGCGTGGTACAGAAGGACAAGGCAAAGGCAGGGTCAGACGAAGCAGAAGGTCAAGGCAGGCGGCAACGGTTCGTAGTCAGGGCACAAAGGCACAAAGGCAACAAGATCCGGCAAGGACAGGAAGGGGAAGTGGGTTTTTATATTGTTTGTACTTGATTGGACCAGGCACCAATTAGTGGTGCACTGGCCCTTTAAATTTCAAGGGAGCGGGGCCGCGCGCCGGGAGGAGGACAGGAAGGAACACGGCGTGCGCCGGGAGGAAGCGATGACGGGACCCGGTGGGTAAGTTACGGGAGATGCAGGGGAACAGCGCTCACGGTCGGGGAGGATGACCGGAGCGCTGCTGCCCGCAGGACGCCTCGAGTGCTCCGGGGAAGCCGCGGGACCCGGAGCACTCGGCGTTACAGTACCCCCCCCCCTTAGGTCTCCCCCTCTTTTTGGAGCCCAGAAATCTGTGGATGAGCTCTTTGTCGAGAATATTGGACTCGGGCTCCCATGACCTCTCTTCAGGACCACAATTCTCCCAGTCAACAAGAATTTTTTTTTTACCTCTGACGACCTTGGTGGCGAGGATCTCTTTCACTGAGAATACGTCAGAGGACCCAGAGACAGGAGCAGGAACGGTGACCTTGGGGGAAAATCGGTTAAGAATGAGGGGTTTGAGAAGGGATACATGAAAGGAGTTAGGAATACGGAGAGAGGGAGGAAGATGGAGTATGTAAGAGACAGCATTAATTTGGCTTTTGATTTTAAAAGGCCCGAGATAACGCGGACCCAGTTTGTAGCTGGGGACCCGAAACCGGATGTATTTGGCAGAGAGCCACACTCTGTCCCCAGGGGCCAAGACAGGAGGAATTCTTTTTTTTCTATCTGCATGTCTCTTCATGCGAGAAGAGGCCAGGGTGAGCGACTTTTGAGTCTCTTTCCAGATGGAGGAGAAGTCCAGGGTCAAGTCATCAATGGCAGGAACTCCAGAAGAGGTGGGAACGGGGAGGGGGGGCAGAGGGTGATGGCCGTACACCACAAAAAACGGAGATTTGGTGGAAGACTCAGAGTCTTTAAAGTTATATGAAAATTCGTCCCAGGGCAACAGGTCGACCCAATCATCCTGACGGGAGGAGACGAAGTGTCGCAGATAGTCACCAAGGATCTGGTTAACCCTCTCCACTTGTCCATTGGACTGAGGGTGGTAGGCGGAAGAAAAGTTCAATTTGATTTTTAATTGGGTGCAGAGAGCTCTCCAAAATTTTGAGATAAACTGAACGCCTCTATCGGAGACGATATGTGTTGGAAGACCATGGAGACGAAAAATGTGCAAAAAAAGAATTGCTTCGCCAGCTGTGGCGCAGAAGGGAGACCAGGAAGCGGGACAAAATGTGCCATTTTGGAAAACCTGTCAACAACCACCCATATGACTGTGTTGCCATGGGATACGGGAAGGTCAGTGACGAAGTCCATTGCTATGTGGGACCAAGGCTGTTCGGGCACTGGCAGAGGGAGGAGAAGACCTGCAGGCTTCTGGCGGGGAGTTTTGTCACGTGCGCAGACAGTACAGGCCCGAACGAACTCCGTTACATCTTTCTCAAAGGAAGGCCACCAATAGTGTCTGGCAATTAGCTGAGTCCTCTTTTTAATTCCAGCGTGACCCGCCAGGTGAGAGGAGTGACCCCATTTGAGAGTCCGGAGGCGAAAACGTGGAGGAACAAATGTTTTCCCTGGAGGAACTGGTGCCAATGAAGCAGGGGCAGTAGAAATTAGAAACTCAGGAGGAATGATGTGTTGAGGAACGGTTTCATCTTCGGAGGCATCGGTGGAGCGTGATAGGGCATCCGCCCTAATGTTCTTATCAGCAGGACGAAAATGGATTTGGAAAGTGAATCGGGCAAAGAACAATGACCACCTGGCCTGGCGCGGATTAAGGCGCTGGGCAGACTGAAGGTACGAGAGATTTTTGTGGTCAGTGTAGATGATGATAGGGTGAAGGGATCCTTCCAGGAGATGTCTCCATTCTTCTAGTGCCAACTTAATGGCTAGTAGTTCACGGTCTCCAATGGCATAGTTCTTTTCAGGAGGGGAAAAGGTTTTTGAGAAGAAGCCGCAGATGACTTTTTTTCCTTTAGCAGACTTTTGAAGAAGGAGCGCTCCGGCTCCAACAGAGGAGGCATCCACCTCCAGGAAGAATGGTTTCAGAGGATCGGGCCTATTCAAGACTGGAGCGGAGGCGAAGGCGGCCTTAAGGCGAGTAAAGGCTTCTTCAGCTTGGGGAGGCCAGGATTTCGGATTCGCTCCTTTCTTGGTTAGTGCCACAATAGGCGCCACGATAGTGGAGAAGTGGGGAACAAACTGGCGGTAGTAATTGGCAAATCCAAGGAAGCGTTGAAAAGAGCGAAGTCCCGAGGGGCGTGGCCAATCCAAGACTGCAGAGAGTTTGTCGGGGTCCATTTGAAGACCTTGTGCGGAAACTAGGTATCCCAGAAACGGAAGACAGCTACGTTCAAAAAAGACACTTTTCCATTTTGGCGTAAAGATGGTTAACACGGAGACGCTGGAGCACTTGACGAACATGGCGACGGTGTTCCTCCAGAGTGGGGGAGAAGATTAGAATGTCGTCAAGATAGACCACTACGCAGGTATACAACATGTCCCGGAAGATCTCGTTGACAAAGTCTTGAAAGACTGCAGGAGCGTTGCACAGCCCAAAGGGCATGACGAGATATTCAAAGTGGCCATCTCTGGTATTAAAAGCGGTTTTCCACTCATCTCCTTCACGGATTCTGATGAGATTATAAGCGCCCCTGAGGTCAAGTTTAGTGAAGACCTTTGCTCCGCGCAGACGGTCAAAGAGCTCCGAGATGAGAGGCAAAGGGTAGCGATTCTTTACCGTGATTCTGTTAAGACCGCGGTAGTCAATACATGGGCGTAGTGACCCATCCTTCTTGGCAACAAAGAAAAAGCCTGCTCCGGAAGGAGAAGAAGACTTCCTGATGAAACCTTTCTTGAAGTTCTCCTGAACGTACTCCGACATGGCCTTGGTTTCAGGAGTGGAGAGAGGGTAAATCCTGCCACGAGGTGGTGTGGTACCGGGAAGCAAATCAATGGGACAGTCATAGGGTCTATGTGGTGGTAACACCTCTGCCTGTTTTTTGCAAAAGACATCAGTAAAGTCTTGATAGGCCTTAGGAAGGCCGAGCAATGGAGAGGAGACGGAGACTTGTCTAGTAGGTACCGACTTGAGGCAACGAGTGTGGCAGGTAGGCCCCCATGATTTAATGTCCCCAGAGGTCCAGTCGAGGGTAGGAGAATGGCGCTTGAGCCAGGGCAAGCCAAGAAGGACATCAGAAGTGCAGTTCGGTAAAACAAAAAATTCAATCGTCTCTTGGTGGAGGACCCCTATGGTCATGAGCACGGGTTCTGTGCGATAACGCACGGTACAGTTCAGATTCTCTCCGTTAACTGTAGTAATGAAGAAGGGTTTGACGAGACGGATCACAGGAATGCTAAAGCGGTTGATGAAGGAGGCTTTAATGAAGTTTCCTGCAGAACCAGAGTCCAAGAAGGCCTCTGCAGGGAAGGAGACTTTAGCGGCAGAAGAAATCCGTACTGGAACAATCAAGCGTGGAGAGGAAGAATTTACACCCAGTGACGCCTCTCCCACGTTCACTAGGTACGAGCGTTTCCCTGATGCTGAGGACGAACTGGACAGTCCTTTAAGAAGTGTTCGGAACTCGCACAGTATAAGCATAAATTCTCGTTCCTCCGGCGAGACCTTTCTTGCTGGGTCAGGGGAGCCCGATCCACTTGCATGGCCTCCTCGGCGGAAGGCACAGTAACCGACTGCAAAGGTTGCTGGAAGAGAGGTGCCAGGCGTGGATATCGCCTGTTGCGAACAAGATTCTTTTCCTGGCAAAGTTCCTGACGTCTTTCAATGAAGCGTATATCTATGCGAGTAGCCAACTGGATGAGTTCCGTCAGGGAGACAGGTATCTCTCGTGCGGCCAGAGAATCCTTGATATGGCTGGATAAACCTTTTTTAAAAGTCGCGCAGAGGGCGTCGTTGTTCCAGGTCAGTTCGGAGGCCAGCGTGCGAAACTGTATAGCATATTCGCCTACTGTAGCGTCTCCTTGGAGGAGGTTTAGCAAGGCTGTTTCCGCTGACGAGGCACGGGCAGGTTCCTCGAAGACACTGCGGACTTCAGAAACGAAGGACTGGACGGAGGCAGTGGCAGGTCGTTGCGGTCCCAGAGTGGCGTGGCCCAGGCCAAGGCTTTCCCAGACAGTAAACTGACCATGAAGGCCACCTTAGACCGTTCCGTAGGAAACTGGTCGGGCAACATCTCCAGGTGCAGGGAACATTGGGACAAGAATCCCCGGCACATCTTAGAATCCCCATCAAACTTGTCCGGGAGAGACAAACGGACTCTAGCGGTGGCGGCTGCGGAGGTGGAGCAGAAGCAGAAGCAGGCGGTGGAGGCGGCTGCTGCCGTGCTGGAAGAAGCTGCCGCAGCATGGTGGTCAACTGTGCCAACTGTTGACCTTGCTGAGCAATCCGCTGGGACTGCTGGGCAACCACGGTAGTGATGTCAGCGAGACTAGGCCGTACAGGTGGAAGTTCACGGCGCATACAGTATACAGTATCTCACAAAAGTGAGTACACCTCTCACATTTTTGTAAATATTTTATTATATATTTTAATGTGACAACACTGAAGAAATTACACTTTGCTACAATGTAAAGTAGTGAGTGTACAGCTTGTATAACAGTGTAAATTTGCTGTCCCCTCAAAATAACTCAACACACAGCCATTGACGTCTAAACCGCTGGCAACAAAAGTGAGTACACCCCTAAGTGAAAATGTCCAGATTGGGCCCAAAGTGTCAATATTTTGTGTGGCCACCATTATTTTCCAGCACTGCCTTAACCCTTTTGGGCACAAGGTTCATCAGAGCTTCTCAGGTTGCCACTGGAGTCCTCTTCCACTCCTCCATGACGACATCACAGAGCTGATGGATGTTAGAGACCTTGCACTCCTCCATGCTCCGTTTAAGGATGCCCCACAGATGCTCAATAGGGTTTAGGTCTGGAGACATGCTTGGCCAGTCCATCACCTTTACCCTCAGCTTCTTTAGCAAGGCAGTGGTCATCTTGGAGGTGTGATTGGGGTCGTTATCATGTTGCAATACTGCCCTGCGACCCAGTTTCCAAAGGGAGGGGATCATGCTCTGCTTCAGTATGTCACAGTATATGTTGGCACTCATGGTTCCCTCAAGGAACTGTAGCTCCCCATTGCCAGCAGCACTCATGCAGCACCAGACTTTGACATTCCACAGCCATTCTTGATTGTAGGCAAGACACACTTGTCTTTGTACTACTCACCTGGTTGCCGTCACACACGCTTGACACCATCTGAACCAAATACGTTTATCTTGGTCTCATCAGACCACAAGGCATGGTTCCAGTAATCCATATCCTTAGTCTGCTTGTCTTCAGCAAACTGTTTGCAGGCTTTGTTGTCATCTTTAAAAGAGGCTTCCTTCTGGGAAGACAGCCATGCAGACCAATTTGATGCAGTGTGCGGCGTATGGTCTGAGCACTGACAGGCTGACCCCTCACCCCCTTAACCTCTGCAGCAATGCTGGCAGCAATCATACATCTATTTCCAAAATACAACCTCTGGATATGACTCTGAGCATGTTCACTCAACTTCTTTGGTCGACCATGGCGAGGCCTGTTCTAAGTGGAACCTGTCCTGTTAAACTACTGTATGGTCTTGGCCACCATGCTGCAGCTCAGTTTCAGGGTCTTGGCAATCTTCTTATAGCCTAGGCCATCTTTATGTAGAGCAACAATTCTTTTTTTTCAGATCCTCAGAGAGTTCTTTGCCATGATGTGCCATGTTGAACTTCCAATGACCAGTATGAGAGAGGGAGAGCGATAACACCAAATTTAACACACCTGCTCCCCATTCACACCTGAGACCTTGTAACACTAATCAGTCACATGACACCGGAAAAGGAAAAATGGCAAACTGGGCTCAATTTGGGCATTTTCACTTAGGGGTGTACTCACTTTTGTTGCCAGCGGTTTGGACATCAATGGCTGTGTATTGAATTATTTTTAGGGGACAGCAAATGTACACTGTTATACAAGCTGTACACTCACAACTTTACATTGTAGCAAAGTGTCATTTCTTTAGTGTTGTCACATTAAAAGATATAATAAAATATTTATAAAAAATGTGAGGGGTGTGCTCACATTTGTGAGATACTGTATACATGCGCATGCGCAGACCAGCAACTGTTCTGGCAAATATACATGGTTGTGGACCAGGGAACATGCAAGGGCGAATGCGTATGCGCGATTGCGCATCAGCGCATGCATACACGTGCATGTGCCTGTCACTAATATTGACGCCAGGTGGGCTATTTAAACTAGCTGCAGTATGAACTCATTGCTGTTTGGTTTGCAGCTTCAGTGTGTTGTTCCTGTTTCCTGTGTTGACCTCTGATTTTGATCCGGCTTCCTCCTAACTTACGTTTGTCTGCTTAATACCCCAACCTCGACTTGTTTGGTTTCCTCTTCTGTCTGCTGTCTCTGCTCAATCTACCTGAAGTTTACTGACCCGGCTCGTCTGACACTGCATCTGCTCATCCAGTCTGCTACAGCTCCCAGCCCAGCAAACCCCATCTGGTTCCTGCTTCAGCTGCTTCTATAGTCTGCCAAGCTCTGTTTAAGCTTTCCTACCACTAGCTTGTCTGCTGTACATCCACCTGCTGACTGCTGCCACGCAGATTACTGGACCGATTGCAGGCACCCCTACATCACTGTGCTCTTTTGGCTGCTGTCTCCCTATCAGTAATACCCAAGCCGGTGCAGTATGAGAGGCTCTACTCTTCACGTCAGGCTCACTGACCAGGTACGTGACAGCCCTATTGACACCAATCTATGCCCTACTGACACTGTCCACTGCCCTACCAACAGAGTCTACTGGCCTGCTGACACTGTCCACTGCTCTACTGACTGACACCATCCACTGTCCTATTGACTCCAACCTCTGCCCTACTGATAGCATCAAGTGTCAAATAATGCAATTGGCTGCACACACTTATGGTCCTGTGTACTCAGACTAGGAAGAAATATCCGCAATGGAACTGCAGACCACAATAAAACCTTACAGAAGTTCTAGCCCTTTCCCACAACACTAAGAAGAAAGTTTGGGCGTGACTTCCACTCTGAATATCAATTATGATCAGCCGTGCACAGATTTGCATTTACAAGCAGTGACTGGTATACAATATACATTCTTGTATGGCTTCATGCACACGGCCATTCGGGGGCTGCACAGCGTGTGAAGCCTGCATAATGACATTCCTAGGACCTGCTGCCACCGTGTACAGTTGTCCATTGAGATACATTAGAAGAACAGGCTGTACATGGTAGTGTCCTGGGGGTTGCGTAAAAGCACCCACATGCACACTGACGAATGCTTCTTATTATAATGCATCTTAATGGGCAGCTGTATGCAGCGGTTCCTGGAAATTTCACGGAGCAGGCTCGGCACGCTGTATGGCTGTAACCATGAAGCCTATTTGTGTCATTGAACCTCAAGTTTAGTTTAGTGAATTTCTACAATAAAAAAACTGATTGTGATGATAGAGGGCAGTATGAGTCTTCCGAATCATTGCTACATCAAGCTGAACTAAAAGACATTCTGAACATGTTGATCATCATTTACACCCACAAAACACAAGCAATCCTTAGGATTTAATGGTAATTAGACTGAATTAACGATTTTACCATTCCTGTTAATATATCACTGCCAACCTTGTTAATCGAAAAAACTCCATTCTAACTGGATGTTGTATATTTTACTCAGAAGAATAAAACTTGTAGGCAGGTAGCCTACTGTATACTTAGTTAGCACCCAGCTGCCCAGGTCAGGGGGAAAGAGTTAGGGTCCTTTCACACGGTCCGTTCCGTCAACGGAGTCCGTTCTGCTCAGCGGGGGATTCATCCGCCGATCCCCCGCTGAGCAAGCGGATGACAGCTCCATCTCCACTCTGTGTGCGCAGACGGACCTGTCAGATCCCCGCTGTCTTCTATGGGGAGATCGGATGAGAACGGACCGCCTGTCCGTTCTCATCCGATCCCATCCGATCCAATCCGCCAGACGGATGGAAAATAGGGTTTCCATCCGTCCGGATTTCACGGACAGGATCGCATCGGAGAGCAGCGGGTGTCAGCGGACAGGTCTCCTCTGACATCCGCTGCCCCATAGGGATGCATGGAGCATCCGATCAGGTCCGCCTGAAAAACTGACAGGCGGATGGGATCGGATCACTCGTGTGAAAGGACCCTTAATGTTTTGCCGCCTTTCCTGGTGTGTTTGCAGGCTTTCTCTGACGTCCATCCTCTTGCATGTGTTCTATAAAAGGGAAGAGGTCAAGGACTCAGGAGGCTACGGAACTAGAGATATGTGTCAAGACTTGCTGGGATCTGTGGTCCGCTCTGGAACGCCGATTTGCCGGAAAACCCAGGAACATGGACTTCTCTGTTTGAGCATTTCCAAACATTGACTTTTCCCAAAGAGGCTTCACCTGTGCAGCTAATCTGGGGCAGCCACATTTACGTTTAGTTAGGAGAAAGGCCAGGTTCACACTGGTACGACATAACTGTTGTACGACTGTCGATCTGTCTTTGCCCTGCGACATCGGTCTTACATCGGACACACTCTGCACACACACTCTGACTTTGAGATAATCCTACTTGTTCTTTAACCAATCAAAACAATTCCAGTGTGACATAAATTCCCTTTTCTGCTGCTGTAATCACCATGTTGGATGTCACAAGTCAGATGGTTAGGACAAGGATCCGACTTTGATCCGACTTTAATGATATTGAATGGACTGAAACCAAAGTCGGACCAAAATAGTGCAGGAACCTTTTTTAAAGTTGGACCGACTTGTGTCGGACCAGTTAAGATGGCTCTCATAGGAAACCTTTGATTTATACATGTCATGCGACATGTGCTCCCAAAGTTGGATCGTATGTCTAACCAGTGTGAACCAGGCCAAAGAAATGATTGCATGTCATACATGTTGTGCCAAGTTTACAGTAAAAGCTGATTCAGCTGCTCAGAGCCTGGTCTGAAGTTATTCAAGGGGTGCATGTGAGGTCCTGGTGTATTATTATAGAACCTGGGTCTGTAACAACAATATGGGTGTGTGCGTAACATCACTAAGACAGAGGTTCATTCAGCAAAACTTAAATGAAGAGGTCATTGCTATGAGTATTTGCAAGGAAGTTCAGAAATCAGTCATTGGCCTGGTACCTGGTTAGGTGACAGGTTCTCCGGTAAGCAAGGGGGTCGGTGCTTTGACTTCCTCCCTAGCTGTCAGTCTCCGCTGGTCATCAGGAATGGAGTAGCATTAAGGAGATCCATGCCCTGGTCACTAGGTATGGGAAGAGAAGAGTTAAAGTTTTAATAAATCCAGGACCCTGCATTCACTATATTTGGTCTCCCATAGTACACAGAATATGGAAATGCAATTATTTAGTAAATATAAACCGCTAAATACTTTTTCTCATCAGCAGTATATTGTTGAAGCTTGTAGTTGGAATTTTCATTCTCCTCTGACTGTCCTATGAGGCTGCATGACCCCTGACTTTGTCTGAACAGTGCTGATTGGCCGTGTGCCCATCACATGCACCCTCCCAAAAAAACTCTCTAGCAATACACCCCAAACTGAGCATGTGCAAAGTGCCCCCAAGGCTCTGTTCTATGAGCTGATGGATTGGGGACAGTGGAAAAAGGGAAGGATCAGAGAAGACAGGATCAAACAGCCTTTTTACACAATGTGAAGGATTATCCCCTTAGATTTCACAGTGAGTATAACAAGCATGCTTTACTGCATATACACACTGATTTAATGTTGTAGGTTTAGTAAAACTTTAAGTGGGAGCCAATCACTTTTCCTGAGGATAGGTAGGCATCCCAAGAATAGGTAAGTATATGCGTCTTCCTTCTACAGGGTAGTTAAAAAAGGAGTTAGAATGAGGGTGGTAGCTGTTTTAAGCTTAGTTAGTTGTAGCTTGGACTTCCAATTTTAAAAATATATAAAAAAAACTTACATTTTTTAGATGCTTTGTTCTGGACTCTGAAGAAAGGAAAAATCCTAGGTAGTTCTCTTTGTTTGTGAGGGAGCTGGGCAGCTGTGTTTACCAAAATCAACCCTGTTTGTAATTTGCAGGCAGATCAATTGTAACTAGATTTGAAGACCATCTGTCCTGACAAAGGGTTAAAGGATAGCCGTATAGGTCTTTAAGCTGTATCTTAAGGACTATTTTTTAAAGTCAGAAGGTCATTCTATGCATTAAGAAAAAAAGCCTTCTGTGTACAGCAGCCTCCCCAGCACCCCTAATATTTACCTGAGCCCAGCTCTGTCCAGCAATGCCCACGAGTCCCTCGACCATCCAGAACTCTCCCTCTTGATTGGCTGAGACACTGCCGCCGCGCCATGCGCTCCTGCGGCTGTCAATCAAATTCAGTTAGCCAATCAGAAGAGATAGGGGCGGGGCCAAACCACAGCTCCGTGTCTGAATGGATACATGTAGCTGCAGCCCGCCTCGGGTGCCCCCATAGCAAGCTGTTTGCTGTGGGGGCACTAGACAGGAGGGAGGGGCCAGGAGCGCCAAAGAGGGACTCGAGAAGAGGAGGATCCGGGCTGCTCTGTGCAAAACCAATTAAAATCCCTTTCATGATGAGAGGAAGATTTTCTTTTAAATACCATTGCTTTATACTATATTGTGGCATGTCATGGATGTAGTCATGCCCAGTAAGGTTACTGACAGGTAATCCTTAAAAATGCACCCTTGGGAAATCTTATTTCCTGCTATAATAGAAGCTCCAGATCATGGAAGCAGGACCTTGCTTGGAATATGATAATGACGAGAGGATAATAAGCTGAAAAGAGGGTTATGCAGATGGAAATTGTAACACTGTAATTTAATTTGAATGCTTTTATAAAAGTGTACTTTCTTCTAGGCTGGTTTTTCATAGAACAATGTCATGGTAACTCTGCTCATGCTGTACTGCATTTAATTATCAACGTTTGCAAAAAGGTGATAATTTTTCTCATAGAATAAAGAGGACAACGGTTCCGTGTTCTTACAAGCTGTGCCTTTCTACGAAGCTATTCGTTCCAGTTCTGCCTTCTGTACCGTGCACCCCGGTGAGCTTAATTTGCTCTTTGAAGTGTTAATTGGAGCTTTAAAACGTTGCCTTTTTAGAAGTAGAACCTTGAAATGTTACATTGTACGGACATGCCTATCTGGGAATACTAAATAGCATAAAATAAGTGAGAGAAAAGCTGGAAAATGAACAGCTTCACAACATAATAATGTAACCTAATGTAAGGCTAAAGCCAAAACCTTTTTTTTTTTTAATTTTAGAAAGAATAGGGAATAGTAAGAACCTCTGTCAAAGGGATTCTGCATCGGTGTGCACTAAAAAAAAGTAGGACAGGTTGAATTTTTACACAGCGCAATGTGTTGCGACACGCTGCACTGCATCACAACACGCTACGGTGTATAGTGTTGAATACATTTTGATTTTGTGCCATGTCCAAAAAATGTACATTGTAACAGCAGGTCACACTCCCCCTACACAATGCACAGCAGAGGTTATGCATTATACAGAGCATACCACATGCCTGGTGTGAATGGTGCCTTACTTTGCCCTAACTGGTCAAAGTTACAATGGGGGAGATTTAGGCCTGGTTCACACTGCCATGACTTCAAAGTCGATATCCCAGGGTGACTTCGGCACGATTTGCATCCCAGGGTGACTTTGGCATGACTTGCATATGACCTCTTTAACAGAAGCCAATGCAAGTCGTGCCAAAGTGGCACCAAAAGTAGTGCAGGAACCTTTTTCTATGTTAGAGCGACTCAAGTTTCTCCTTATAGAAGGGTTCCATTGCACTTAATGGGGCGCAACTTGTCATGCGCCTTATGCTCTCAAAGTTGAAGCACATGTTGCACTAGTGTGAACTGGGCCCTATTAAAACTGGTGCACACAGAATCTGGTGCAGCTGTGCATCGTAACCAATCGGCTTTAGGCCCCTTTCACACATACGGTCCGTTCAGTTCATCAGTTCAGTCACGTCAAAATGTATCAGTTTTTCATCCGTTTTTCATCAGTTGTCATCCGTTTTTCATCAGTTTTTCATCAGTTTTTCATCAGTTGTTATCCGTTTTTCATCCGTTTTTCGTCAGTTGTTATCCGTTTTTCATCCTTTTTTCATCAGTTGTTATCCATTTTTCATCCGTTTTTCGTCAGTTATCTGTTTTTCATCCGTTGTCATCCGTTTTTCATCCGTTGTCATCCGTTTTTCATCCGTTGTCATCCGTTTTTCGTCCGATCCGTTTTTTTGACGGATGAAAAATAGGACATTCATACGTTCAAAAAAACGGACATTGACGGAAGCGGATGAAAACTGATCTTAACTGATGATCATCCATTGTCATCCGTTTTTACATAGAGATACATTGATGTCCGTTTTTCATCCGTCAACGGATGGATGAAAAACGGACAAACGGACAGCATGTGTGAAAGGGGCCTTAAGGCCCCTTTCACACATGCTGTCCGTTTGTCCGTTTTTTATCCATCCGTTGACGGATGAAAAACGGACATCAATGCATCTCTATGTAAAAACGGATGACAACTGATGATCATCAGTTAACATCCGTTTTCATCCACTTCCGTCAATGTCCGTTTTTTTTGAACGGATGAATGCCCTATTTTTTATCCGTCAAAAAAACGGATCGGACGAAAAATGGATGACAACGGATGAAAAACGGATGTCAACTGATGACAACGGATGAAAAACGGATGTCAACTGATGACAACGGATGACAAAGGATGAAAAACGGACGACAACGGATGAAAAACGGATAACAACTGATGAAAAACGGATGAAAAACGGAAAACAACTGACGAAAAACGGATGACAACTGACGAAAAACGGATGAAAAACGGATGAAAAAACGGATGAAAAACTGATACATTTGACGTGACTGAACTGATGAACTGAGCGGACCGTATGTGTGAAAGGGGCCTTAGAGAAGGAGGAGATCAAGGAACATCTGTTCCCCTATCTCCTCTGTGAATAATGAACCCAGAAGGTACAAGCACTTACCATTTCAGAGCTGTCTTTTCCTGGCTACAGTAGCCAGGCAAGCAGCTAGCTGATCCAGCACAATCTATACTTGACCAGCTGTAGTGGAGGGCAGGGGAGACATCAGGGTCTAATAGGGTACCTGTCACCTGCCCATGCTATCACATAGAGGGCTTATTAGTTACAGTGTTTGTTACCCTAAAAAAAAAAAAAAGAAAAGAGAGAGATCCTGTTTCCTTATAGCAGATTAAACAGCACAGTGATTGTGCTGTCTAATCTGCCCCTCTCTAGGCTGTAAAAAACCTGGCTGATCCTGCCACTTCCTGTGTCCCACTCTGTGTCCTGACCATGATATTCATGGCTGCTGAGCCATGGTCACTGTGGTCTGCGTGCGTGCCTCGGTCATCTACAGCAGTGCTCCCCAACCTTTTTATCGCCGCGGACCAGTCAACGTTTGATAATTTTCCCGTGGGCCGCTGGGGGGGGGGGGGGACGTCAATGCAGAGTGACCAGCGTGCTCCCAATCGATGGAGAGTGCCACAGCGTGCCCCCAATCAATGCAGAGTGCCACAGCGTGCCCCCAATCAAAGCAGAGTGCCACAGTGTGCCCCCAATCAATGCAGAGTGCCACAGTGTGCCCCCATCAATGCAGAGTGCCCCAGCGTGCCCCCATCAATGCAGAGTGCCACAGCGTGCCCCCATCAATGCAGAGTGCCACAGCGGGCCCCCAATCAATGCAGAGTGCCACAGCGTGCCCCCATCAATGCAGAAGGCCCCACCGTGCCCCGGGTCAATGCACAGTGACCAGCGTGCCCCCATCAATGCACAGTGACCAGCGTGCCACCAATCAATGCACAGTGACCAGCATGCCCCCAATCAATGCACAGTGACCAGCGTGCCCCCAATCAATGCACAGTGACCAGCGTGCCCTCAATCAATGCACAGTGACCAGTGCACTTACTTGATTTGCAGTGGCGGCTTCTCCTCAGTCTCCCCGCGTCTCCTCGAGTCCTCCCTCTTCCTCCTTGGCCAATGGCATGGGTACGCCTTTCGGCCAATCAGGAAATGGGTCTCGAACCCGCTTCCTGATTGGCCAGGGGGAGGATCCGTGTGACAATAGCGAATATTCATTTGCTATTGTCACACAAATGGGTGGGCTCAGGGTGCACTGCTCTGCGCCCCGGGTCCACCCTTTTCTGAATTTTTTTTTCTAAAATGGAAATAATGTAATGTTCTTTGGGCGGGCCGGTACCATTTGATCCATGGACCGGTACCGGTCCCCGGCCCAGGGGTTGGGGATCACTGATCTACAGCTCTCCTCTGTTCCTCTGTCCCTCTAACCCCCTCCCTCTCTGCCTGTCAGCTCCAGGTCTGTGTCTCTGTCTCCGCCCCCCCTCCCCCCACCACTATTAGTAGAAAATAAAATATTACTAATTGTCACTGCCAGCCCCTCTATTATATCTAGGCATACCACACTGTATACGTGTTTTATTAAAACAAAGCTTGTAAATACCTGAGTGGCCACGTGACCTCCCTGGCTGATGTCAGAGGGAGATCTTCACCCCTCCTGCTGTAGCCTGGGGATCGGAGTTGTAGACTGGCAGGGAGTCACATGACAGGCCTGAAGATAGCTTTAAAAAGGTATTTACAAGCTTCATTTTAATGAACCTCCTTTACAGTGTGGTATCCCTACATATAATAGAGGGGCTTGCAGTGATATCCATTGTTGTGGTAACAACCACTTTAAATGAAAAAAGTGAATGAGAACAATAATTCTAGAGCCATAATTCACGGTTTACTCTAAACTGATGCCCCAGTATTTGTATGCGCTAGGTGCTATAGTAAAATGCTGTGCTCAATCCTCCAGATACAAATAGTTACAAATAATCTTTTTTTAAAAAAGGTGTGCAAACACCTACGTTAATATGCCAACTGTTGCAAATTATGATATGTCATCACTTATTTATATATGTAAAAACATATTGTTTGACAAGAAACCAATGTGAAATTTCACCTTGAAAAAATATTAACTACGCGGGTTGGCCAAAAATTCACAAATAATTTTACATAAGTGGAAGTGGACTTTTTATGTTTATTTATTTATTTTTTTTACTTTTCATTTTTATTCTTTATTTTGTTTATGAATTTTTGGCCAACCTGTGTAGTTTATTATTTTCAAGGTCGAATTTCACATTGGTTTCTTGTCAAATAATATATTTTCACATATATACAGTAAACAGGTGATGAGATATCATAATTTGTAATGGGTGGTATAGTAACATAGCAGTTTGCACAGCTTTTTTTTTTTCTCCAGATTTTGGGACAGATTTATTAATCAAAATATCTCAGATCACAGACAAGTGAGATGAGTTCCACAAGCACAACAGCATGCTGTAAAACAAAAAACACTCCTTCTAAAACATTTTTTTTCTGTTTTATTTAAATTTTACTCAAGAAAATATTTCTGCTGTTCTTCATTTATGCCCTCACTGCTGGGTGGAACACCAATGCATTGCCAGCAATATGTAGGATGGCAGTCCAGAAGTGATAGGGTTAAGGCATGAAAAAAAACAAATAGCAAATTCGCGTCACACAAATGAAATATAATAAAAAGAAGTACCCCTAATTCTTTTATAAACCCCTCCCCCCACAAACTACTACTCATGTAAACTATCAAATAAGAGATTGTCATAAATAATAGTCAACTTTTCTTATTTTAACCACTTGCCGACCGCCGCACGACTATCTACGTCAGCGGTCAGCCCCTCACAGGCAAACTAACGTAGGGCTACGGCGCTTGCTTGTGAGGGTCTAGGGAGCGAGCGAGCGCCGCTGGAGGCGCGCTCCCGCTCCCGCGTGGTCACGGACCCCCCCGCGCGTGTGACCAGCGGACCCGATGTCCGCCGGCCACTCGGCGATCGGCGGGGGAGAGGGAGAATGTCAGGCAGCTTGTGTAAACAAGCCACCTGTCATTCTCCTCGCTGTAAAGACACTGATCACATGGATCTACTATGTAGATCCGTTGATCAGTGTCCTTACAGCTCAAGCCACAGCCAATCACAGTAGAAAGCACGTCCCTAGGGACACACACAGCCCCTCCCTCCCAAATAAAGTTAACCCCTTCACTACCAGTGTATTTTTACAGTAACAGTGCATATGTATAGCACTGATTACTGTAGAAATGTCACTGGTAACCCCGAAAGTGTCAAAAATGTCAGTCAAGGGTCCGATCTGTCCGCCGCAATGTCGCAGTACCGCAAAAAAAATCGCAGATCGCCGCCATTACGCATTAAAAAAAAACAACAAAAATGACAAAAATCTTTCCCTTTGTTAGTAAACGCGATAACTTTTGCGCAAACCAATCAAAATTTTTGAAATTTTTTTTACCAAACATAGGTAGCATAAAACAAATTGGCCGAAAATGTTAAAAAATTTTGATTTTTACATTTTTTTGGGGGGGAATTTCATATAAAAAATGTGAAAAATATTGCTATTTTTGCAAAATTGACGCTATTTTTTTGTTTATAGCGCGTGATCAAAAAATCACACAGGTGATCAAATACCACCAAAAGAAAGCTCTGTTTGTGGGAAAAAAAGGACGCCAAATTCGTTTAGGTACAGCGTCGCACGACCGTGCAATTGTCAGTTAAAGTCACGCAGTGCCGAATCGCAAAATACCCCCTGGTCGGAATGGGGGTAAAATCTTCCGGGGCTTAAGTGGTTAAGTGTAAGGCAATAGAAGCATTGTGTTATATAAATATAAGGGCTTTGTTTAAGGTATGTTATTGTGCGGGATGAGCAGGACAATGGGATAACTTGGTTTCTCTCTTAAGCAGTATGAAAAGACACATCAGACGAGGTTAGGAGGCTTTGCTGGTCTGGATATATGGAGGTGGAGGGTCCTTTTCCTTCTCTTGCATCTTTATAGCCATCTCATAAGTAGGCAAGATAAACTGTGGAGGGGTTTTCGAATGCAGGATATACTGCAATCTCAGGGAGGTTTCTATTGTTGATGTACTTGTAGCAGTTCCACACAACATTAATCAGGTAGGCCTTCAGGGTGATGGCCAAGGCTCCCACAACCAGTACAATGAAGAGAAGACAACTGGAATCCATAGCATGCATGTAATCTTTATATGGGAATTCAGGCAGCTGCTCCAAGTAATCTTTAATGCCAGGCAGGTATGTAAGGGAACTGATTGCAAGCTGGCATGTCAAGGCAAAATCAAACAGCTGGTAACAGAAAAAGGGGATCAGCCAGCCACCACGATGTGTTATTGCTCCATACACCATCATAGCACCGAGTTTGCACAGCTTTTTTAAACTATAACTCTAGACTGATAACCTGTAAAGGCTTTTAAAGTGTCACCTATAATAGAATTTAGGTACCGTAGTTTATCGCCATTTCTCATCTTGTGTCTTGACATGTTTGGTATCTATTTACTTGATGCAACCTTATCTTTTATATATGTTACCAAAAAAATGGGCTTTATATTGTATTTTTGTGCACAAAATTTGAATGTTTTTTCTTTCTCTTAACATTTGATAAATAGCTGTGCAAATATTGTGTGACATAAAAAATTGCAACTGCCCCCAAGTAAAAAATTTTCTAGCACAAAATGCTGATTTTTTTTTGGGGGGGGGGAGGAGCAACTTCTTTGTATCATTTTTTGCATTAGTTCTGATTTCAAATAAGAAATTCAAGCAGAGTTCATTCACCACTATGCCGACTGAGGCGGCCACATAAAAATGATCAGACACAGGCAGCAAAACGACTTTTTCCTCTTGAAGGTAATCTGTCTTTTTGTCTGTGCCAGAGATGTTTTCAGCTTTTTTTTTGCAGCTTATGTAATGTGGATCCTTACATGATACTATCTGGGCAGGCATGTGTTACATGTTCTGGAACATCTTTTGTGGGTGTACTTGGCTAAAACTGACTTACAGATGGTGCCTCATCAAATGTCATATTCTGCAACTTCTTTTTTTCCCATAGAGCTCCTTTCATTGTCAAAGCAACAATATAAAGTTAGACTGAGATCCTGTGAAATAAACAGTGCCAAGGCTGAACTTTAAAGGGGACCTATCAGTAAAATCACAAATCAGTTGCTGATATATCACAAAAATTCACAAATCTTTAATTAAAATAACAATACGTTAATACTGTCAAGTGATTATGTCTAGGCAGAGCATTCCAAGGTCTGCATAAGAGGAAAATGTTGGGATAATGATGTAATCAGTCTGCTGTTAGCAGACGGGAGAAGCCCCTCTGTCTATCCTTAACCAGGAATTATTCATTGGCACTCTTGTAATGCTGTAACTGTATGGGAAGTAGATAGGCAACAGTAGAGTACACATAATCCAGGACATAAAAAAATACTCTACAGAGCAACAATTTTTGTATGATAGGAATTTTGACATCAATAGGCCAGCATCTTGGCTTGGGAAACAGATGCATTGCTGACAAAGATGGTGCCATCCTTCTAGGAAGAAAGAAAGAAAAGAACATAGTTAAGGGCAATACTATGATCAGTGCAAAAGATATTAAAGGGAATACCCCCCCCCCCCCCCAAAAAAAAAAAAAAAAAAATCCCTTGCAGTATGCAACTCTGCATGCTGTTCTTTCTCAAATCATTTATCAGTCATATCTAAAATTATTTAGATGCATAAGTTATATTGTAGTCTACTTCCCACTTTCCTGAGGCACTGGTGACATAACCTGGGCCTCACAGATGCTCTCTGGGATGGCTATATCATCACTGCCTTCCAGGGAGATCTTTTATGTAGGGGAAAAACAGAACCCCCTTTCTCGGGAAATGAGGGAAGGTTCTTTGCTTTTTTTCTACAGATGAGAAATTGAGATTAGATCGAACAGCCATTGGAGGGCTGGGGCAGGGAACCAGGAAGATGAAAGGTGGCCACTGATGACCTCCTTTTATTTAAACGGCAGTGCAGGAAGGGAAGCATGGACAGAGCATTGGGGAGGAGGGAGGTCCACTTTAAGAACCTGTAATGCATTAGGTAGTCTGCATAAAGTTACCATGGAATATTTTTCAAACATTGTTCCTGGGTCCATTTTAATATTATTCATTGAGCCCCATCACTTAGTTCCATAAACCTCATAGAATCAAACAAATGTATTCTTAAAGCCCAACTCTAGGAAACATGAATATTTTGCCTTGCAGGCAGTTGCTACTGCACCACAAGGGTTAACAGCTCATTTACGTCTAAGGGGTATAGAAAAGAACATTTACTTAACTAGTAAAACCTGAATAATGTTACAAACCATTCCCTACAGCGCCTTCTCATCCATGCCCCAACGGACTAAGATCCTGACATTGTCAAGACCACTGCAGGGTCAAATAGGATATGAAGATGCTAAGGGATAGTCCACTGACGTAACATGAGGAAGCATCATCTATTGGGGAGCAGAGGGTTGGGTAAATAAAACTGATCATGAAATGTGCTGGCAGTACAGGACAACCCAATTGCATGTATAGGATGGGCTAGAGCTCACTCACCATGCCTGACAAGCGGTCTCCAATTTGCACATAGAAGTCCTCTAATGTAAGGTGAAGTCGGCAACCAGGCGAGTATTGATAAAATCAATCTTAATTTAATCCAAAGGCGTACATATGTTCCTCTAATGTAAGGTGAAGTCGGCAACCAGGCGAGTATTGATAAAATCAATCTTAATTTAATCCAAAGGCGTACATATGTTCCAAAATAGAGCTAACACTGGCATGTTTGTACATATGTACTCCTTTGGATTGATTGAATCCAATTCAATTGATTGAATTGAAAAAAGATTGATTTTATCAATACTTACCTGGTTGCTGACTTCACCTTACATTGTCAGGTAAATATAAAGTGCTTTTGCTTTTTCCTAGCAGGCACAGCTCCACTGCAAGGGAGATCATTTAAATTTATTGAAGTGATGCACATATAGTATGTAAACACATACTATAATGTATATGTATAGCCCCTCAGAGCTCCTGAACAGCAGTAAATCTATAGGATGCCAGCAGATCGGACAGCAGACAATGTATTACTGGATTTTAAACAGTATAGGCACTTTTATTAATTGTTTTACATAGGTATACCTGCAAAAGGGGCCAGCCTGAAGCAATCTAGCAGGACTTTATTTTCTGATTAACGTTCCACTTTAAAGAAAAGTGGTTTAGACCTGCAGGTTTACATGAAAAACAGGATTATGAAAAATCTAAAAAAACAAGAGGTGGTCAGCAGCTTTCCTTGAGATGCTTTCACTTTAGGCCCCGGGCTACTACATGTCTCAGTGTGATACAATGAAAATACTGGAAGGTAATAGTTAAGCAGCATGAACCAGATTTAGGATGTGGTGATCCATTTGAAAACAATGGAAAGTCATGCAGAACCTGAGGGAAAAAAAAGAAAGGAGCATCAAAACATCGTGAGCTTCGCAGCTGTTCCTCTGAGTATTTTAGGAGGTGACTCAGTGGAAATTTGGCACTGCAGTAGAAGGTATTCATATTTTTCCTAAATGTATTGTACATTCTGCATTGGAAGAAATTGTGTTTAAATAACACCTAAATGCCAGCCGCACTTAAAGCTAAACTCCTAGCAGATTTAAAAATAATATTTAGTCCATTAGTCACAAAAAAAAAAAAGTGTTAAAATAAAATGTTTTCAAGTGCTTGAACAGCAGCAAAGGATGGAAGAGGATGGGAAAAACTCTGAGCTAATCAAAGTTCAAGGTTTACTTTACATGTGTCATTGGAGCATGTAGGTCGGTACAGAATAAGGGTGAACTTACCAGGGTACTGCTGCTCTTTCAATTTTCAACCAGCAGGCTGAAGAGTGTCTTGGATCAGGACCAGGATGTATTGCCTCAATAAAGAAAAGTGAGGTCTAAGACCTATTGATGATGTTTGGCAGGTGGACCTGGCTGAACCAATGTATAGTATAGTTTCAGAAAAAAAAAGGTCATGTGTATATTGTAGGGTGTCAGCTTAAGGCAGGAATAATAAGGGGTTAGGCAGGCCATACATCTCGGCCGGTTCCTGCTGAGATTCAAACTGTGTATGGGCAGGCTGCATATACCAAGTTGATCGGTCGATGCTATAGCAATAATCATTGTCCTCTACCGGCGAAGACGGCTTCCCCTGCCCCCCACTGAGAGAAGAGAATGGCCCAGTAGGAGGGATTCCGGCATCAACACTGTCTGTGTTGATGAGGGAATCTAGCAAATTTCTTTCCTGCAACCTGTGGCTGCAGGAAAGAAATTTGCTCCATGTATGGTCGGCCTAAATTTGGAAGTACAAATGCTTCTCTTTAGCCCTACCTATTAAGGACAGCTGAGCTCTCAGACAGTGTGTAATTTAGTCAGAGACCTGGAAGGTTCTGGAGCTGTTAGGAAGTAGAGATAAGCTTGTTACATCTTCCAAAATCACATGTATCCAAATTTTAAAATGGCTTTTTTTTGGTTCAATCAGCTGTGGTTCTGGTTATTCACCACCCGGCAATACATATAAACAAAGGAGTTGGTGATGTAGTGGTCTAGTATAGCCAGGTACTTGGCTGCAAGGAGCAAGTCATAATACTGTCGGCAGATGCACTTGAACTAAAGCTAAACAGACTAGCTGAATTTAGGCACACTGCCGCTCCCATCAGCAGGGGGAGCAGGTAAGTCAAAAAGCACCCCATAGACTTTCAGGCCAGCCGCAATAGAATGTGGGAGTTGAAATTTTTGAATGGGAGAGCTATTGCGGACTTCTGTTAATCAGTGAACTACTATTCCCAGGGGAACCAGCGACAGGGGAGGAGAAAGGAGCAGTATCTTTCCAGGCTGCAGTTTGAATAGCGTGGTCTTTTGCTGTGGGAGCACAACCCCGTCTGGACTTTCTGGTAGTTGGAGCAGAGACCTCAGTCTCACACAGCTGTGAGACAAGATAGAGTGAGGATAGGGGAGCAGAGACTGGGACTAAGTCACTGCTGGAGGAAGTCTCGCACTGCACTGATGCTAGAGCACTACAGCTGGGTGAACTGAGGACCAGAGTCGCAACAGAGGACAGAGTCAAAACAGATGACATCCACACGTGGCTGTATTGCTGGATTGGTGAAAGAGCTGCATGGTCACAAGCTGCTGCTCCTGCTATCAGAAACTAAGCTAAATAGGATTAGGCACTTACCCATAAAGTTATAATACTGCATGCAGATTGTCATGTGCACCAACGGCAAGATAGGCCCCAATGTTAGCCGGCTAGAGAATAGGGTGTAGGACTGCCTATTTGGATATGCTGCCCTCCAAAGACTCCTGGTAATGCCTGTAGGAGTATGGGTAGCTTTGCAGTAGACCTGGGCTATAGTCTAATCACCTCTAGAGTGCACTATAGACTAGTTATAGTATTATTATTCACATTGCAGTAGATGCCTAAATGCACTATGTTCTGCTGATTTGTTGATTTATAAGTCAATTCCAGTCTAGTGGTCGAGAATTCCAATCTAAGTTACCTTGGCCTAGAGATCACATTGTTTATCAGATTGATATCTGAATTCATTCTCTGTGTGCTCAATTATGCTCATACCATTATTTACCCTAAACCTTACCAATACATTGAGTTTTTTTACCACTTAATGATCTTGTTTCTGTTTCCTGGTATCAGCTCACAACCATATTAAAAGTATTAATGCTTCTGTTCCTATAAGTGCTTGCAGTGACTTTCATTCAACCAGTTGTGATGAGGTTTTTCTTGAAGTTGAGACACAGAACAAAGAACACAAATTACCTAGCGGCCCCTTTAGCGATAGTGCTACATTTATATGGACACATGCCCATTTGTTATTTGATAACATTGATGTTGGTTTAAATATGGGCATGTGTCTACATGATGTCACCAGCACCCCGCCCCTTTGTTTTCATGTGGTACGCGCCAGTTAATGGCGCGGACCACAGCTGATTAGACCAAAATAAAAAAAAATATTTTGAAATTTTAGATACAGTTGAGTTTGAAAGGATGCCCAAGCTCATCTCTACTAGGAAGCAGTAGGAATGTTTGACAGCCAGAAAAAGCGGGTGACTACCCGAATAGCAGACGATTATGAAAAACATTCTATTTGTTGCTGTTTTGTTTGTGCTGAAGAAAAGCCTGTTTACTATTTTAATTGCTTGCCTCCCCTAGAGTCTCACAATATACATTGTTTTAAAAGCGATGTATGTTTTTTTTTTTTTAATTCATACTTACCTAGGTGGTTCTGCATCTGATCCCCAGCGCCTCTACACTGAGAACTGAGCGATCGAACACCGCTGATCACTCAAATCTCACAGCTCCTTGAGCAGATGACGCGGAGCCTGGACCGACTCTATGACGTCAGCAGAGAGTGGACTTCAGCCCTCTCTGCTGAAAACAGGTCACAGGAGTGCGGAACGAACTGCACTCCTGTGATCAATAGGAGAAGTACTGCCAAACAAGCTTTGGCTGTACTTCTCCTATAATTGTGGATTTAGCAGTTTGGCTGAAGTTTATCTTTTATTACAGGAAAAAATGTAAAGTATAACTAAAGGCAAACTTTTTGTTTCAGTTTTGGATACAGTAAAGTGGGATTAGAACACCTGCCAGGTTTTTATTGGTGTCTATGCCCCCCCCATTAGGAAGATCAGGAATAGAAGGGAACACTTGTTCCAGTGACCCTGAGGACAGCCAGAGTTTATCTCACTTTGGAAGGATTTCATCTCATTTCCTGTTTTGGCTATGGAACGGGAAATTAAGGGAAATCTCCATAATGGGAAGCATATGGCAAATAGAAAATAGACAGGGGATTTAACCCTCCCTTACTTCATCCAAAACATTAAAATGTATTTCCAGGCATACCTTGGCACCCCAGATGTTTTGGAACTACATTTCCCATGATGCTCAACTACACTGCACAGTGCATGAGCATCATGAGAAATGTAGTTCCAAAACATCTGGGGTGCCAAGGTTCGCCATCACTGACCTAAGTTTATCCCAAATCCTCCTTCTCCCAGAAATATTGTTTCAGCATTTATTTTTTATCTTGTTCTGTCGCATGAAACACCTTTTATTACTCCCTGTGACATCACCTGTCTTTAAAATGTTTGCAGGCTCAGCTCCTATTACTCTAGGCACACCCTCAGAACTACATCTCCCAAGAGCCCTTTCTGTACACAGGGTGAGGGGAGGCTCATGGTAGTCAAGGCAGTAGCATTTGATATTTGAAGGGTTCCTCGCGCCTTGAGTAAATAGATGTGACATGAATAATAAATGCAATATTAAAAGAGCTGCTCTCCCAAAGTGTAGAGTCCCTATACTTTGAATAGTGAAAAAAAGTGAGTGATGGGGCGCTATGAAAAAAGTATAATTGTTGTGTAACCAATTAAAATTCTGAACATCAATACCATACACATTGATATATGTGCTAACTCTTAAACTGTGGCAGAATAATAAAGTGAAAAGTGCTAGATCATTGTGCAACTTAAAACTTAAGTGGGGAAAAAAATTCCTTTTCAAACAGTTCATAAAGTATTCAATGATATGTCTTCAATAGGACATGCCGTGGGGAACCATCACTAATGGTTTAAGAATTTTCTTCTCCTCTCCACCATAGTATCACACTGAAAATAGGAGAAGGGGGGCTAATAGCGTAATACCGTTTATTAAAAATTATATAAATACAAAATGCCTGCTTACATGTGAGGATGCCTTGTCCTGGCACTAAGGATTGCCCGCATTCAAACTGGTTGGAAAACCGTCACTGCCCAGCTCACGCTTCTGCCACAGTTTAAGAGTTAGCACATATATCAATGTGTAAGTTATTGATGTTCATAATTTAAGGTAGTAACATTGCTTAGCTGGGAAAGAAATGAATGCACATGGAGAAGGACATAGGAGTTCTGTAGTCTAGCAGGTTGGGTTGTCAAGGCTGGTTTAAATTGCAGTGTATTGTTGTCAGCTCAAACATAATGTTCCGAGAATTCTAGGTTTCTGGTAGATCAAGGCCTTTTTTTCTGTGCTTGTCTGTTTGACAAAAATAAATTGAATGATTGCTTTCTGTCAAACAAGACAGCAACACACTGATCAAAATCCAGCCAGTTCCTGCTGATCTGGATGCCATATGCCATCCTATGCCTAGTCCTTACTTTTATTCACTTTGTATTTTAAATTGCGTTATTACCATTGCTATTCAGGGCCGGTGCTACCTAGAGCACGTAGGCACCTAGAGCGCACATCAGTCGGGGTCGGTGCTGAACTGGTGTGCCGCTAGCACCGGGGGGCCATGCAGGAACTGCAAGCCGGGATGGAGGAGTTCAGGCGCAGGGTGGAGAGGCAACTAGAGGACATGCCATGCCTGGCGGGGCCCCTCTCCCAGTCCGTCACTGACCTGCAGTAAGAGAACTGGAGGATGCAGGAGCAGATGGACAAACATTAGCTGCTAGATGGAACCATGTCAGCAGTGCTAAGACAAGGTCATTTGCTGCCCAGGATGAAAATGGCAAACTGCGCCCCCCCCCCCCCCCCCCACGTGTAAAAAAAGATTCAGTGTAATTTCAAAACAGGAGAATACTTAAAACAGCTCCCAATATACGCAATAATAACCCACAGCATTCACATCAGTTTCTGCAACAATGATCCCCAGCAATGACACTGGCCCCAGGGGCTGTCCCCCAGCTCAGGCATAGCAGAGGCTTTTCCCTGCCACATATTCCAGAGTCAGGTGGAGAAACAAAAACACAGGCAGTGGAAGCAGAGCCATGACTGGACTGAGAGTGTGATTGGGTCCAGCCCTGGGAGGAAGGGACATGAGTAGCGTTGTCCCCAGACACAGCATAGGACATGGGTGGGTTCTCTCCTCACATCTCTCATCACAGGACCCTTCCCCTTCGGAGGAGCTGTGCACTGTGAGAGTGTATACTGTCCTCAGTCGTACAGACTGTGCCCTCCATGTACACACCACCCCCAACCCATGTCAGCCCGCTCCTCTTCAACTTGACCCTTTCTATAAGAAGAAGGAGGAGTGGAGTGAAATTGCTACTGCCCTGGTGCCCAAATGGTAAGGCCGTTCCTGGATATCTGTACAGTGAGTGCTATTCCCTATATATATAAAACTGATATCTGTTTACTGAGTTCCACTCAGTGTACAGATATTAGTGTTATATATAAGGAATAGCACTAAGAGTACAGATATCAGTGTTATATTTTGGGAATAGCACTCACTAAGTGCTATTCCCTATTTATAACGCTGATCTCTGTACAGAGTGCTAATACCTGTGACTGTACTCTGAGTGCTATTCCCTATATATAACACTGATATCTGTACACTGAGTGGCACTCACTATACAGTTATCAGTGTGCACTCAGTGTATATAGAAATCAACACTCAGCCTGGATGGTATGGATTAAAGCAGAGTGATATACTAAACGACTGGGCAGCGGGCTGGCCATCACACACTAATCTGCTGCTGTGCTGCAAACAGGTTGCAACCAGCTCCAAGACCAATTCGCTCTGCAGTGCACTCTTCATGGCGGGGATGTGGATTGTGGCCCCGCCCCTCAGCTGAATTCCCTGGGGGATGAAGTGGCCAGAGAGGCTACCGCTGCAATTACCGCTGCTCTCTCATCCCTGCCAGCACCAGAGTCCTCTCTGAGCGCAGCAAAAACCACCGTCAGGGAGGGGAGGCCTGAGCCACTCATGGGGCCCCCTACTGACCCCGGGCCCTCGGGCAATGCCCGAGCACCCTAATGGTCAGTCCGCCCTTGGGTGGGATACACACTTGGTTCCTTCTCTTGGTTTCAGCCCTGGCAGCGGTCCTCTGCCATCCCGCCTCCGGCCGGCATCTCAGTCACGTCACACAAAGCCGGCACTGTGAACTGTGAAGGTCCTGTCAGGGGACGGGCTCTGCTATTACAGGCTTGTGCCGAGTGCAGGAGCGCACTTGGCACATTGTTGCAGATATAAAGCCGATGGTGTGTACAGTCACACACACACAGACAGTGTACTCTGCCGGCACCTGCACCCCCTCCTCTATTAAATGGTACCGCCCAGGGCATCTGGCCCTTCCACCCACCCCTTGTAACGGCCCTGCATGGAAGTAATGAGCCGGGAAGCAGGACTGAGCAGGAATGGACAGACCAGGAACTCCAGCCATGCACTGCTCACTGTGTCCGGTAAGGTGACTCAGGTCAGTTCAATGAGGGGGCATTACACATTACAGGGGGGTATAGACAGAACTGATGCTAGACTATTTTGCACCCTTTCTATACCGTTTAGAAAGTATATTTTAGAATTTATAGAATTATAGTTATTTTGGTGGGTGGGCGCAAGTAGCTGGACTTGCCTAGGGTGCAAAATAATCTAGCACCAGTCCTGTTGTTAATTAATTTCATGCTTGTTTATAGTATGTAATGGCAAGGAGTGCTGGGTTGTGCTACACTGTCTATTGATGCTGGCTGCTGAGGAACCTATTGTTGCTGGAGGGGATCTATTCCTGCAGGAGGATTTATTGCTGCTGGGAATACCTAATGTGGCTGCTGGGGGATCTATTGTCTCTGGAAGAGATCTCGTTTTGCAGGGGGGTCTATTGTTGCTGGGGTGGGTCTTATGTTGCTGAGGGGTCAGTTGTTGCTGGGAAGGATCTACTGTTAAGGCAGCAGTTTATTGATGCTGGCTGCTGGGAGATCTGTTGTTGCTGCTGAGGGCCCATTGTTTCTGGCTGGATCTATTGTTGCTGGGGGATATATTGTTGTTGGCTGCATGGGATCTATTTTACTGCTTTTTTGTTATCATTAACAAATTACATACAAATTACTTAGTACCACAAATGTTACTTTGTTCTGTATTTTCTAAAAGGGATGGTACTGGGATGTGGGTAGTGGGAGGAACCAAGGAACGGTTCACGGAGGTAGGTAGGGGCGGAGACAAGGGGCAAGTCCAAAAGAGGGAGTTCCTGCACCTATTCTCTGAGAAAAAAAGCCCTGTATATATATATATATATATATATATATATATATATGGCTGATCTATTACTAGATAAAACACACAATCCACTAACTGCCTGCCTAATCTCCACTCCTATCTCGCCCTAACACGCAGCAGCTTTATATATATATAGTGTGGGGCGTGGACTTAGCCCCTGAACCATGATTGACTAAAGGAATCCTGCCTTTGGCTGATCATGACTCTGACAGGACATTGTTCTGTGATTGGCCAAAGCATACAGGTCATGTGCATGCTGTGGTCAATCATCAGATCATCAGTAATTTAGTCACTGCAAAAGCGCAGTCCATTATGGGCCGCTCATCGGCGGACGAACTTCCCGCCGAGTACCCCATTTGTTTGTGTGTTCAGTGAACCCACGAACGCCATCTTGTAAGTACCCATAGGATTGGACAATATTTCCTCTTTCCTTATTTTTATACATGCGATTTTAGTCGATCGATAGTTACAATTATACTTTTTTACATTTATACTTTTTTACAGAGTTGTTTGGCATCCACTCCTGAAGAGTGGTATCTAGCCATGAAACGCGTAGAGCTACAAGGATGTCATCAATTTTTCTACTATACAGCTAATAATCGCTACTCTATTAATTTTTAACAGTTACTTACCTATTGAACGCTTATTGCAATTCTGTGTGATTCAACACATGATATATATTAGGTCCATGACTGCTGCAGTAGGTTTTTGATTCAACATTCATTACCATGGTGCACCCTGCAGACCGCCTACAGTATGGCAATAATGTAGCAACTTTGGACTGTGTGGCCAATACGAAGTGCCATAGTCCTTATACTCTTTATGCATATTTTGTGTACCTGTAAATGCATTAAACTGACTGATATGTTTGTAACATGCTGTTTATACATGAATTGCTATTTTACATGTTGTACTGTGTCTATTGATGTTGTACAGTAATAAAATGTTTTTATTACCCATGTTTCCCAGCGTTCTGGTCTCCACCTCATTCAAAGTCCCATACCTTCCTTTTTTCATGTAACCAGGGATGGGGGCACCGCATACGGTGCTCCATTTAAAGTCCCACTTTCTGCCTTTTTTACACGAACGCCCGATGTTCGAGTTGAACTTATGTTGGGCTCGAACTCAAAGCTCATCCCTACTTGCTTAGTTACCAACCATGTTGGATGACAATACAGTATATAATAAGTTTGCCTTTACTACCTGGTTTGGTGCCTGTTTTCTTTGATGTAGCACTACTGTTGAGTGCTAAGTATTATCTTTTGGTGATTTCCTGTGATATGTTTGTACACTCAACCTGGTGTGTCAGAGGATCTTCTTGGGAAGATTGAGGCAAAGGACAGAGGACCCAACCTTTCCAGGGGCTCCTAAAAGGGTAGCTCTACAGGGGTCAAATAGTAATTGATTCCATAGATCAGACCAAAAGTAGCGAAAACTGAAAAGGAAAGAGGGATTATTTTTGGGGACAGAATTTGGTTCCAAAAGGAGGACAGTCCTACCAAATGAGGGATGTCTGGGAACTATTTTTCTTTTCTTCTATATTTTGTTAATAGTTTCCCAGATGAAAACTGAGTGGACTTTCTTAGCTCAGTTACAGTATTTTCTAGAAAACATTAGCTGTATACTGCATTCTTTTGTTGTTCAGCATTGGTCTTTAGGGGCTGGGGAATATACTGGTGCTATATAAATGAGTAATAACAATAACAACAACAATTTCTATAGCTAGTCCCTCCAGCATTTTCCTGGAAAACCTTGCAACAGCGATTAATAAAACTCTGCCCTTCAACAAGCAGAGGTTAAACATTGGCGCTCCAGAAAGCAGACACATTACCACCGCTAATAACACTTGTAATAAAAGGAATTCCTGCAAAGCTGATCTAATTTGTTAATGACACAAATCAAAGATTGAATTATGAAACCCAGGCTGCAGAAGTGGGAGATGACAGATTAAGATGACTCAAGGCTGTTTATGAGTGGATTTAATAAAATAATAAATGGCAAGTAATTTCTAGATATGAGAAAACATATCAGCCGTTCGTGTAATTTTCATCTGTTTCCTCTGTCGGGGGCTGCTGGAACGTCAGGTGTTTTTCTAAGAATACATGACTTCCCATCACGCATAGCCAACACATTCTTTTCATGGATAATCCACCATGGGGATGATTTATAAAAACCTGACAGTACTGACTAAAGCCACCAAGCAGATTACAAATATCATTATTGGTGTTAATTATTGAAAATAAACATTGGACTGGGTCTTATGGCCTTTGTAATTGCCTTTCTTTTTTTCAGTACAGTTGAGCTGCAAAGACTCCCACTGAACCACAATTAGATTGGCTGTAGCTGGCACATGGACAGTGAATGTGCAAGAGCATATAGACAGCATATAAAACTCAATAGAAGGGCATTAAAGGATTGGGAGGCTTGGAGCAACTTGGACTTAATGGGATTTACTAAAACTGGTGTGCAATGAATCTGGTGCAGCTGTGCATAGTAACCAATCAGCTTCTAAATTCAACTTGTTCAATTAAGCTTTAACAATAAAACAATAAAACCTGGAAGCCGATTGGTTACTACGCACACCTGCACCAGATTCTGTTTACATCAATTTTAGTAAATCTCCCCCAATGCTCCTAGGAGTCCAGCTCTGATTATAAGTCAAGGATTGTTGTTTCTCACCATTATAATATGTGAATTTTGTGTGTTGGAGATGCTTTTAACCACTTAAGCCCCAGAAGATTTTACCCCCTTCCTGACCAGGGGTTTTTTTGCGATTTTTTACTGCGTGACTTTAACGGACAATTGCGCGGTCGTGCGACGCTGTACCTAAAGGAATTTGACGTCCTTTTTTTCCCACAAACAGAGCTTTCTTTTGGTGGTATTTGATCACCTGTGCGATTTTTACTTTTTGCGCTTTAAACAAAAAAAGAGCGTAAATTTTGCACATTTTTTATATGAAATTCCCCCCCCAAAAAAATTTAAAAATCAAAATGTTTTAACATTTTTGGCCAATTTGTTTTCTGCTACATATGTTTGGTAAAAAAAATTGCAAAAAGCGTATTTTGAATGGTTTGCGCAAAAGTTATTGCGTTTACTAACTAAGGGAAAGATTTCGGTCATTTTTGGTGTTTTTTTTAACGCGTAATGGCGGCGATCTGCGATTTTTTTGCGGTACTGCGACATTGCGGCGGACAGAACGGACCCTTGACTGACATTTTTGACACTTTTGGGGTTACCAGTGACATTTCTACAGTAATCAGTGCTATACATATGCACTGTTACTGCAAAATGACACTGGCAGGGAAGGGGTTAACTTTATTGGGGAGGGAGGGGTTAAGTGTGTCCCTAGGGGCGTGCTTTTTACTGTGATTGGCTGTGGCTACTAGTGTAGGAACAGTGATCAACGGTCCTACATAGTAGAACCATATGATCACTGTTTCTACACAGGGGAGAATGACAGGCGGCTTATTTACATCAGCCGCCTGACTTTCTCCCTCTGCACCGACGATCGGCGAGTGACCGGCGGACATCGGGTCCGCCGGTGACACGCACTGACTTCCCTGTGAACGAGCCGCGGCGGGCACGCGCCTCCGCGGGCGCGCGCTCGCCCGCTATTGGCTCACAAGGAAGTGACAGGCAAGTGACGTAGATCTATGTCACTTTGCCTGGCCGGGGTTGACCGCCGCAGTAAATAGTTGTGCGGCGGTCGGCAACCGGTTAATAAATATTATTATACAGGATTTATATAGCTGCAACAGTTTACGCAGCACTTTACAACTTGGGGTAGACAGTACAACTACAATAAACTTTAATACAGGAGGAATCAGAGGGCCCTGCTCGTTAGAGCTTACAATCTAAGAGGGAGGGTTAATAATGAAAAGTCATGGACATGCTTTGCCTAAGGGTCCTTTCACATGGGCTTTCCGCCCAGCGGACTCTGTTTTGCTCAGCGGGGGATCTGCCGATCCCTGCTGAGTAGGTGGATGACAGGTCCGTCTCCGCTCTCTGTGCTGAGACAGACCTGTGAGAGCCCCACTCTCCTTTATGGGAGATCGGATGAGAACGGACCGCCTGTCCGTTTTCATCTGATCCGATCCTCCAGACGGATGGAAAATAGGGTTTCCATCTGTCTGGATTTCACAGACAGGATCAGATCGGATAGGGGCGGTGTCAGCGAACATGTCACCGCTGCCATCCGCTGCTCCATAGTTCTGCATGGAGCATCCGATCAGGTCCGCCTAAAAATCTGACAGGTGGACCTTATTGGAAAGTCTGTGTGAAAGGGGCCTAATAGGGCCCAGCCAGGTCATTCAAACATACCTCCAAAGGAGATCTCGCAAGAAATAAATGGTTTTCTGTCCTCATATGTTTCTGAGCTTGAGATTTATTTGAATGTATAGTAAAAGGAAGTGAAGTGATCTACAAAAGCACACCTTGAACCCAGGATCGTTGCATGAAATTTGTTTCCTTTTAGTGACACCACTAACACAGGTACATATTTTTCTTCCGGTGACACCACTGATGCAGGGGCCTTTTTTCCTTCAAGTGACACCACTGATACAGGGACATTTTTTCCTACTAAAGACACCACTTACATAGTTACATAGTTGGTGAGGTTGACAAAAGACACCAGTCCATACAGTTCAACCTATGATGAGTGTGTGTATGTTTATGTCAATAGTACATTGTATACCCCTGTATGTTGTGGTCGTTAAGATGCCCATCTAATAGTTTTTTGAAACTTTTGATGCTCCCTGCTGACACCACTGCATGTGAAAGAGAATTCCACATCCTTACTGCTCTGACGGTATAGAACCCTTTACGCAGTTATGGGTTAAACCACTTTTAGCGAATGGCTGTGAGTCCTTTCATATTCCCTTTTGCTGAATAGTTTGTTCCCTATGCTAGGGTCACCAATACAGCATTTGTATATTGATACCATATCCCCTCTCAAGCGTCTTTTCTCCAGAGAGAATAAGTTCAATGCTTGTAGTCTTTCAGCATAGCTGATGTCCTCCAGTCCCTTTATTAGCTTTGTTTCCCTTCTCTAGACTCTCTTCAGTTCCAGCACATCCTTCCTGAGGACCGGTGCCCAGAACTGGACGCCATACTCAAGATGTGGCCGGACCAGAGTCTTGTAGAGTGGGAGAATTATCGTTTTATCTCTGGAGTGAATTCCCTTTTTAAAACATGCCAGTATTCTGTTGGCTTTGCTTGCAGCAGCTTGACATTGCATGCCATTGCTGAGCTTGTCATCTACTAAGACCCCCAGGTATTACCAACCGCTGATGTAGGGGAATTTTCCCTTCCAGTGACACGACAGATGCAGGGTCCTTTTTTCCATTGCCACTGTTAGCCCCAAATGTGTGCACTGAATTTAGGCTCTTCAGTTTGCCAAACCACAACTATTGCTACTTTTTCAACATGTCACAAACATTCAGGGAGGGGGGGGGCAAGTTTGCCATCTTTGCCCTTGGCACTGGATGACCTTGTCCTGGCACTGTGCCACAGGATTCTCGTTATCACATGCTTACAAATGCCTGAGCACAGGTGCTTTTATCAACAAGCATTTGATGTGGGTATAGGAGTTCAAGGCGACACACTGGTGTAAGTTATATATGCAATCTTATTCGTTTCATAAATTCTTATCTGTCTGTCTGCCTACCTATTATCTCCACATACAGTGAGTAGGAGGACCAGGCTGGGAACATTTTCAATGACTGCCCTTCTTCCTGACACATGATAGATGCTATACATGCAAATCATTCTAGATTTGTCACGCACAAACCACGCAGGCATTTGTCTCTGTCCCCTAAGAGATGAATGTCAGGAGGGTCATACATGTCTTCATAAATACTAATGCTGTATTTCAACCCCTGTGTGATTAACAAGTTTTCAGCTGGCTTTATATAGGAGACTATATAAGAAGCATAATCATCGTTTTATCAATGCTGACTTGAATTTGCAGCAGATTATTCATATCTGACTAATAAACAGCAAAACACCCATGAATGTTGTAATTTATCATAACAGGATTATGCTATAGGCAATCCATCAATCTAGGTTTTTATATACCTACTGTAACTAACTACTATTATTTAATTGGAATATTCACACTGAAAAAGGGTTTGTCATTTAATTTAGCATCATATTGTGTAGAATATACTGAGCCATCAACCTTTTTGTTCTTAATCTTATTTTAACGTGAAGCACTACCCCCACAGGAGTCACTGTAGTTTAACAGGTTCTTCCTCAAATAAATGCAGAGGCAGCCAGGCACACTTTAATGGCCTGATCACACGGGTCCATTGAACAGGCTACAGGGTGGATGTCTATTTGAGGTCTATTGCTTGAAGAACTTTACCAGAAGAGGGATAGTGGGGTACGGGATATTTCAAAGCGCTCACATTGGCTCACAGCTGGGAATCATGAGGTAGTTTGCAGAAAAAAGTCTCACAGAGGGGGACCATGTGATTGTTTGAAGGACAGTCTAATGGCTCATGGTTGGGGACTACACATCCTAGAGCAGATACATCCACAGGCTTGACCCCTTGGCGTAAAAATCCAGCACCCAGTCCAAAGCAGCCCCCTTGAAGCTCACTGATCCAACCCTAATAGGGGTAAAATATCAATCTCCTCAAGGATTCAGGCTATTTATTACCTTTCAGACTACCTTCTGGGCACACCTCCCTAGGGACTGGCAAGGGCAAAGAATATATTAGGGCCAGTCATTTGAATTCCCCCCACTAAGCTCTGGAAGCTTCACCCAGAGGCTGGGGGAAACAATCAAACTTCTAGCGTGTGAAGCTATGAGCAGACCAAGGCAAATGATCACTGCTCCTCTGATTATAGAGTAGGCAAAAAACGAAATTTTCCTAGCATCCTATACTAGGAGGGTGATACAAACAAAGTCTTCTTTGTCTGTGTGGTTACCTAGTTGATATCATTTTTTGTCAATCAGGGTTCCGTGAAATCCTTGGGCGCATCTAAGGGTTCCTTGATCAGTGAGCAATAGTGGACTGTTTTTGTGCCTGCTGGTGCCTTTGCAGTTCTGACAATGACATCACTGGTTAGAACTAGTGGTGCCAGTGGAGATTCTGCTCTCATCTCTCATGTAAAAAAATACTGACACCACTAACTACTGATCTTTTCACTGTCTGTAAGTGGGGCATTCATCCCAATGACCACCATTCTACGTGGGTCCTTCTCCCACTGACAGTTAATATATGGGGACCTTTTCCCACTGACTACTACTACTACTCTTATGGGGGTTCTTTTCTCACTGGCCATCAATGTATGGAGTATCTTTTTCCACTGACTACCAAGGTAAGAATGTCCGTCTCTCAATGACCACCAATGTAACAGAGTCCTTTCCTCACCGACCACCAATGTATGGGGACCTCCTCCACTGACCACCAATAAAAGGGTGAACTTTTTTACTGACTACAAATGTAATGGGGCACATTTCCACTGACCACCAATGTCATGAACACTTCATAGACCACTCATAGTGTAAGGAGGCACTATAGTGACCACCAAAGTAAGGGATCAAAAACATTATCTGTTTCTAGGTGTAAAAAAAAGTTATGCCACATTCCTTATTCTTTAATTGAATATAATTATGTGATAATGTACCATGAGCTGTGAATATAACTATGTTTACCTGGGGCGCCCCTGAAAACTATTTCAAGGATTCCTTCATGGTAAGAAATAAAAAAGTTGAGAAAGGCTGATCTAAACTAACCATATTGTTTATCTTAGAACATTATCAGGCATTATATCTCTAGGGTTACAGTCACATTCTTCTGATTTAGTCTGACATATTAAAATACTGTAAAGTGTAAATTAGTAAAGGGGTTAGAACCCCTGTCCTTCTTTATTGCTTACTGTGTTTTATTAGGGAGATTTCCCTTAACTTGCTGTCCAAGAGACACATCAGGAAGTGAAATGAAAGCGCTCCAAAGTAAATGGACATCCCCTTGTAGATAGATGCCACTGGAGCAGGCATCCCCTGGAGAAGATTTCCGTAATAACTGTAAGAATTTGGATTTCCCATCACTTTCTGTACAGGAGACAATGATAACCTGGACAAAAAAGAGTGTGGGTGTATCTTCCCAGTAGGGACATTAACTGCAACTGCAAAAACCTGTCAGGGGCTCCAACCTTTTCTGATCCTATTAGAATAGTAGAAAAACTTTTTGCTCACAATATACTTAAAACATTTTTTTCAAAAATGTAGGTAGCAAATAACTCTCACAGTTCTACAGCAATGAATTTTATTACATGAGCTTTTTTCAGTGCAGAAGTAAGGGCTACCACTGCCACTGGAGGAAAGGAAAAAGGACTTGTGATGTTACTGGACCAACCAAAAGACTACAGGGAGGGAAGGATGAATTAAAGCTAGAGATTAAGGATGATCGACCTTTTGAAAAGTTCGGTTCGACCAGAACACCCGAATTTTCCAAAAGTTCGGTTCGGATTTCAGAACCCCATTGAAATCAATGGGACCCGAACTTCGGTAATCAAAAGACACCATTTTGAAGCCCTAAAACCCAATAAATGCCCCTAAAAAGTGCCTAGGGTTCTGGGTCATGCCCCATTAACTATTAATCACACAAAAAAAGTTCTTAAAATTGTCATTTTTGATAAAAAAGCCAATTATTGAAAAAAAAAAAAAAAGAGAGATTTTTTGATTTTTACTTTGGATTTAGTATCTGGGGGGTCTAAAAGGTGTGCATGTGAATTTTCAGCTCTGTAGCATGTCCAGAACCATGAAAAAAAAAAAAGATAATTTTTCAGTAGAACAGAGATGTGGGTCGGGACCCTCCTTTAACTTTAACACCTATATGATTTTTTTTCTGGTTCTGGACATGCTACAGAGCTGAAACTTCACAGGTACACCTTTTAGACCCCCCAGACACAAAATCACACAAAAAAAGTTCTTAAAAATTTTCATTTTTGATAAAAAAGCCAATTATTGAAAAAATTAAAAAAAAAAAAAAAAAAAAGAGATCCATATATTTATATACACACCTAGATATATATAGGTGTGATAGTAGCAGAAATATATGCTTGCACTAATGAAATCATTTACAGTAATATATTTCTGCTACTATCACACCTATATATGTCTAGGTGTGTATATAATTATATGTATGTGTGTATATATACCACTATACACAAGTTCAGATGTTTTGCCTGCCTCAAAAGAACCCCAAAAAATGCCAAAAAAAACGCTAGCGTCAAAAAAAAAAATGCCCAGGTGTGTTTTTGCTGGCATTTTTTGGGGGTTTTTGGAGGCAGGCAAAACATCAGAACTTGTGCACAGTACCACTATACACAAGTTCAGATGTTTTTCCTGACTGCAAAGATCCCAAAAAAATGCCTTCTATTAAACCGGCAAGGTGTTACAGGAGCGAAGCAAACCCCCTGTCAGAAAGTTTTCTAATACAAACGATCTTTTTTTTCTGGTTCTGGACATGCTACAGAGCTGAAACTTCACATGTACACCTTTTAGACCCCCCAGATACGAAATCCAAAGTAAAAATCAAAAAATCTCTTTTTTTGTTTAATTTTTTCAATAATTGGCTTTTTTATCAAAAATTACAATTTTTAAGAACTTTTTTTGTGTGATTTGGTGTCTGGGGGGGTCTAAAAGGTGTACCTGTGAAGTTTCAGCTCTGTAGCATGTCCAGAACCAGAAAAAAAAGGATTGTTTGTATTAGAAAACTTTCTGACAGGGGGTTGGCTCCGCTCCTGTAACACCTTGCCGGTTTAATAGAAGGCATTTTTTGGGGATCTTTGCAGTCAGGAAAAACAACTGAACTTGTGTATAGTGGTACTGTGCACAAGTTCAGATGTTTTGCCTGCCTCCAAAACCCCCCAAAAAATGCCAGCAAAAACACACCTGGGCATTTTTTTTTGACGCTAGCGTTTTTTTTGGCATTTTTTGGGTTCTTTTGAGGCAGGCAAAACATCTGAACATGTGTATAGGGGGTATATATACACATATATGTCTGAATATATACCCCTAGACATATATAGGTGTGATAGTAGCAGAAATATATTACTGTAAATGATTTCATTAGCGCAAGCATTTATTTCTGCTACTATCACACCTATATATGTCTAGGGGTATATATTCAGACATATATGTGTATATATACCCCCTATACACATGTTCAGATGTTTTGCCTGCCTCCAAAACCCCCCAAAAAATGACAGCAAAAACACACCTGGGCATTTTTTTTTTGACGCTAGCGTTTTTTTGGCATTTTTTTGGGTTCTTTTGAGGCAGGCAAAACATCTGAACATGTGTATAGGGGGTATATATACACATATATGTCTGAATATATACCCATAGACATATATAGATGTGATAGTAGCAGAAATATATTACTGTAAATGATTTCATTAGCGCAAGCATTTATTTCTGCTACATTCACACCTATATATGTCTAGGGGTATATATACAGACATATATGTCTATATATACCCCCTATACACATGTTCAGATGTTTTGCCTGCCTCCAAAACCCCCCAATAAATGCCAGCAAAAACACACCTGGGCATTTTTTTTTTGACGCTAGCGTTTTTCTGGCATTTTTTGGGTTCTTTTGAGGCAGTCAAAACATTTGAACATGTGTATAGGGGGTATATATAGACATATATGTCTGAATATATACCCCTAGACATATATAGGTGTGATAGTAGCAGAAATATATTACTGTAAATGATTTCATTAGCGCAAGCATTTATTTCTGCTACTATCACACCTATATATGTCTAGGGGTATATATTCAGACATATATGTCTATATATACCCCCTATATACATGTTCAGATGTTTTGCCTGCCTCCAAAACCCCCCAAAAAATGCCAGCAAAAACACACCTGGGCATTTTTTTTTGACGCTAGCGTTTTTTTGCCATTTTTTTGGGTTCTTTTGAGGCAGGCAAAACATCTGAACATGTGTATAGGGGGTATATATACACATATATGTCTGAATATATACCCCTAGACATATATAGGTGTGATAGTAGCAGAAATATATTACTGTAAATGATTTCATTAGCGCAACCATTTATTTCTGCTACTATCACACCTATATATGTCTGGGGTATATATACAGACATATATGTCTATATATACCCCCTATACACATGTTCAGATGTTTTGCCTGCCTCCAAAACCCCCCAAAAAATGCCAGCAAAAACACACCTGGGCATTTTTTTTTGACGCTAGCGTTTTTCTGGCATTTTTTTGGGTTCTTTTGAGGCAGGCAAAACATCTGAACATGTGTATAGGGGGTATATATACACATATATGTCTGAATATATACCCCTAGACATATATAGGTGTGATAGTAGCAGAAATATATTACTGTAAATGATTTCATTAGCGCAAGCATTTATTTCTGCTACTATCACACCTATATATGTCTAGGGGTATATATACAGACATATATGTCTATATATACCCCCTATACACATGTTCAGATGTTTTGCCTGCCTCCAAAACCCCCCAAAAAATGCCAGCAAAAACACACCTGGGCATTTTTTTTTGACGCTAGCGTTTTTCTGGCATTTTTTTGGGTTCTTTTGAGGCAGGCAAAACATCTGAACATGTGTATAGGGGGTATATATACACATATATGTCTGAATATATACCCCTAGACGTATATAGGTGTGATAGTAGCAGAAATATATTACTGTAAATGATTTCATTAGCGCAAGCATTTATTTCTGCTACTATCACACCTATATATGTCTAGGGGTATATATTCAGACATATATGTCTATATATACCCCCTATACACATGTTCAGATGTTTTGCCTGCCTCCAAAACCCCCCAAAAAATGACACCAAAAACACACCTGGGCATTTTTTTTTTTGACGCTAGCGTTTTTTTTGGCATTTTTTTGGGTTCTTTTGAGGCAGGCAAAACATCTTAACATGTGTATAGGGGGTATATATACACATATATGTCTGAATATATACCCATAGACATATATAGATGTGATAGTAGCAGAAATATATTACTGTAAATGATTTCATCAGCGCAAGCATTTATTTCTGCTACTATCACACCTATATATGTCTTGGGGTATATATACAGACATATATGTCTATATATACCCCCTATAAACATGTTCAGATGTTTTGCCTGCCTCCAAAACCCCCCAATAAATGCCAGCAAAAACACACCTGGGCATTTTTTTTTTTTTACGCTAGCGTTTTTCTGGCAATTTTTTGGGTTCTTTTGAGGCAGGCAAAACATCTGAACATGTGTATAGGGGGTATAAATACACATATATGTCTGAATATATGCCCCTAGACATATATAGGTGTGATAAAAGCAGAAATATATTACTGTAAATGATTTCATTAGCGCAAGCATTTATTTCTGCTACTATCACACCTATATATGTCTAGGGGTATATATTCAGACATATATGTCTATATATACCCCCTATACACATGTTCAGATGTTTTGCCTGCCTCCAAAACTCCCCAAAAAATGCTAGCAAAAACACACCTGGGCATTTTTTTTTTGACGCTAGCGTTTTTCTGGCATTTTTTTGGGTTCTTTTGAGGCAGGCAAAACATCTGAACATGTGTATAGGGGGTATATATACACATATATGTCTGAATATATACCCCTAGACATATATAGGTGTGATAGTAGCAGAAATATATTACTGTAAATGATTTCATTAGCGCAAGCATTTATTTCTGCTACTATCACACCTATATATGTCTAGGGGTATATATACAGACATATATGTCTATATATACCCCCTATATACATGTTCAGATGTTTTGCCTGCCTCCAAAACCCCCCAAAAAATGCCAGCAAAAACACACCTGGGCATTTTTTTTTTGACGCTAGCGTTTTTCTGGCATTTTTTTGGGTTCTTTTGAGGCAGGCAAAACATCTGAACATGTGTATAGGGGGTATATATACACATATATGTCTGAATATATACCCCTAGACATATATAGGTGTGATAGTAGCAGAAATATATTACTGTAAATGATTTCATTAGCGCAAGCATTTATTTCTGCTACTATCACACCTATATGTCTAGGGGTATATATACAGACATATATGTCTATATATACCCCCTATACACATGTTCAGATGTCATGTCTGACATCAAACATGTCCTCTAAAAGCACTGGCAGTGGCAGCCCCTGCAGCATAAAAAATGCTTGGCTGGTGAGAAGCCATATGGGTGTGCTGAAGCTATTCAGAGAAATGATCATTTCTCTATAGCGGTCACCCTGCTATGGAAGGGTTTTGTCACCCTGCCATAGCAGTCACTGCTAGTTAACCCTACACTACACTACGGTCCCCTTACACTTAACACTTTCCCTACAGAAACTGAATTTTTGAAGCTAACTTAAGTGTAAAGGAGCACTCTAACTACACTAGATATCCCTTTCCTCACACTAAAAATAGCTAAATGACACTTTTAAAGTAAAATTAACAGAACTGCTTCCACTCTCTTCCATGTCCAGTATAACAATGCTAGGAATATGGCGGGGGCGATCTTATATACTGGGGGGCATATTCACTAATGATTGGTCATTCCTAGTCACTCCAATCACATTCCTAGCATTCTCCTGCCCCCTCAATTGGCTTTTGCTAATGGTTCTGGTCCAATCACGGGCTTTTAAAGCCCATTTCCTGAAGCATTGCATTTTGGGCGGTTCTGGTTGCCGAATTCCGAACTTTTTGGGCAAAAAGTTCTAAATTCGGCCGAACCTCGAACACCCAATGTTCGGGCCGAACCGATGGTGGACCCGAATCGTTCAATCATCCCTACTAGAGATATGCTTTAAAGATACTTATATCTGTCTTAAGTCCAACCTTATTTCTTTAGGCAAGCAAGTAGACCAAGACCTTAAATGCAAGTTATTGCCCAAAAAAAGTGTATCGGGTCTGGGTACTGACCTGGGGGACATGTACCAATGCAATTTTTTTTTAAACTATAGTTTTTACAGGAGCAATGATTTTAATTAGAGATCAACCGATTATCTGCAAAGCCGATATATCGAGGGCCTATCTGCACTTTCCCCAACATATCGGAATCGGCTGTCCATAGCTGACGGTCAGCTGTCTTGTAATGACAACTGATGCGGCTGAGAAGCCTCTCGGCTGTCATTACATAGAGCTGGAGGGGACGCCCCCCCTGCCGCCTTCCGCCGCCTGCACGGCCGCTGAAGACCCGATCAAAGCCGCATTCAGCTCTGATAGGGTCTCCATGCAAAAACCCGGAAGTGATGACATCACTTCTGGGTACTGGCGCCAGATTTAAAAAAAAAAGCTTGGCGTTTTGAATGCTTTTAATTGCAGAGGAGGGGTTTGTGCTCTTTTAGACCCCCAGATCCCTCCACAAGAGTACCTGACAAAAAAATAAATTAATTAATTAAAAAAACTTTTTTTCAACTGTACGAAAATATTGAAGCATATCGGCTCATACCGATATGCATTGGCCAAAATATCGGTATTGGTATCGGCAACGAAAAAAACGATATCGGTCGATCACTAATTTTAATGATGCATAAAGTGAAACAATAAAAATGAAAACATCCTTTAAATATCATGCCTGGGGGGTCCCCTTAATGTGCCTGTAAAGTGGCGCATTTGTACGATGTATGGAGCCAGCTGCAGCAATACTGACATTTCTAAAGGAAAAAAAGTAATTTAAACTTGCTCGCGGCTGTAATGTACTGTCGGCTCCCAGCAATACAGATAAGAAAACATGAAAAAAACAGCAAAAAAAATTCATACCAGACCCTTATCCAAGCAAGCAGGACAGGATAAGTGGGGGGACGAGGGAGCGCACCCCCCCCCCCGAACCATACTAGCCACTTGCCCTCAACATGGGGAGGGTGGCCCTTTAGAACCACATTTTTTTCTCCTCCTCATTGTGTAGTAATTTCAAAGTAGGTATTTATTTAAAAGTAGTAACTTATATTTAAGTTTAAAACAAACAGCTCCTGTGATGGACAGCAGGATACAAAGGAAATTACTACACTATGAGGACCCCCTTTTTTTGCATGAATCTTTATGTGGAGGAAAAAACACGGTTCTAAAGGGCCACACTCCCCACTAAAGAACGTGTATCTGGATATACCGTGGAACAAACGAGGAGGAGGAAGACGCAAGAGGAGCCCACCGTGCATCCCCCAGCATATAAGGGAAGGCAAAATTTTACCTAGTAAGAGAGGTCAAACATAGAGGTAAGCGCATTAGTTGAGAGGTGGTGGGGATCACCGAAGCACCAGCACTTTTCTGATTGCAGATTATTATGGACTCACCTATGAACTGTATATACATTTTGCACTTTTAAGGACTTTTTCAGTTTATGCGATTATTCTGCGATATTGTGATTTTGCATTTTTTTTTCACATTACCATTTGTGTTTTACATTTATTTGCACTGTTTTAGAACATACCTAGGAACCAGGTTTTGAAATTATGATATTGATTTATATTTGTGTATTCACCAATATTATTTATAAAGGACACTAAGGAGGAAAGTTTCAGACTTTGGTTGCACTTGTTCTTGGTAAAAATATGGATTCACTTATAAACTGCATATACATGTTGCATTTTTAAGGATTTTTATGGTTTATGCGATTATATTGTGATATTGTGATTTTGCGATCACGCCATTCAGTTGCGATTTTTATTTTCAGTAAATATTTGTGTTTTGCATTTATAATCACTGTATTAGAGTTTACCTAGGAACCAGGGTTTGATTTTATGATTTCGATGTTTATTTTTGACCCACTTACTATTTACCAAGGACAGTAAGGCCCTGTTCACACCTGAGCGTATTTCAGCTCATAAAAATGCCCAACAAGCAAAATCCCATTCATTTCAATGGCCCCTGTTCACATCTGAGCGTTTTGCCTCCTGAAGCAAAACGCTTGAAGCTCAAAAAAGTACATGAGCTTCTTTTTTGGCTGATAACCAGCGTTTTAGTTAGATGTCAATGCGTGCCTCCAAACACCTGCAAAAAACGCCTGAAAAAAGCCCAAAAAAACGCCTGTAAAAGTAAAATGCCCAAAAAAAAAAAAAAAAACTGCCTAAAAAAAGCAAAAAAAAAAAAAAAAACCTGCAAAAAGCCATAAAAAAAAACGCCTGAAAAGAGCTAAAAAAAAAAAAAACACCTGAAAACAATACGCTCAGGTGTGAATGGAGCCTCAGGAGGAAGATTTTATACTTTGCACTTTGCATGTTTCTGGTACAATTATTTTAGTCAAACACAGAAAAAAAAAAAAAAAACTATGTTTTTCAGGACCACGGACAGCAATCAAAAATGTGCTGGAAATACTGTCTCTGTTCTTTTTTGTAAGCCATCTTGTAAATACAGTACCTGAGGTTTCCAAATTGCCAATACCGTGTTATTAAGTGTAAGATCATATATTTGGGAATCAAAGAGTATCTCTAAGTTTTTCGGTTTTAGTTTTGGATAGAAGGTTCATTTTTATTGCTGTTTGAGTCCCTATTTGGGAGATTCACTCTTCTTTTTGTACATTGTCATTGAAAGCGAAGGGAAATCCAAACTTTTAAAGTTGTCCCCAGTGTATGAGGTAAGATGAAATCTTCCTATAGGGACACCTAATAGGGGAATTTCTTCACTTTGGGAGATTTCCTCTTACACCCTCTTGTGTCTCTGGTGGAGGAAATGTCCTCAATTGTAAAAAGGCAGCAAAAAACAAGTCTGGTGGGAGTTGTCCCCTAGAGGTGGGATGATGACTATTGGAGCCTGCCTCCTGCTTCTCTTTAAAGAGGGAAATAATATAGAACATGTCTTCCTGGTAAGGTGTCAGCTTCACTCAGGTAGGTTATGTCTCAGATATCCCAGACTCCATGGATCATCCTGCTAAAGATATTCTCCAGCATAGGGGGTTTAAGAAGTAGGAAACTTCATAGTGCAGTATGTAAAATTACCATTTATTTAAAAATAGCCATTGCACTTACATGAAGACAAACGTTAGAAAGCAAAAAACACACACAGCTTTGGACCTTGTCTGCAGGCTGGTATGTGGTGACGTAACAGAATTTGGCTCCACCCGACGCGTTTCCCCATAAGAGGCATCAACTGGGAATGGAGGCTCTCTTTTTATATACATAGATATATACATATCTCTTTTTTTTTATATACATCATTTTTTTTTATATCTATACAAACATGTTTTGCATTTCATTTCTATTTTAAACTACATGGGTTGTTTTACAAGGTAATTGTTTATAATCACTTTAATTACCTTGGTATAGACTGTCACTATTTTAATATTGGTGACCCAATAATTGGTCAAGGTAAAGGGCTTAACCACTTGCCGACTGCCGGCAGTTCATATACTGCGGCGGTCAGCCCCATGCAGGCAAAGCAGCGTATCGATACGTTGCTCATTCCCGCCATTCTGGGGCACGCTCCCACTCGCCCCCGGCCCCGCTGATGACCTGATTGGGTTCAGAACCGATCAGTCATCAGGTCCAGCCCAATGATTTTTTGACTGGACCTGTTGAGCGGTCCGGCCCAATCAGATTCTGTTCTGTGCCTGTGAAATGTAAACACAGGCACAGAAAAGACCTGCTCTCCCTCCCATGATCCTTTTTGGATTCATCGAGAGGAGAGAGCAGATCTAAAACTGTCAGTACTGCACCAGCACACCCACACACACTAAGATAGGACAACCCACTGATACTAAAGTGCCAGTACTTCCCCCATTCACTGCCCAACCTGGAATCCACGTGGAAACAGCCAATTTTACACCTCTGAATTTTTATGAGCTGTTCTTCATGGAAGATCTTTTCAGATATATTGTGGATTAATCAAATTTATATGCACAACAATTAATCGCCGCCAACCCAAATTCGCCCCTTGCCAGACCATTCGGCTGGAAATCTGTAACGATTTCCGAGTTTAAACCTTTCTGGGCCTTTCCCTCAACATGGGCATAACCAAAAAGAGTGAATTGCGGCTATATTGGTCCACTAGCCCAATTCACCATTTGCGCGTGTACTCTGCCTCCATGTCCAGGGCGAGATACAAGCAAATTCTGCGATTTATGCATTTCAACGACAATGAAATCTGTCGTCCTTGGGGAGACCCTGAATATGATCGGCTCCACAAAATTCAGCCCCTCGTAGACCACTTCAATCAGCGGTTTGCAGCCTTGTTTACCCCCGAACAAGTTGTCTGCGTTGACGAGTCCCTGATTAAGTTTACTGGCCGCCTTGCTATGAAACAGTATCTCCCCAGCAAGCGTGCCAGATACGGGGGTCAAACTGTTAGTTTCTGGGTCTACTAGGGAAAATATAGCTCTGTGGAGCCCCCCAACTGCCCAGACTACATAGGGAGCAGCGGCAAGATAGTTTGGGACTTGGTGTCACCCTTATCCAGAAAGGGGTACCATTTGTACGTGGACAATTTTTACACAAGCGTGCCACTATTTAGTCACCTGCTCGATTAAAAAATTGGCGCATGTGGCTTTCCCCAACGGCTTGTAAATTCCCGTCTTAGTCGGGGGGAGAGAGCCTGCTTGAAAATGAACAAATTGCTTGCAGTGAAGTGGAGGGATAAACGGAATGTTTTAGTTCTGTCCTCCCTTCACGCAGACACGACAGTCGAAATTACTACGGCAACTGGCGTTATGGAGAAACCCCTCTGTGTCCACGACTACAACCTTAATATGGGAGGGGTGGACCTTAATGACCAGCTTTTGGCGCTGTGTTTAGTTGCTGTAAAGCCAGACGCTGGTACAAAAAAGTGTCTGTTTTTTTATTCCAATTGGCTATGCTGAACGTCTTTGTCCTATACAGGGCATCAGGACGAACCGGATCCTTCCTAGAATTCCAGGAAGCGATCATCAAGGCCTATCTGTACCCAGGAGGTGTTCCTGTCCAACTTCCCCTTCCAGATGCAGTGAGCCGGCTGCATGGGAGGCAGTTTTCACATGTCCTCCCGAGTACCCCTACCCAAAGACGCCTCCAAAGAAGATGTTGTGTCTGTAGCAGGCGTGGATTTAGGCGTGACACCCGTTATTATTGTCCCACCTGTCCTGACCAACCTCGTCTCTGCATCGGGGGAATGTTTTGAGCGCTACCACACACTAGTAGAGTATTAGTGTAGGGTACAGCACGACATAGTGTAGGGCACACAAACACAGGGTCTCGAAAGATGTTCGATGGCTATCGACATTTTGAGAGACCCAAGCTGGAAAATTGCAGTTCACAAAAAAAATGTTAAAAAATATATATATATATATAAAATAAAAAAGCCAAAAACAGTTGTTGTGTCAGTTATTTTTATGTTCTTCTACTCTTCCTACTGTACTTTTACTGTACTTTGTTTGCTTTTCATTCTTTTGTTAACCTATTTCTCTTGCAGGTACCCGTCGGCTGCCACACTGATTTTATATATTCTGACACAAACAGCGTTTGCGCTCAGCATATATGGATACCTCTGATGGCAGCAGCTGTGGTAGGTTGATTTCACCACTGCAGTTAAAATACCTTTAGGTATACGTGGAATATTGTCATGTATACCCACCATTAAATCAGTGGGTTTGGTTGTTGGGTGGTTAATGGTGTGTATACTACACAATATTCCTGTGGTGATTTCTGTCTCTTTTTTTCGTTTAGCCCACAGGCTGCATGAAAAAAAAAAAACCTACACTATATGCCAAACAAGGACCAGCAATGTACTGGTACGTTGCTGGACTTTGAATGGTTATACCAGGATGATGCCTGCAGATTTAGGCATCACCTTGGTATCGTTTTTTATAGCCAGCGGTCCGCTTACATGTAAAAGCAATCCTAGTGAATAATTGGCCTCTAGACTGCTTTTACATGCAGTGGGAGGGGACTCCCGCCGCCTTCCGTGGTTTTTCTCAGGCTCTCCTGTCCAACCAGTTAACCCGAGAGTGCAGCCGGTGGTTCAAATATCTAACCATAGAGCTGATTGGAGATGAGAATGGCTCCAATCATCTCTATGGCCTACGATACAGGAAGATACGAGCATTTCATGACTTCTGTTTCGCCAGAAATAAACAGCGCCATTGGGAAATTGGGAAAGCATCTTATCACACCAATTTTGGTGTGGTCAGATGCGTTAAGGTCAGAGGAGAGATCTAGAGTCTAAAAGACCCCAATTTTTAAAAAAAAGAGTACCTGTCACTACAGATTGCTATCATAGGGGATATTTAAATTCACTGTTATAACAATAAAAATGATAAAAAAAAAAAATGAAAGGAAAGGTGTCAAAATAACATAAAAAATCAAAATAAATAAAAAAAAATCAAGCCCCCCCTGTCCCCCCGTGCTTGCACGCAAAGGCGCACTCAAGCGTTGGTTTAGTGTCATATGTAAACCGCAATTGCAGCATGCATGTGAGATATTGCCACGAACGCCAGGTCGAGGGCAGTAATTCTTGCAGTAGATCTCCTCTGTAAGTCTAAAGTGGTAACCTGTAAAGACTTTTAAAGGCTTTTAAAAATGTACGTAGTTTGTTGCCGTTGCACAGGAGTGCACAGTTTTTAAAGCATGTCATGTTTGGTATCTATTTACTCAGCATAAGATCATCTTTTAAATTTTACCAAACAATTTGGAATTATATAGTGTATTTGTGCACTAAATTTAAAAAAATATATATTTTGTTCGCAGAAATTGCGCTTGGAATATCTGTGCGCAAATACCGTGTGACAAAAAATTTTGCAACATCCACCATTTTGTTCTGTAGGGTCTCTGCTTTAAAGAAATATATAATGTTGGGGATCCAAAGTTATTTTCTAGTAAAAAAAAAATATTTTTTCATGTAAACAAAAAGTCACAGAAAAGGCTTGGTTTTCAAGTGGTTAGAAGAGTGGGTGATGTGTGGCTAAGATTGAGCATAACCAGTTAAGCCCCAGAAGATTTTACCCCCTTCCTGACCAGGTGGTATTTTGCGATTCAGCACTGCGTGAATTTAACGGACAATTGCGCGGTCGTGCGACGCTGTACCCAAATGAATTTGACATCCTTTTTTTCCCACGAACAGAGCTTTCTTTTGGTGGTATTTGATCACCTGTGCGATTTTTTGATCATGCGCTATAAACAAAAAAAGAGCGACAATTTTGCAAAAATAACAATATTTTTCACATTTTTCTATATGAAATTCCCCCTAAAAAAATTTAAAAAATGTAATTTTTTAAAAAATTTTGGCCAATTTGTTTTCTGCTACCTATGTTTGGTAAAAAAAATCACAATAAGCATATTTTGATTGGTTTGCGCAAAAGTTATTGCATTTACTAACTAAGGGAAAGATTTTTGTCATTTTTGTTGTTTTTTTTTAACAAGTAATGGCGGCGGACAGATCGGACCCTTGACTGACATTTTTGACACTTTTGGGGGTACCAATGACATTACTACAGTAATCAGTGCTATACATATGCACTGTTACTGTAAAAATGACACTGGCAGTGAAGGGGTTAACTTTATTGGAGAGGGAGTGTTTAAGTGTGTCCCTAGGGGCGTGTTTCTTACTGTCATTGGATGTGGCTGTGTGTGTAAGAGCACAGATCAACGGACCTACATAGCAGGACCGAGTGATCTGTGCTTTTACACAGGGGAGAATGACAGGCGGCTTTGTTTACATTAGCCGCCTGCCTTTCTCCCTCTCTACCCAACGATCGCAAGTGACCGGCGGATATTGGGTCCGCCGGTCACACGCGCCGGCTTCTTCGGGTACGAGCGGGGGCGGGAGCACACCTCTGGTGGCGCGCACTCGCCCCCTCTTCGCTCCCAGGTATATAGTCAGGCGGCGGTCGGCAAGTGGATAAAATGCCGGTACAGTTCAAACACCCCCCAAATGACCCATTTTTGAAAACTAGACACCCAAAGCTATTTGCTGAGAGGCATATTGAGTCCATGGAGTATTTTATATTTTGCCCTAAGTTTCGGGAAGGTGACATTTTTTTTTTTTTTACACAAAGTTGTCACTAAATGATATATTGCTCACGCATGCCATGGTTAAATGTGAAATGACACCCCAAAATACATTCTGCTGCTTCTCCAACAGGGATACCACATGTGTGAGACTTTTTCCCCACCTTCAGGTTTTCTAATGACGTAAATTGCTTATTTTACCTCTGCACTACCTGACACAGTTTCAGAGGCCCTGAAATTTTAAGATAGCACAAAACCCCCCCAAATGACCCCATTTTTCAATGTAGATACTCTAAGCTATTTGCTGAGAGGCATGGTGAGTCCATGGAATACTGTATATTTTGCCACAAGTTTCGGGAAAATTATTATTTCTTTTTTTTTTTTACACAAAGTTGTCACTAAATTATATATTTCTCACACATGTCATGGGTATATGTGAAATGACACCCCAAAATACATTCTGCTGCTTCTCCTGAGTACAGGGATACCACATATGTGAGACTTTTTGGCAGTCTAACCGCGTACAGGACCCCGAAAACCAATCCCCACCTTCAGGCTTTCTAAGGGCGTAAATTGTTGATTTCACTCCTTACTACCTATCACACTTTTGAAGGCCATGAAATGCAAAGATGGGACAAAATAACCCCTTTTTGCAAAGTAGACACCCCAAGCTATTTGCTGAGAGGCATGGTGAGTATTTTGCAGCTTTCACTTTTTTTTGGAAAATAAAGAAAAAACAGGAAAATGCATTTTGTTTCCTCTTTTTTTCAATTTCCAAAACTTTGTGACAAAAAGTGAGATCTGCAAAATACTCAACATGCCTCTCTGCAAATAGCTTAGGGTGTCTACTTTCCGAAAAGGGGTCATTTGGTGGGGGTTTGTGCTGTCTGGGCATTTCATGACCTCCGAAACTGTGATAGGTAGTCAGGAGTAAAATCAACAATTTACGCCCTTGGAAAGCCTGAAAGTGGTGATTGGTTTTTGGGGTCCTGTATTCAGCTAGACTGCAAAAAAGTCTCACACATGGGGTATCCCTGTACTCAGAAGCAGCAGAATGTATTTTGGGGTGTCATTTCACATATAGCCATGGCATGTGTGAGCAAAATAATCTTTTAGTGACAACTTTGTGTAAAAAAAAAAAAAAATAATAATAATTTTCCCGGAACTTGTGGCAAAATATAAAATATTCCATGGACTCACCATGCCTCTCAGCAAATAGCTTGGGTGTCTACTTTGAAAAATGGGATCATTTGGGGTGGTTTTGTGCTATCTTGAAATTTTAGGGCCTCCGAAACTGTGACAGGTAGCGCGGAGGTGAAATGCACAATTTACGCCATTAGAAAACCTGAAAGTGGTGATTGGATTTCGGGGTCCTGTACACAGCTAAGCTCCCAAAAAGTCTCACACATGTGGTATCCATGTACTCAGGAGATGAAGCAGAATGTATTTTGGGGTGTCATTCCACATATACCCATGGCATGTGTGAGCAATTTATCTTTTAGTGACAACTTTGTGGTAAAAAATAAAAATTAAAAAAAAATTTAATTTTCCCAGAACTTGTGGCAAAATATAAAATAATCCATGGACTCACCATGCCTCTCAGCAAATAGCTTGGGGTGTCTACTTTCCAAAATGGGGTCATTTGGGGGGGGGGTTTTGCTATCTTGAAATTTCAGGGCCTCCGAAATTGTGATGGGTAGTGAGGAGTAAAATCAAAAGAATTATGCCATTAGAAAACCTGAAGATGGTGATTGATTTTCGAGGTCCCATACACAGCTAGGCTCCAAAAAAGTCTCACGCATGGGGTATCCCCATACTCAGGAGAAGCAGCAGAATTTATTTTGGGGTGTCATTCCACATATACCCATGTCATGTGTGAGAATTGTATCTTTTAGTGACAACTTTGTGTTAAAAAAAAAAAAAAAAATTCTTTTAAATGTTAATTTTCGCAAAACTTGTGGCAAAATATAAAATATTCCATGGACTCACCATGCCTCTCAGCAAACAGCTTGGAGTGTCTACTTTCCAAAATGGGGTCATTTGGGGGGGATTTATGGTATCTTGACATTTCAGGGCCTCCTAAACTGTTATAGGTAGTGAGAAAATGCAATGAAAAATGTACGCCCTTTGAAATTCTGATGGTGGCGATTGGTTTTCGGGGTTCCGTAAACAGCTAGGCTCCCAAAAAGTCTCACATATGTGGTATCCCTGTACTCAGGAGAAGCAGCAGAATATATTTTGGGGTGTAATTACACATATACCCATGGCATGTGTGAGCAATATATCATTTCAATGACAACTTTGTGTAAAAAAAAATATATATATATATATATATATATATTTTTTTAGTCATTTTTCAAACACCTGTGACAAAAAAATAAAATATTCAATGAGCTCAACATGCCTCTCAGGACATTCCTTAGGATGTCTACTTTCCAAAAAGTGATAATTTGGGGGGGGGGGGGGTTGTACTGCCCTGCCATTTTAGCACTTCATGAAATGAGATAGGCAGTCAGAAATTAAAGCTGCGTAAATTCCAGTACTTACACCATAGTTTGTAGACGCTATAACTTTTGCGCAAACCAATAAAAATACGCTCATTGAGATTTTTTTTGTCAAAGACATGTAGCTCAATACATTTTGGCCAAAATATATGACATAAATTGAGTATATTGGATATTTTTTAAAAGACAAAGTTGAAAATGTAATTTTTTTCTCAAAATTTTTGCTCTTTTTTTATTAATATCGTAAAAAATAAACATCGCAGAGGGGATCAAATACCACCAAAAGAAAGCTCTGTTTGTGGGAAAAAAAGGACGTACATTTTGTTTGGGTACAGCATTGCATGACTGCGCAATTGTCAGTTAAAATCATGCAGTGCTAAGTTGAAAAAAGGGCTCTGGTCTTTGAGCAGCCAAATCCTCCGGGGTTAAGTGGTTAAAAGGGGGCTGTAGCAAAGGGCCCATTAAACATTATTTTTTTAATTATAAGTTTTACTTTTTTCTCTGCTTCTGGACCACCCTATCCCTGACATGCCTTTTATATATAGTGTAAAGCTGTTGGTTACACAAGTGTGGTGAGTGCCTATCTTTCACCTGTATTAACACTCACATTTTCCAAGTGTGCCTTAATTGTGTGCATATCTCAAGTCGGTTTAGGCAGCACAACCAGAATGTTTCCCCTACTCTCCTTTAATATACAAAAACGTTTGGGTCACTTACCGGACACAATTGACCTCCTATAGAATCCTTAAGGAAGAATTTACTTGTATCTGAGCAGCACAAACCAAAAATGCTATTTAATTTATTTTTAATATTATATAAAGCAAACTCACCTATCCATCCATGCCTCCATGCTTTATTTTGTTGAGAAATCATTTTGGCCTTTTTCACACGAAGGGTCTTATCAGGTCCGCCTGTCAGTTTTTCAGTCGGACCTGATCCGATGGTCCATTCACCCCAATGAACTTGTGTCCGTTTACACCCACCTATCTCCGATCCGGTACGCTATAGAAAAAATAAAAAAAGGATCCACCACAGTCAGTTTAGGTGGATCGGATTGGAGGGCAGTTGGGTGTAAATGGGCAGCTGAGTCCATTTACATCTGGCCACCCTTAGAGCAGAGCAGGCTCTGTCCAGGTTAGCTCTGTAGATACTGAGAGGACATGGACCTGTCATTCGCCAGCTCTGCTCTGATCAGCAAGGGATCAGTGAACAGATCCCCAGCTGATCAAAACAGAGTCTGCCCCATGTGAAAGGGGCCTTTGAAAACCACCCTCTAGAATTTCTAGCCATCTTGAGTAAGGGCAGAGGATTCATGTAGCATTCACTTCCTGGAATCCATCTGTCCTTAGCGCAGGCATGCAGATACGAGGGTGTACTTAGCTAAAAAAAATCCTTCCTCCCATCTCCAGATGAAAACAAACAAATTTTTTGTTTTTATGTATGACATAATTCTATCTTAGGCCATAAACCAAAAAGCAACTGAAGAAATTAAAAAAAAAAGTTCAAAACAAGTGAATAAAATATACCTTTCTATTTATTTTCTAAGAATAATATGGATTAAAAATAGTTTGGTATGTTGGTAGAGTGGAAAGGGATTATAACACCTGTCAGGCTTGTATTGCCGTGCTCTTAATAGGGAGATTCAGCTTCTCCCTTTGTCCTGTTTACTATTATCATTGAAAGTGAAAGTAAAAGAAAATCACAAATTTCGGGTTGCCACCAGAACAGTAATAGAGGGGAACTCTTCCAATGGGGACACTCGTTCTGATTGCCCTGGTGACAGGGAAATCTTACCTATGGAACACAGATGTAAAAAAAAAAAAAAAAAACTGACAGGGGTTATAACCCTTGCTCACTCTGTCCAAAATTACATAAAAATAGTTTTGCCTTTAGTTCTACTTTAAGCACTGTGTTCATTTTCCAATTAACTTTGTACTCCTCTGACCTGTCCTGGACTGTGTTTCCAGGACCACAGCACCTCATCCTTGCTCTTGGGGGTACTCTGTTGACTTATAAATATTTCGTTTTAACCATTTGAGTTCTGCAGGTGGGGAACTCCAAACATGAGCACCAGTTTTTTGATTTTCATTAAACAGCTCTGCTGAAAAAAAAAAGGCCTAAAATGTAGGAAATAATGGATTGCACGCAAAGCTTAATGATCCAGAAGAAAGACACCGCCTCCCCTTTCCTAGCAAGGGTGGGTAAAAGTAGAGTTGTCAGCCTGACACGTGCACTCCTTCAGCTGGCCTTTGATCTGCCTATCAATCTCTTTTGCAATAAGCTCTTTTTACCTTCCCTCTAGTAAGTCTCTAAAGTCTAGGCATCTCTTGGTTCCTGGATGGATTAGCTCCCGTGCTCATCCCTGGTTGGTCAACTGCTGAAGATGCAGAACAGGGGGGAAGCCTTGAGACGTTATATTGCTGGAGGCAAGTAAGTAAAGGCGGTCCCTGCGTTACAAACATCCGACTTACAAACGACTCCTACTTACAAACAGAGGGAGACAACAGGAAGTGAGGAGAAATCTAGCCTAAGGAAGGGACATTTACTTCTGTAGGAGTTCTCATGGGAAAAAGGTGTTACCACTGGAGCTTTCTCACCAATCCTTGTTTCCACAACAACCCAAAATGTTCAAAATCCAATTGTCATAGGGATAGAAAGTGAGGTGACATCTTCCGATCAGGGGTAGAGACAGCAAAACAAATGGTACAGGGGTGTTAACCCTTCTCTATGCTATCCAAAAAAAATTAAAAATGATTCTTTTGGCTGGAGCTACACCAAAAAAAATTACCTGTTCCGACTTACAAACAAATTTTACTTAAGAACAAACCTACAGTCCCTATCTTGTTTGCAACCCAGGGACCACCTGTACTGAATACTTTCCTGAAAGTGATTGTAAACCTCAGTTATGGAATCTGAGCAAAGCGCATAAGTGTCGTTTCTCTCTGCTACTTCGTTCCTCTGTTATCAGCATAGGTCACTTCTGAGAAATTAGATAAATTTGTGTGAGGAGGGAGGGGGGGGAGAGCTCAGAATGGAGCTTGTTTATTCACAACACAATTCTTCTGCTGTGTGGAGGGGGGTGTGTTCCTTTCCTCCAATCAGCTCTCACACACTGTAACTGCAGTCTCTCTCCGCCCCCCTCCTCTCTGCTCCTGACAGATGCATGAAGGTTTTTGAACACTTTTCTGCCCCTTTGAAGGGGTGTAGAGAAGAGAAGACAGCAGATAAACAAGTAAAACCTATGTAGGTGGATTTGTTTTATCTCTGAGGCTTTTCACTTCACTGAGTATATGTGAGGGTTCACAACCTCTTTAGGAAAACATACAGTGAGGCAAATTGCCAAACATATTGAAAAAATACATTGTAGGTTTACTTACAATTTATATATATTTTTTAGGAATACATACAATTTTTTTTTTTAAAAAGCACAACATCTATGTTTTTTTTAATTTGTAAATAAAATATAAAACACTAACCTAAAGCTATTATACTTTCTCTTTAATTTAATACACTGGCTGCAATAAAAAAGTTACCCTCTTGAATGTGCGATTTTTGAAAAATGAAGAGTCTGCTCACTGCTGCTAATTTTATTTTCCAGGACACTCTTGGGGCTCTCAGCGGATCCGAGAGAAATGTTTGTGCTTGACTTTGTGTACCCTCTGCTCAGTAGGTGTTTTATTTGTACAAGGGGATAATTATTTCTTGTTGCAATCATTTCATAGCAGACTTTACTCTCAGAGGCCATAACTGGTGATTAAAATCTTGCTTTCATTTTAACTTGGATGAAGTTTTGCTTCTACCCATAAAAAATCTGGGGCGTGATCTAAATCTTGTAAAAACGTTCCCCAGTTTGACAGTTAAGTATAAAGAACTTTTGACAGATGTAAAAATGTGCTAAAAATGAAAAAATGTACACAAAATGAAAACATTTTTTTCTGCCCCACAAATTGTGGATTTTGTCAGGCTGATAGTGAAAAATTGGCAAAAACCAAAGAAAAGACTTTTAAAAACTACCAAATTCATTCATACATTTTTACGTTTCTAATGAAAGATGAGGAAAAAAGGTGCCAGATAGTTCACGTTAATTTTGTCCTTTGAAAATTTGACTCTTTGGAGTATGATATAAGGAATGTAAAGCTATTATTGTAATCAAACTAAATCTATAGCATGACTGTGGAATCCCATCCATCAACTCCTTAAGTCATCTGCTAGCTACCAGCAGCCGTGTTTTTTTTGAGCCTTGTACCTCTGTCACCAAATTCAGGGGCGCTCTGACCAGAGCCGCCAACCTGGCTTCCAACCAAGGTATGTGACAATGTGATTTGGTGCAGCACATTTTTCAGAAGTTGTGCACTGCAGCGAAATGCACAGGAATCACAAAAGAATGTGGGTCGCATTTCTGTGTGATTCTAGTGTGAACTGGCCCTATATATTAGGGAACCCTTAAAATAACGTTCAGGTCTCAGGGAACCCCTGCTAATAACTACCCTATCTACAGCACATGATACATTGGCATGAGCACTAAGCTATCATATAAAAATTAAAGGGAGGTACGGGTTTCTGTTTTTCCCAAAATTATACTTACCTAGGTGGATGCAGCATTGGTCCGATGCTGCATCTGTCCCCTGGCGCCTCTGCACTAAGAACTGAGTGATTGAACACCGCCGATCACTCGGTTCTCACAGCTCCCCGAGCAGAGAGCTGGTGACTGTCAGTCAGCAGCTCTCTGCTCTGCCCACTCCTCACTCACTGGAGTACTGAGCTGTGGAGGGGCGGAGTGGCTGGCTTAGGCTCTCAGCTGCTCGCTGAGAGGCTGAGCCGGGTGTCGGTCCAGGCACCTGGCGGATCCTGATTCCATGGTCGTGGTGACGCGGAGGCTGGACTGACTTCTGTGACGTCAGCAGAGATCAGACTTCAGCCCGCTCTCTGCTGAAAACGAGTCACAGGAGTGCAGAACGCACTGCACTTCTGTGATCCATAGGACATGTACAGACAAACGAGCTTTGGCTGTACATCTCCTTTAATAAAACATAGCATCCTTGCCCTGGGCTGGCTAAATTTAGTGTATAGCTTTGCTGTAACCAGCTGAGTTGCAATTTCCTTTTTAGGTCTGATCAGGTTTATCCCTAAACCTGGTGACTGATTGCTTCTGCCTGCTTCTGAAAAAATGTTCGCGAAATAGTGTGGGAGGATCAGTCACTGGGTACCAATACCTGGGAGGCTGGCCAAGAAGGTGTGACTGGAGAGAAGATAAATATTCAAGGGATCTGATCACAGCTCTCTCTCCCAGGGTCTCCCCCCCCCCCCCTTGGATACAGCATGTAGGCCTGCATTTGCTCAAGATCTGCAATAAACTAGTTCTTTCTACACATTCATTAGATTCTTCTTAACCGTTTCAAGCCCTGATGATGGGGGGGGGGGGGGGGCTGGTGAGTCCCCAAAACGCGTTGGCTACTCCTGTGACTCTCACTTTGGTAAATAAAAATAAACAACTTATAATTTCATCTATGTCCAATGCAAATGCCTAAAAGGGCCTTTTGTTATGTAGGCTTTCACCTGAGTCAGTTTGAATGAGGTATTTTTATGCTTCACTGGAGTGCACCTTTAAAAGTTTAAAACAAAAGAGTAAATAATTTTCTTTCTGCACATCCCTGTGCAGAAAGAAAATTCATAGAGGAAAGTGATTTCATATAATCTATAATTCATAGGCTGGGGTCAGCATATTCTTACAGCGGTCAGGTGGTTGCATTGCTTTATTAGATGCACAAAAGCCCATTAACTAGATGAAAAAAAAAAAAGAAGAATTTTAGGCTTGAGATGATTGTATTTCATTCAGGAACTGGAAATCCCTTGGGAACAATTTAATCCTAGTAATATCATGTTTTCCCTTTGTTCCAATTCCGACAATAAACTGTTGTCAGAACACTGTTAGGTTAACATAAACAAAAAAAAAGAAAAACCAAGGCATGTCTCATAGTTTTCTACAGGGGGAAAGTATTATTATTGAACTTAAAAAAACCTCTACTATCTGCTTGGTCATATTTTCATAATTTTTTGATTTCAATGTTAATTTTGACATAGTTAACATTGAAATCAAAGAGAAAGAGATTGCAAAGGTTATAACAATGGTTGCGGATCCTCCACTGTGTAGAATACATACAAAATATGCAGTAAACCAAAAATAAGAAAAAAAAGAAGATACAAAAGGCGTAATCCAAGGAGCTTCACAGACACAATAAATTGCTATTTTCATCATTTTGAAGGAGAAAAATACCTATAGTGTCACATTAGCCTCTCCTCTGCTCCAGCATTTGGTCACCACTCCTTACTCAGATCACCATGCGGATGCTCCTGCGGTAAACAGCTTGCATTTAGAAGTGATCGTCTGCCCCTTAGCACGGGTAATTGCTGGCTGTGTGATTACATTTGAACACTTAGGACAGTTAGGGGCGTCATCAGTCTGTCATTGCTTTGTACAGGATCAGTGTTTGCAACTGTCCATGTCAGCCAAAGGAATTCAGTGGATTGCTTCAGCTGGAACTTGTTTGCTGTGTGAATGAGGCCTTACAGAAGAGAGAACATCTGCCCCTCTCTTCTTCTCCATAGGTGAGAGTTGTTTTTTAGTCTACAAAGACGTACTTGGCAGGGCTGATAATACTGCTTCGGATGTCAGTTTACTGGATTTCTGGCAGAATCAATGGTTACTCTGTATAACAGTTATAATAAGACGTTTTTATGCTATACTTACCAGACTAAAATGAAGGCCTCTTGGTCCCTTTAGGGAAAGAGAGCCTTGACTGATGGGGGCATGGCCAGGGGGCTTGCTTATAGCAGGAGGCTATGTGGGAGAAAGGATTGGATGGATTTTTGAGCACGGGATTGGGCATGAACTCAAATTATTAATTTGTGTAAGGTATAGGGTAAGGTATATTTAAATAATACTTAAATATACCTTACCCAGGGAATTCTGGGTCTTCGAAGAAGAAACGTGGTTGAAGAACTGAACACCCCCCCCCCCCCCCCCGCCCCACTCTTCGGTCGGTCTATCACAGCATTCGTGGCGGTTTTTGACCTTGCCAGCAGTTAAAGTTATGGTAATGGGTTATGCCCTTGTTTGTAAATTGGGGGGGTAGGCTGTCTGTCCTGCACTGATGATAACGACAGACCCTCCCTCTTTTACCTTTTGGAATTCATTTGTTAATGACTAAGAGTGCTCACAGTACAACTGTGACTGGCATTGGTCTAAACGTGTACTTGTTTGGTTTTTGAAATTAAATAAAAGCTGTGGCCTTGCCCTTTCCAACTTAATCATTTGTAAGTGTGGTTTTGTATGGGGAGGGGGCAAGGGGTATTGGTTATTATGGTAACATGGTTCTCCAGACCTATGCACCTCAGCAGTCATGGAACATATAAGAGAAGTTATTTGCTATGGTTTATATACATTTCTATCCAGAGCTAGTCCTAAGAGGGTGCAGATAGCAGAGGTGAAGTAAAGCATGGTGTGCAAGGACTGAGAGAGAGTACACAGAGTCCAAGGACTGAGTGAAAGCGCATGGAATCGAAAAACTGACAGAGTGCATGGAGTGCAAGGACTGAGTGAGAGCACGTGTAGGTAGGTGCAGTCTGTGTTCCCCACTGTAGGTGGCACTCAATTGAAGCGGCAATGCAGAAAGGGAAGAAGGTTTTGAGGAACTGCGTTACATATTTAGTGAGGTTGAAAAAAAAACATCAGTCCTTCCAGTTCCTCTATGACTTCCTGTGGTCACAGAGAGACAGATGTCCAAATGGACGCTGGCGCCCCATGTACCTTCGGCGGACATCTTGGGTCAGACTAAGCTCTAAGACTCTGTCTCCTGGGTTTGGAGCACTTTATGCAAGTGGCTAGTGTAGGGACAAGTTCCCCATCTGGCAGGGACAGCACTTACAGATGGGGAAAGGTTCCTGAGGAGGAAGAACAGTGTCTACCAGGCAGACATCTACCTTGCCTCAGGAAGCCTCCCCTCTGGGTGTGGAGCGGCCAGGTCACGGGCTTGGTTGTACAGTAACCTTTCTACAAAATATTGCAAGAACTGAGCGAGAGTACACAGAGTGCAAGGATTTGAGTAGGAGTGCAAACAGTGCAGGGGCTGAGTGAGAATGCACAGAATGCATGGACTGGGTTGTGCAGAGTGTACAGAGTTCAAGGACTAAGTGAGAGTGCATAGAGTGCAAGGACTGAGTGAGATTGCACAGAGTGCATAGAATGGAAGTGAGTGAGAGAGTATAGAGTGCAAGGACTGAGTGGAAGGACTGAGTGAGAGTGCATAGAGTGCAAGGACTGAGTGAGAGTGCAGGCAGTGCAAGGATAGAGTGAGAAATCACAGATTGCATGGACTGAGTGAGAGTGCATGGTGTGCAAGGACCGAATGAGAGTGCATAGAGTGCAAAGACTTAGTGAGGGTGTATGGAGTGCAAGGACAGAGTGAAACTTCATGGGGTACAAGGACTGAGTGAGAGTGCATAGAGCTCAAGGACTGAGTGAGAGTGCACAGATTGCAAATATTTGGAGTGCAAAGAATGGAAGGACTTCATGAGAGTGTATAGAATGCAAGGACTGAGTGAGAACGCACAGAATGCATGGACTGAGTGAGAGTGCATAGAGTGCATGGACTGAATGAGACTGCAAGGACTAAATGAGAGTGCATAGAATGAAAGGACTGAGTGAGAGTGTATAGAGTGCAAACAATGGGTTAGAGCGCAAGCAGCGCAAGAACTGAGAATGCACAGAATGCAAGGACCGAGTGAAAGTGCATGGAGTGCAAGGACCAAGTGAAAGTGCATAGAGTGCAAGGACCAAGTGAAAGTGCATAGAGTGCAAGGACCAAGTGAAAGTGCATGGAGTGCAAGGTCCAAGTGAGAGTGTAGGCAAGAGCAGGCATTCTTTGAACCTGTATGCAGCACTATGCTACTGCTACAGGTGGAAAGAAATTTTATAAGGGAATTGGCACCTTATGGACTCCAAACAGTTGTTTGATTGGATGCTGAAATCCTGCAAGATCGTAGACGACCATCTTGAGGAGGGACCTGATAAATAGGGTGACCCTGTGTCATTTAGGCTTGCCTGGTTTTTGTGTTCGGATAGGGCAGAAGCCCACTGGCTGTGGACTGGATTGATAGATAAAGGAGGTCCAGGGTGAGAAGGGACAGAACAGGGCTTTCTTTCGGTGTATATTACACTCCAGAGACAGGAAAAGTGGAGAAGTGCATGAAGTACAAGGAATGAATGGAGGACTGAATGAGAGTGCACAGAGTGCAAGGACAGAGTGGGTGCACAGAGTGCAAGGACAGAGTGGGTGCACAGAGTGCAAGGACAGAGTGGGTGCACAGAGTGCAAGGACAGAGTGGGTGCAAAGAGTGCTTATGAAAGCAGCTCTGAGATGAATCTGAACGAATGCAAATGTTGGTGCAATTAAGAAATACTTAAAGAAAATAAAGAAGTAAGGGAGAGAGAGAATAACTACTCGCCTAATGAGTGATATTACTTTGCAATGTATTACTTTTCCTAAAGCTGCTCCAAAAATTGTTAGCGATTAATAAATTCAAACAGAACCGTTCCTTAAAATAAAAATAACACTTTACCAGCTGTGCATCTGTGAAGCAGGAAATTAATTGCTTAATATCAAAGTTTTAGATAAAATCCTAAAATAAAATAAAAAAGTTTGGGGCCTCATGTACACAAGACGTTAAAAGTGCACCTAAAGCAACATTTTGCAAACATTTTTAGGCACATCAAGTGTCTGGGCAGTCATTTATTATATTGGCTATAATAATTCATTTTGGCCATTTGAAAAAATGAACACTCAAGCGCTAAACTCTCCTAGCATTTAGGTGCGTTAAAATGCGTTTAGACGCATTGGGCTCACGCTTCTGCCCCCACAGCTGTAAACACCTATGTGTGGGTAAGGGCACATAGGCTAATATAGAGGAGCACTTAGAGGAAGAAAGAAAAATGTCAAATGCACCTAAAAAAAGGCATTTTTAAGGTCAAAAGCACACATTGGGGGAGATTTACTAAAACTAGAGAGTACAAAATCGGGTTCAGCTGTGCATGGTAGCCAATCAAGTTCTAACTTGAGTTTGTTCAATTAAGCTTTGACAATAAAAAAAAAAAAAAAAAAAAAACTGAAAGTTGATTGGTTTTAATGCACAGCTGCACCAGATTTTGGACCGTCCAGTTTTAGTAAATCAAGCCCATTATATTCTGGTGTGTAAAATGGTGTTGCAAATGAAACACAGGAACCCAACTGTGTCTCTACATACCTCCAGATCTAATAAATACTGTCCCTGAAACAAGAGTTGTTAGTTTAAGCAGAGCTCCACTTAAAAGGGGAAGCCCAGCTTGTTTGCACCCTTCACTCTCTACTACAACATTTGGCACTTTTTGTAGGGGAGAGGGTACCTGCATTTGGCTGGTACCCGTTCCCATTTCCGGGTAAGATCGACAACATTTCTGGCCCCTCCTCCCCCCCCGATGCCTTCTGGTAGACACACACAGGTCCCAGAAGACGATGGGACCATTCAGAAAGTGCACCATGACTTGTGCATGCGCAGTAGGAAACCGGCAGTGAAGCCTGAAGGCTTCACTGCTAAGATCTTCATACTATGGAAAGGAATCCATAGGAATGGCTCCAACCTGGGATGGTGTAGGAAGGAACCGGGACCAGGCACAAAGGGAGGATCAAAACTGTAAAAATCCCCTGCATGAACATGGCTAAATAATCATGGAAAAAGGGAGCAGCATGGCAGCTGCCTAACAGCATCCAAATTAAATCCTGACCTTACAGGAGTTTGCTTGGATACTATTGAGCAGCTGCCATGCTGCTCCCTTTTTCCATGATTATTTGGCCATGTTCATGCAGGGGATTTGTACAGTTATGATCCTCCCTTTGTGACTGGCCCCGGCTCCATCCTACACCATCAGCTCCCGGTTGGAACCATTTCTATGGATTCCTTTCCATAGTATGGAGATCTTGGTGCCAGCACATATATAATCCACATTAATTTGTTCATCTTTGACTTTGTCAACATTGATACATACAAATACAGAGAATCATATCTGGGCTGTTTCCTGAAGAAGTGGGCATTGACCCATGAAACGCGTAGAGAGAGCTTTAAGCCTTCATGAATGGTAAATTATACGCTTCAGAAAATCATGGGTGATATGCTAAATTTATATGTTTGATATGTTGACATTCATGATACTATCTATACTGAGCTACATTATTGTTTTTTGTTAGCCTTTTTAAACATTTGTAATAAGTTTTGTAAATTTTAAATGTGTTGTTGGACTCTTTTTAGCACCACTCATAAAAGTCTCATGTGCAAAGTTCTTTTTCGTTTTTCGAAATGAATGTTTATTCAATTTAAAAGTTGTCTATTGGAATATACACTGATCAGCCATAACTTTTTGACCGCCTACCTAATATTGAGTAGGTCTACCTTTTGCCACCAAAAACAGGCCTGACCCATTGAGGCATGTAAGCAATAAGACCTCTGGAGGTATGCTGTGGTATCTGGCACCAAGCTGTTAGTAGCAGGTCCTTTAAAGTGTCCTTATGCCCACATTATTAAAAACCAATAAAAAATGCTGTACTACATGCTGTTCATACTCACTCTGGTATTCGTTTTCTATATTCTGGAAAAGCCTGGTTGATCCTGTTGTTCTCTGTCTCCCCATCCTGTCCCCACTGCATCTGGGAATTTTGTGGGAGTAGTGTTGGCAGCTAGTGCGCATGCTCAGTTTTCAGTGAATTTTCTACCTTGAGCATTTTCTTCCTATTACAAATGAGCAGCCCATGTAACTATAGAGTCATATATGTGGGTGTATACACAGTGGTAAATGACAGCCCACTCCCTCCCTCCCTCACTCCACCATGCCACTAACCAACTAAACACAATGGGGTAGGTTATTATATTGTGATTGATGGAGGCCTCATCTCCCTGTTATTCTAAGACACAGGTTGGGGGGGGGGGAGGGTGACACAACCTGTGACTAGCAGAAATCCACCCACACCATCTTATTGCCAAAAAAATAATAAAGATTTCATTTCAAAGACACATTTGTATGACAATTTAAAACAATTTATTGATAGCATTTATATTTACTCTGTATCCCAAAGGCTGTTTTGGTTTTGAACCTGTGACCAGCAGCAGGGGACTAAAAGCTCCTCCTGCCACTGTTTCCCTACAGACAAGCTGGGAAAGAGCTGGGTCATGTGACAGCTGTATATTGATTAGAAAAATGTATTTAGATTTTTTTTCAATTAAAATAATTACAGTGCCATCATCCACATGCAGAAAGAGAAGGGATAATGTAAATTATACAGTATCCGTTTAGTACACAAAAACAGAGGGAATGGCCCACGGGACTTTTAAAGAGACACATACCAAATATTAAAAATATAAATAAGTTTATTGCACATCATAATGTACAATTTAAATTTAATAATAACAACATGGTGAATTCATTAACAGAAACAACACAAAAAAGAAATGAAACACAGATTTATAACATATACAGCTTCATATATGAATAACAGTGTGTACTGTATTGGTCTTGTTATACACAATATCATGTAAAAGCAACAATTTGTGCTGCATGGATCTCAACACGTTTCGCGAAATGTTTGATTTGCTTCATCAGGAGTAGCACAGATGCATATCTAAAGGCAAAGAAACATTATAAAAAACCTAAACCCCTCTGTTTTTGTGTACAAATTTGGGACTGAGACACCTACATATTCCACATATATCAACGCTTTCTCCTTATATCCGTTTAGTATCACTTTAAGTTCTGTAGGTTGAAAGGTGAGGCCTCCATGGATTGAACTTGCTTAAACAGCACATCCCACAGATGCTCCTTTGGATTGAGATCTGGAGAAATTGGAGGCCAAGTCAACACCTCAAACTCTTTTTTGTGTTACTCAAACCATTCTTGAACCATTTATGCAGTGTGGCAGGACGCATTATTCTGCTGAAGGAGGCCACTGCCATCAGGGAATACTGTTTTTTTGAGAGGGTGTACTTGGTCAGAAACAATATTTAGGTATGTGGTACAAGTAACATCTGCATGAATGGCAGGACCCAAAACTGACTTCTTCCCATACTGCATCCTAATGCCATCTCTTCTCCAGATAAGTAACGCACCTGCACCATCCACATGATGTAAAAGAAAACATGATTTCTCAGACCAGGCCACCTTCTTCCATTGCTCTGTGGTCCAGTTCTGATGATCAAGTGTAAATTGTAGGCTCTTTAGGCTGTGGACACAGGTCAGACAGCATGGGCACCCTGACTGGTCTCTGGCTACGCAGCCCCTTACCTCAAACTATGATGCCCATTTTTTTGAGCTTTCAACACATCAACTTCAGGGACATCATGTTTACTGGCTGCCAAAGATGACTTTTAGATATCATTGTAATGGGATAATTAATGTCAGTCCCATCACCTGTCAGTGGTGATAATGTTATGGCTGATCAGTATAATTCAAAATGTTTGTGGTCCGGGTGTATGATGAAAAAAGATTTAAATCTAACTTCTGTCACAGAATGGCAAATTTAAACAGGATAAGCCCTCGTTCACACCAGTGTGACTTGTCATGCCATTTTACAGTCCTAAATCGCATGACAAGTCAAGACCCTAATGGCGGCAATGGAACCATTCATGTAGCAGCAATTATGAAAAAAGGTTCCTGCACTACTTTTTACCGATTTTCATTACTGACTTGCATAGACTTCTGTTAAATGAAGTTGCAAACCACAGTAAAATCAGCAGTGGAAATCGCACTGATGTGCGGCATTGAAATTGCGCTGAAGTAGCGAGATTTTAAAGCTCCACCGTTGTGAACCAGGGGCTAAGGGTACCATAGTATTTCTGATTCACAAAGTTGGTTAGTATATTGTTTAACCAGTTACCGACTGCCTACCGAAGATTTACTGCGGCAGGCAGCTGCTCCCAGGCAAAGCGACCTCGGTATATGTCGCTCGCTCTCAGGAGGCTAGGGGGCACGCGCGCTGGGTAAGCCGATGTGTGTGTCAGGCAAGAGAGAGAAGAACGGTCAGCTGTGTTCCCTGCAATGATCACAGAGCCCATGTGATCCTTCTATGTAGGATCACATGTCTCTATGGTCATTTCAGAAGCCACGCCCCCCACAGTTAGAATCACTTCCCTAGGCTCACATTTAACCCCTTGATCACCCGTAATGTTAACCCCTTCCCTGCCAGTGTCATTATTACATTATTATTATTAGTAATGTCACTGGTCCCCCAAAAGTGTCAAAAATATCAGTCAGGGGTCCGATCTGTCTGCTGCAATGTCGCAGTCCCGCAAAAAAAAATCGCAGATCGCCGCCATTACTAGTAAAAAAAAACAATAAAAATAACATAAATCTTTCCCTTAGTTAGTAGACGTAATATCTTTTGTGCAAACCAATCAAAATACGCTTATTGCAATTTTTTTTACCAAAAATATGTAGCAGAAAACAAATTGGCCTAAAATGTTAAAAAATTTTGATTTTTACATTTTTTTTTGAGAATGTCATATAGCAGAATGTGAAAAATATTGTTTTTTTTTTCAAAATTGTCGCTCTTTTTTTGTTTACAGCGCAAAAAAATAAAAATCGCACAGGTGATCCAATACCACCAAAAGAAAGCTCTATTTGTGGGAATAAAAGGACATCAATTTTTTTTGGGTATAGCATCGCACGACCGCGCAATTGTCCGTTAAAGTAACACAGTGTCGAATCGCAAAATAGGGCCTGGTCAGGAAGGGGGCAAATCCTTCCGGTCTTAAAGTGGTTAAATTGCCCTGTGCCCTGTTAAGTCTAAAAATGCAAGCATTAAGAAATTGCCACCCATTTTATTCCTGCTATACACAGCATGAAATACATTTGTATGAACACTATTCCCAGTATACCATGGATTTAATGTGCAACAAACCTTCATGTATTCAAAGCTGCTTAACAAATAAGATCAGAAATATGACTTTTCCCTGGTGTTATTTAATCAATACAATGCACAGCTAAGCGTGGCCAGCATGCAATAATCAGCAATACGCCTTGATTTATATCTTTATCCATTCCTTTGCTGGCTTCCTGTGCCTAGACCCCCCAGTAATGGCATGCACACATTCAGACACACGTCTCCCAATAATTATACCTGCAGTGTTTTATTCTTCCACCAAACATGCCCACCGCAGGCTTGCAGAAAACGGCTCGATAAATAGAAAAATGTCATTTCAATTCTTTATTCTGCATAGAAATAAGAGACCACCGGGAGGATGTTTGGGAATGAAAAGATCATTTTGTTTCCCCGGGGTCAGGCATCGTTATTGCTGATTACCTGTGCTTGTTAAAGCACTTTTCCAATTTTTGAAAGGAAATGGGAAAAACCCTTGTTAGGCTCAAATAAATATTTTCAGCACTTGTCATTACAATAGATTTTATTATACATTTTGTTATACTGTGCCAGGGTTACATATATTACACTTAAAGAGACAGAGGGGTTGATTTACTAAAGGCAAATTGGCTGTGCACTTTGCAAAGCACAGTTGCACTCTGCAAGGGCAGTTGCTCCAGAGCTTAATAATCAAGGCAAAGCTTCACTTTACAGAGAGTATCCAATCACCTGCAAGGAAAATAAAAAAAACAACATCTTTGTTTGCACATGATTGGATGATGGAAGTCAGCAGAGCTTCTGCTCATTTACTAAGCTATGGAGCAACTGCATTTGCAGAGTGTACAGTTTATTTGCCTTTAGTAAATCAACCCCATTGTCACCTCAAAAAAAAAGTAAAATTAAAAGCCATTGGAAAATATATTTATAATACCTACCTTCATGGTCTCTGGTAAATCGAATTTGAATCTTCAGCATCTAACACTTGAAGACATATCAGAGGCCTACGCTGTTTTGCGTCCATAAAGAAAGATTTCAACTCAATTTCTGTCCAGATGATGGGTGACACACATAACAGGAGAAGAAACAAATCTATGTGGAGACACAGGCAGTATTTGAAACCAGATGTTGCCAGGTGCAGGGCTACAGAAATATGGAGATAGAGACGTTGGGGTTGATTTACTAAAGGCAAATAGACTGTGCACTTTGCAAAGTTGCTCCAGAGCTTAGTAAATGAGCAGAAGCTCTGCTGGCTTCCATCATCCAATCATATGCAAGCAAAAATGCTGTTGTTTTTGTTTTCCTTGCTCATGATTGGATATTCTTTACAAAGTGAAGCTGTACCTCATTCACTAAGCTCTGGAGCAACTGCACTTTACCAAATGCACAGTCTATTTGCCTTTAGGAAATCAACCTCATTGCCTTTTATTTTTCTCTCTACTGAGATACTGTTGTTATACTGCACCATTCTCCTCCGGCCAGCAGGGGGAGAGCTAAAGCCAAGCAAGTCCATAGACTCCTATGCAGAGCGCTAAGAATCCTGGGAGTTGAGGCAGCAGCCATATAATGAGATGAATAGCCTCCTTACAATACAGATCCCAATAAGCACTGTGCAGAGTGGAGAGATGATTTTTATTAAACTGTCCAGGAAAGTTCTTTAGCTTGGCACCAAGGGAGTTAGAGAGAGAGAGAGAGCACCTCTGTCTGGATTTTTGCCGACCAGTGGGAGACTATATCAGCAGAGATCCTGATACTGAGAGTGAGGACATCCAGGGGCAGCGCAGCACTGCCCAAATCACAGCATTTGCACCAATGCTGCAGGGAGACTGGAACATCCACTCACCCTCTGCTTCACACCACTGATAACTGGAGGCTTTTGGGGAGAGACCGTGGGGGGCCCCCTTCTACAGTGAGAGGTCACCACAGCATCCTGGAGACTGGTGAGAGGGCTTTTCGCCCATTGTATGTTACTGCCGGCCATAGGCGTGCGCAGCCTATTGCATTAGGGTGTGCACCCCAAAGCTCAAACACACATGCGTGTGTATATATATATATATATATATATATATATATATATATATATATACACACACTATATATATATATATATATATATACACACACACACACACACATAAACACTTGTCAAAAGTATTGGGACACTAAAAGGTTTTTGCACTTAAGTTAAAGCGGAGTTCCGGGCACAGAATCGTTTTTTTTTTTTCAATCTCCCCCTAACAATCACCCTTACACATCGATACATCCGCTAATCCTGGTTAGAATGGTGAAATAATGAGTTTGCAAGAATAAAATCTTACTTTATATAATTTCTGATGTGCGGCGCCATCTTTGTTGTGGATTGCCGAGTCCGTTGTGGGGAAATGTCTTCCCTTCTTCCTGATTCCAGTGGGCGTAGGCCTGTGAGTCAAGAAATGAGAACAGTGGTCGGCCGCCCATGTGACTGCAAAGTGCATCATGGGAGGGCCGAGGAAGAGCTCCCAGGACGCATTGCGGCAGGAAGTGACGAGGAGAGCCGAGGCACAGGAGGGAGGAAGTCCTTTGAAAGGTGAGTATACAAACCTCTGTAAACAGGTAAGTGAAAAAAAAAAAACTATGGGAATATCCAATTCTGACTCAGCGGAGAGTAAGGAATACAATGCAGTAATTATTAGAAATTGAATTTTGTGCCCGGAACTCCGCTTTAACCGGTTGCCGACCGCCGCACGACTATATACTGCGGCGGTCAGCCCCGGCCAGGCAGAGTGACGTATCGGTACGTCACTCGCCTGTCACTGACTTGCGAGCCTATAGCGAGCGGGCGCGCGCCCGCCGAGGCGCGCGCCCGCCGCGGCTCGTTCACAGGCAAGTCAGTGCGTGTGACCGGCGGACTCGATGTCCGCCGGCCACACTACGATCGCTCCTGTGAAGGGAGAAAGACAGAGCAGCTTGTGTAAACAAGCTGCCTGTCAGTTCTCCCTGTGTAAAAGTAAAGATCTGACCGTTCTACTATGTAGAACGGTTGATCTTTGCTTTTACACCAATAGCAATGTCCCTACACAGTAGAAAGCACGCCCCTAGGACACACTTAACCCCTCCCTGTCCAATAAAGTTAACCCCTTCCCTGCCAGTGTCATTTTTGCAGTAACAGTGCATATGTATAGCACTGATTACTGCAGTAATGTCACTGGTAACCCCAAAAGTGTCAAAAATGTCAGTCAAGGGTCCGATCTGTCCGCCGCAATGTCGCAGTACCGAAAAAAAAATCGCAGATCGCCGCCATTACGCGTTAAAAAAAAAAACACCAAAAATGACAAAAATCTTTCTCTTTGTTAGTAAACGCGATAACTTTTGCGCAAACCAATCAAAATACGCTTTTTGCGATTTTTTTTACCAAACATAGGTAGCATAAAACAAATTGGCCGAAAAATGTTAAAAAATTTTGATTTTTACTTTTTTTTTTGGGGAATTTCATATAAAAAAATGTGAAAAATATTGTTATTTTTGCAAAATTTACGCTCTTTTTTTGTTTATAGCGCGTGATCAAAAAATCGCACAGGTGATCAAATACCACCAAAAGAAAGCTCTGTTTGTGGGAAAAAAAGGACGTCAAATTCGTTTAGGTACAGCGTCGCACGACCGCGCAATTGTCCGTTAAAGTCACGCAGTAAAAAATCGCAAAAAAACCCCTGGTCCTTTAGCAGCCAAATCCTCCGGGGCTTAAGTGGTTAAATTGTATGGCAAATATCTGTAGAGGGGTTCCACCATCACTGCTAAGTTTTGAAAAAGATGTATGCCTTATTTTCCTTTTGATGTGTATTACAGGTGAAATTACATGTGAGGCACTGATATGGACTGATAGGCAGCACTAATAGGCGCTTGTTCTCAGCACTGACTGGCACTGATGAGGCTGCACTGATGGGTACTGATAGGTGGCACTGATAGGCAGCACTTATTGGCAGCACTGATGGGCACTAATAGGCATCACTGATAGGCGGCATTGGTGGGCACTGATTGGTGGCACTGATAGGAAGCACTGATAGGCACTGTTAGATGTGTCTGATGGGCACTGATGAGGCGGCACTGGTGGGCACTGATAGGTGGCACTGATGAGGCGGCACTGCTGGGCACTGATAGGCACTATTAGGTGACACTGATGGGCACTGATGAAGTGGCACTGGTGGGCACTGATAGGTGGCACTGGTGGGCACTGATAGGTGGCACTACTGGGCACTGATAGGTGGCACTACTGGACACCACTTATGGACACTAACAGGGGAGAGGGGGAGTTTCACATTCAGCAGACAGTGAGACTTGCAAGAGCTGCTCAGTGTGTGTGCAGTGGCGTACCTAGAGAATTTGGCACCCGGGGCGGATCCTATATCTGGCACCCCCCCCCCCCCAACTTTAAAATGTAAGCACCCACAAAAATTTGTAATGTTTTCAGGAATATTTATTGCACAAAATTCACAGCCCCCCCCCCCCCCCAATCACAGTGCCCCTTGCAGTCTGCCCCCTGTCTCTCTAATCACAGTTCCCCCTTTTGCACTCTCTGCCTCCCCTGCACAGTCCTACCTTCAGCATAAATAGATAGCTAATATTATTAGCAATGTGTTTACAGGAGATGGTCAGAGACTACAGACATGATAAAGGAGATGGTCAGAGACTGCAAACGTGATACAGGAGATGGTCAGAGACTACAGACATGATAAAGGAGATGGTCAGAGACTGCAGACAGGATACAGTAGATGGTCAGAGACTGCAGACATGATACAGTAGATGGTCAGAGACTGCAGACGTGATACAGGAGATGGTCAGAGACTACAGACATGATAAAGGAGATGGTCAGAGACTGCAGACGTGATACAGGAGATGGTCAGAGACTGCAAACATGATACATGAGATGGTCAGAGACTGTAGACATGGTACAGGAGATGGTCAGAGACTGCAGACGTGATACATGAGATGGTCAGAGACTGTAGACATGATACAGGAGATGGTCAGAGACTGCAGACGTGATACAGGAGATGGTCAGAGACTGCAGACATGATACAGGAGATGGTCAGAGACTGAGGACATGATACAGGAGATGCTCGGAGACTGAGGACATGATAGAAGATAGAAGAGCACTAGGGGGGCCGGAGAGCACAGGGCAAGCAGAGAGCACTGGAGGAGCTGAAGGGCACGGTGGGGGGGGGGCTGGAGAGAATAAAGAGGGGATTTGGAAAGCATTGTAGGGGGGTTGGAAGGCGCGGGGGGGGGGGAGCACTGGGGGGGGGCGAGCACGGAAAACCAGGAGGGTGGAGAGCACTGGGAGGGACAGCGAGCACTTGGGGGGCGGGCAGGGAAAACCAGGGGGGTGGAGAGCACTTGGGGGGCGGCAGGGAAAACCAGGGGGGTGGAGAGCACTTGGGGGGCGGCAGGGAAAACCAGGGGGGTGGAGAGCACTGGGTGGGGGACAGGGAGCACTTAGGGGGCGGGCAAGGAAAACCAGGGGGTGGAGAGCACTGGGGGGGACAGGGAGCACTTGGGGGGAGGGAGATGAAAAGCACTGTGGGGGGCTGAAGAGCATGGGGGGTGCTAAAGAACAGGGTGGTCTAGTGCCTTTGGGGGGGGCTAAGAGCAGAGGGGGGGATTACGAGCACCGGGGGGCTAGCAAAAGAAGTTGTATAGGAGGGGGATGGGGCAGCTGCATATAGATGAATTGATCTTTCCCTATTCTTCCTGCAGGAGGGAGAGGAGGAGAATCAGTTATTCAGCAGCTGCAGAAAGAATAGGGAAAGATGAATCCCTCTATATGCAGCTTCCCCACCCCCCTCCTATCCAGCACACACACTTGAGCAATGGGAACGCACTCACCTTCTTCCCGCCGAGGCTCCGCCCCCTTCTCCCCGCCGAGGCTCCGCCCCTCCCCGCGAGGCTCCGCCCCCTTCTTCCCATCCCGGCTCCGCCCCCCGCTAGCAGCACGGACTGAAGGAGCTGCCACTGCAGCTGCCTTCACCCTGCGATGTGGGATCTCAGAGAACGCCGGCTGACACCCCACATTGGTACCCCACTGTGTGTGTGACACTGTCATGTAATGTAGCTGCTTTCAGGGAGAAAGCCCAGCTGTAAAAAAAAGCGGTGATGTCGGGGGTGGGCGGGATCAAGCAGCTGTCAAACACCAGCCAATGATTGGGCTGCTTAAGAAAGGGGCGGAGCCACATAAACGAAGCGGCCGCCCAGACCCCATCCTATTGGCTGGTGTTTGATAGCTGTTCGGTCCCGCCCACCCCCGACATCACCCCTGAGTTTTGACAGCTCGTCTTTCTCCCTGCAAGCATTAACATTACCTAACAGTGTCACACACACACTGAGCGGCTCTGACAAGCCTCACTATCTGCTGGAGCCAACAGCACAGCCGCCTCTCCACCAAGTATCTCACTACCCTCAGTGGCAGAGATGGAGAAGCCGGCCCAACACTAACAGACACAGGGTGATTAGGGTGTGCCCAGGCACACCCGGCACACCCCGTGCGCACGCCTATGCTGCCGGCAGGGACTGAGTCACTGGGAGCAAGACACCAAATGTACACAATCCATACCACACCCATAGTGCACTCTATACTGCACTTATTCCAAACCTAGACTTCACCTTTACCAAACCTTTACTGTGTTAAACCAAATCTTTATCACATCTGAACCACATCTATCTTGCACTAGTGTTGAGACTATACTGTATCTATACCATACGCAGGTTACCTGGGACTATCGTTATAAGCACCTATGCTCTTAAGGATAGCTGGCAGAAGAACTTCCCCTCTAGTAATAATTATTCTGCAAGCCCCCATTGTTCCCTTTCCTCCTCCACTACCATCCTCATTTTCTTTTGGACAGTGCATACCCAGTTGATCTAGGATGAGCATTGCTGTTATAAATGCTCCCTGGCAATATAGTTCCAGCACTCCGTAGATTAAACTTTACTACTGCTCACTGCTGCACTAGAGGTGGTCTTGCTACTGTTTATGCTGATCTGGATGCCAAATGTCATCTTATGCCTAGTCATTACTGTTGATTATTTTGTAAGCTAAATTATGTTATTATCATTGTTAACCCATTTTATGCTTGCCTAATTACCAACCATATTGGGTGATCATGTATTAAAGCAGAGCTTCACCCAAAGGGGGAAGCCTCCCCCCTCCACTGCCATATTTGTCACTTTTTGGGGGGAGTGGGTACCTTGTTTTGACAGATACCCACTCCCACTTTCGGCTCAGATCGCCACGACGAATTGAGTCAGAAATTCAGCCCCCCTCTCCTTTCCCTGCAGTCTTCTGGGACAAATCACAGGTACCAGTAGACTATGGGACCATTCACAAGGCACAGCACGTAATGTGCAATAGGAGACAGGCTATGAAGCCGCAAGGCTTTACTTCTGGTTACCCTTTTCAGATGCCAGCGTCTGCACCCGAAGCTGATTGAAGAATCAACTTAGGTGAGGACATCGTGGGATTCCTGGACAAGTAAGTGTCCTTATATTAAAAGTCAGCAGCTACAGTTTTTGTTTTTTTTTCTGAAGGAGCCTGGAGCTCCTCTTTAAGTTTGCCTTTACTACCAGGCTTGGTGTGTGTTTTTTTAGATATAACACTACTATTGGGTACTAAATATTGTGAATTCCTGTGATATTGTATGTTTGTACACTAAACCTGGTGTGTCAGAGGGGCTGGGGTTCTTGAGAAGGTTGAGGCAAAGAACAGAGGACCCATCCTACCCATTGGTTGATACAGGGGTAGCGCTACACAGATACAAGCTTTAACTCTTGCCCAATCTATTCAAACCAAAGAAAAACAAATCTAGTGGACTTGGTCTTAATTCTTAAAGAATATCTAACAACTATCCTTATTTGTCAGGGCAGTTCTGCTTATTGATTAGTTGTTTCATGAATCTATAAATCTAAATCTAACTAGTTCCAGGGACAGCTATCCACATCCTAAGAATAGTGCAACAAAACACGTAAAAGCCTCTCCAAGGCAAAATGGGACCAGGACATTTAAGGATGTAGCTCTTTTTCACCGGGGGAAGTGGTTGACTCATAGTCCTCCTTTTCTTGTATATTGGGAAATTCACATATATATTTTGTTAGTGAAAAGCATAAGGACACTATTTTATTTTTATTTATTTCATCTATGTGTTATAGTTTAGTATTTTGTGCAAAAAAACTCATAAAACTGTTGATTCTATTATAAATGCTTTTCTTTCTTCTAAAATTTGATAACTTTTTAGACGCATATAAAAAGATTCCCTGAAGAAGCAGAAATATTCTGTGAAACACATTGGAATATATATACAATATGAGGTGAACACTCTTCTCATGACAAACTGTCAAGTTGTAACATTGAGCTGCTGTGTCAAACATACATTTGTATCAATTTGATGTTTTTATATAATTTGTTTGTTTTTAAACCATTTGTATAAGGAACATTTTTTATGACTATACTGTGTATGTGCTCATCTCAGGGACAGCCTTACATCCTTAAAAGTCCTGATGCCTCTTTGTCTTTGAGAGGCCTTTACATGTTTTGTTAGTCCTATGAAGTCTGTGTCCTGGGCTGTGTCTGGAGATCACAGCATAAAGCTTGCTGACTCTGTCTGTCACTACATCTGTCCAGCAGCCCTGCATATGAATGACCTGCTGATCATATGCAAATACCATAGCAGCTTAGTCATATGCGATTCCAGTGGTTTAGTTATATAAATAATAATATTAATCCCCATCAAGGCAATTCAGCAAATTGCTGTGCTTGTGTGTGGTGCAATGGGCTTGACATTGCCTTCTTAGGGGGCAAAACCAGGTATTGCTTTGGTGCTGGAAAAAAGTTTCTAAGAGGGAGAGATGCGTGGCGGGGGTCTATTGCTCCACTTTCTTACACCAACTTCGGGGCATATCGTCTCCCACTGACCAGCAGTAAGGGGCACAATATTTGTGACCACTGCAGTCTCCAGACAGTGCTGTTTTTTTACATAGTCCTGAGCCCTGCACTGCATTCATTATGTTGTACATAATACCCCTACACTGCATTCACTATATTGTACATTATACTCCTGACCCTAGCACACTATATAATCCTGACCTTATGCGCAGTATAAACTATTTTATATGTTATAATCCTGACTCCTGCTCTGTATACTCTATGTTGTACTTATTACCCCTGTGTATGTTTTACATCATACCTCTATACTGCATTCACCATGTGGTACATTACACTCCTGTGCTGTATAATCTACAGTACGTTGTACAATATACCCCTGACCCCTCTGTTCTGCATTCACTATGCTTTACATTACAGTCTTGCGCTGTATATAATGTTCTACTCCAAACCTGTGTGTATATGCCTTGCTGTACAGTATACCCCTGACCCCTGCACTGTATTCACTATTATGTACATTATACCCTCGACCCTTGCACTGAATATGCTATGTTGTACATAATACTTCTAGCCAATCAGCAAACACAACCTCTATGATTCTGTGATTCTCTTAGGTATAGAATAGTAAACAATCATTATTTGAATTATGCAATCAATTGTTCTTCTACAAGTATTAAATGCTGTGAAATCTGCTTTCTAATCAGACATAGGCACATCGGCTGCTAACTTGTGCTCGTATGATAAAATGGTCCTCTTTTATGCTGTTATGTAGCTCTAACAGTAAAAGAAAGCCATCTGGAAACAACAGAAGATGTGATATGAATTTCCTCTTTCAGATTGTATTTCAGACATGGTGATAGATTGCCAGCCCTGAATTATTCATGTTGTTTGATTATAATGTGATAGGGTTTGTGTAGACTGACTTCACACACAATCACTGGAATATCAGAGTACCTGGGACCTGTCAGGACTGACATTGATAATCAGGGCCACATTTAAAATATATACATTTAATTTAACGAATTTAGGGCAAAGTAACAGATTCCAAAGGGTAGATTACCCCTCTTCTGCTGACTATTACTTTCCCTGAATGTACAAAGTACTGTATATTGTTTTTGTATTACACAATTTCCATTGACAGGTCACCCGGTATTTAGGTTACATTTACATGGGCACTGTGGCACGTACATTGGGAATTGGTATTTTGTTTATTCAGCTTGAGCCATAAGGAGCTGCGTGTGGGCAGCCTATGTTACTTTATGTTGCCTTCTCCAGATGCTTAAACAAATTGCTGATTCTTGCTAAATGGGCCACCGTGCCCATGGAAATAAAGCTTTAAAGTATATGTCAAGGCAGAAATGTTCAATTCCTCTCTATTGGAACAGAGCAACTGCCTGGACACACCGGCTGCTCCCAATTTGACATCAGCCTTAGTTGAATTGGAGGCGGTGCAGTGTATTTTCAGGGTAAAGGGACACAGGATCTTCCTGCATTGATGAGATGAATTAAGAGATTTTTTTGGAAGGGGGTAAGATGAAGAAGGAATACAGCTAGGTTGTCTCCCAGGATTTTATTGATGAGCTTAAAAGAGAAGTATTGCTTCTTTTTTTTTCCAGGTACATACTTATCTAGATGGATGCAGCATTGGTTGGATGCTGCATCAGTCCCCCGGCGCCTCTGCACTGAGAACCAAGCAATCGAACACCGGCAATCGCTCAGTTTGGACAGCACCTGGAGGATCCCGACTTCCATTGTCATGATGACGCGGTGCCTGGACTGACTTCTGTGACGTCAGCAAAGAGCGGACTTCATAGGAGAAGTACAGCCAAACGAGCTTAGGCTATACTTCTACTTTAAAAGTAATGTTTACATGTGTGTGATGGAAAAATGTACTTTGTTTCATTTCAAATCGGTTCCTTAGGTAATATTTTGTTTTGTTACATTTGTTATGTTAGAATGATTCATTTTTTGAGTTAGTTTTGTAAATTTGGATTTAGTTAATATAATCATTATTTTCTAATGGATTCGAATTTCGGAACACAGCTATATTTGTTCTATTCTATTCTATGCTATGTTATTCTATTCTAATTTATTCAATTTTTTTCTATTCTATTCTTATCAGCATCTTATTTCACTTTTATACTTTACTGTATGTATTGCAATATGTTTTTGAATTCAATTTTAAATTCAAATTCATCTTTTTTTCAAATTCGTTTTTTCTTTTGTTTCATTATAATTTTTTTCGTATTCGTTAAAATTGGTTGCTGTTGTGATTTAGAAATTTGGACACATCCAAATTTCTATATAATGAAAATTTTGTCTGAATTTTGATTCGTAACAAAATGAATTGCACATCTCTAGTATTATGTTTCACAGAAACCTTGAAGCAGAGGGCAATTCCAAAGACATGAAGAATAGACCTTTCTTTTTGACCACATCTCCAACAGAGAGTGGAGTAATGAAGAAACATTTTGTGTAATGCCAACGGCACATCACAACTTTTGGACAGAATCCTGTACCCCATTTCCTAAATTCGGCTGCAGAACAAAGCTTTGTGAGTGAAGACGAGAACAGAGTGAGAGTCTGATTTCTAGGTCACTTTCGTATTTCTGAAGAAATGAGGGTAAAGGGATATTAAAAGGATATTAATAATGGAGTAGGATTTAGAGAGCCATGTCTCAAATTAAGCACCTTCTAGAACTCCTCAAAACTGTCAATTTGTTGTGAAGGGGAAGAATCTTTAGGAAATTAGATAAGAAAGTGATCTGCCATCACCATCAACTGCCATATAGCCAGAGGTAGGAAGGTCATGGTTTATAAGTCTTGCAGGGATTTGGGGCCCTCGGAAGTCCATAATGTTTTAGCCTAAATCTGTTTGAGATAAGGAGATACCTGAAGGCCCCCTCTTTACTACCTGTAAGAAACTGCCTGTTTACCAATATAGGTGTCATTATAGAGGTGCTAGTTATAGTGGAGATGATCTATCATTCTTATTCTGTGGTATATGGGTACTGACGGTCGTCTGATGATTGACAAGAATTTTTTAGAGTTGAATTACCAAGTCGTGTCAGGCATTGCAAGGTATACTTGGGGCTGCCCGTCTTAGTTGGATCCAGCTTTTTTCCAGCATGAGACAACAAGCTATTTGAGGGTAGGGACTGATGTGAATGTACAATGTATATGTAAAGCGCTGCGTAAATTGACATCGCTATATATGTACCTGAAATAAATAAATAAATAGTGAGAGTTGAGCATTATTTATCCGTTGTGATTTATGAGACCAAAAAAAAAAAAGAGATGAATTCTCCTTCTATTTTCTTGAGAAAAGAGGTAGGGGATTTTTATCGGCAGCATTTGTAGTAAATAAAGGAAGAAGGGGAAAACGTTCAACTTTCCAGACCAAGGAAGTATCCCAGTGTTCCATTTTCTTAGGTCTTCTCTTATCTGTGTAAGAAATGGAGAAAAGTTGGCAGATAATATTTTATCCAGCAATGGAGTTATGTGGGCTCCCATATATTTATTAATAAAATGTGGCCCATTTAAAAACAAAGGAAGCTTTCAGGGAGAGTTGTCAGGAAGATGTGGTTAAGTTCAGGACTTCCAATATTTGGAAATGCATTTGATGTTTGAGGGGAAGCTGTAAGCATTAAATTCAGGCCGTATGTTGTTAGGGAGAGAAGCGGCTGGCTATCAACAAAGAAAACTAAATCATCAGCATAGCTCAAAACCTTATGTTCTGAAGTGCCATCCATAATCCCAGAGATGTTTGGATTGATTTTGACACGACATAGCAATAGTTTGTGGGAAAGTATGAAAACTAGGGAGGAGAGAGGGCAGCCCTGTCTAGTCTTATTTTAAACCGGATGAAGTCAGAAAATACATTGTTGGCTTTAACCGTGGCCAAAGAGTGACAATAACATGTATCCATTTTGTTTTATGCGGCCCAAAATCTAAATGTCGAAGAGAAGTTCTCATGAATGACTAGTCAGCTCAGTCTAATGCACTTTCAGCATCTGTTGACAAGACAATTAAGAGAAACTTTCTGAGGTGGGCTAAATGCATGGTATATAGGGCTCTAGTGGTGTTGTCTATAGCCTCCCTATTTGGCACAAAGCTAACTTTGTCTAGAGTATACGTTGTATAATGGCAAAATTCTGTTAGCCAAAACATCTGAGAACATTTTGAGTATACCTTTTTCTTATTTAAGGTGGAATTTTTGGGGAATAGTTAGGGAAATTAGTAGAAAACTATCGTCTTTTTCAAGTTTTTAACCTCCCTGGCGGTATGATTCTGTCAGGAATTACATACCAAAAGCGGTACAATTGTTTTCATGGAAATTTGGCGTTATGTATTATAGGCCTACAATTCTTAGTAATTACTGACTTAAACCTGACCAAAACAAGAGTCTAGTAGACATCCCAGATGTGATAAATTTGAAACACAAACGCATGAATTATAATCAAATCAATAATATAATTTTATTATTTAATATATAATATATATAATAAAATTATATTATTGATTAGATTATAATTCATGCATTATATATTATATATAGATATATGTGTGTGTGTGTATATATATATATATACACACACATATATATATATATATATATATATATATATATATATATGTATATATATATAATATAACGCATGAATTATAATTGAATCAATAATATAATTTTATATATATATATGTGTGTGTGTGCATATATATATATATATATATATATATATATATATATATATACACATATATATATATATATATATATGTATATATATATATATATATACACCGGTATATATATATATATATATATATATATATGCGCATATATATATATCTAATATAAAATGTGTTTTGTGTTTTGTGCAACGTTTTTTTTTCTTTGAATTTCCCTCCCTAGTTCCGCTCCCATGCAGCATTGCTGCTGCAGGGAACGGAACTAGGAAGTGATCAGACCGACGGAGGACGGAGGAGCGGCGGGACTCTCGGCTGGCGATCTCAGCAATGATCATCGCTGGATCGCCAGGAGAAGGTAAGAGACACCGCTGCGCTCTCTGCACATCCACCCCGAGCGTGACTCAGGGTTACCGCTCCTGCAATGAAAAATCCACCCGAGTCACGCTCGGGATTACCGCCAAGGTGGTTAAGAGATACATGCAACTGTAACACGTTTATTGCTACTCAATGGGGAGATTTACAAAAAAATATGCACACAGAATCTGGTGCAGCTGTGCATAGTATCAATCACATTTTACTTAAGCTTGTTCAGTTAAACTTTGACAATAAACTTTGACCTAAAAGCTGATTATTTACTATGCACATCTGCACCAGATTCTGTATGCACCAGTTTTAGCAAATCACCCCCATTGTGTTTTAAATCTCCAGCCCATCAACTAAATTCACTATTGAAATACATCTATGGTAGCTGTTTTACTTGCCAAACAATTTGTATTTCTGTCCATCCAAACGTACTTGCACATTATGGCAGACTTACCTCTGTATTTGCCCTCTTTCAACACTGACAATTCAGTATTATCTCTCGCCCCTCCAACTGCTGCCATCTTCTTT